>NC_064921.1:475840610-476440610 GCF_023897955.1 Schistocerca gregaria
ACACTAGATCGCGTGTTCCAAATTTATTAACATTCAACTTATGGAATTGATTAAGGACTCATACCTTTAAATTGCCAATTCTGGCTATTATGAGCTGAAAGCATGTTTCCACAGGTTTCGTGCTGTAAAGCCGGGTTGTCTCTGAACTTGAGGTCTTCTAGGCTTTTTAGTTTTTCCAGTTCACTGATATACTTCCACTGAAATGTTTTAAAGAGGGAAATGAGTATTTATTGACAATATATATTAAGTAATTATTACTATGGGAAAAATAAACACACACAGAGAGACAGAGAGAGAGAGAGAGAGAGAGAGAGAGAGAGAGAAATGAAGACTTGGTGGGGAGGGAGGGAGGGAGGGAGGGAGAGGGAGTGGGAAAGGGATTGGGGGAGAGAGAGGGGGGAGAGGGAGTGGGAAGGGGATTGGGGGGAGAGGGGGAAAGGGGGAGAGGGGGAAGAGGTGGAGGGGGGAGAGAGAGGGGGGGGGAGAGAGAGAGAGAGAGAGAGAGAGAGAGAGAGAGAGAGAGAGAGAGAGAGAGAGAGAGAGGGGGGGGGGGGGGGGGAGAGAGAGAGAGAGAGAGAGAGAGAGAAGAGGAGAGAGAGAGAGAGGGGGGGGGGGGGGAGGAGAGAGAGAGAGAGAGAGAGAGAGAGAGAGAGAGAGAGAGAGAGAGAGAGAGAGAGAGAGAGATTCGTTTGATTAAAATAAAATCACTGACAGCAGATGTTCACAAGAAGGTGGAATTTTTGAAATAGTTTACCAACTGCTGGTGTCAGTTTGATGTTGACACTAGCAAGCGGTAGCATTACTTAGTTTGTGCACAGTGTTTAGCTAAGGTTGCTTTCTTACAGCTTTCTTTGTAGAAGTGAACAAAAACTACCTACCAATGTATGAGTATATATATTGAAATATTTTTATTAACTTGGTTTTCAACTTTGCCTATTTTGTAGGTGCTTCTGTTAGATGATACTTAATTATTGACACAGTTCTTTAGACAATTTGACCAGACAGCAAGAGATCTTTTTCTTTCACTTTTTAGATTCAAAACGGACTGTGCTTGTTGTGTATGGATGCCAGGAAAATTGAGTACAGTCACTTTAGTGTGAATATAGGGCAGTGGCAGGAGTGCAGACCTCCAGTATACTGACTGAATGAATACCCTTTGAGCCTTAACAACAGGTGCTGTCCTTTGCTGAAATTACAACTGAGCAAGTAGGAACCATCTCACCTTTTGTTGGACTACAGCTGACCTCCCAGCAAGATACAGATTTCCACAGAGGTCCGGATTTCTCGCTATTGAAAGCTCCTATGTTAGGTGAGTATGGTGCCCTTCCAAGAAGTGGCAGCTAGATTGGGAAAGAAGGCCAGTGGGGATACTGTATGGTTATCACCAGGTCTGTTCCGAGAAATGGAATAAGGTTTGCTTGCAGCTACTCTATCCAGTGTATGGAGATGACTGCAAGCTGTGGCTTATATTAGCACCAGTGATGCCTACTGCCTACATTCAGTGAGCATCTTCAGTTCCTTTCAGTGGCTGGCTGAAGTGATGAAGGCTGTTAGCCTCTTTCATGGTATGAATACAGACTCCATCACTTGTAGGATTGTCAAGGACTAGCTGTGGTCCTTTCACTGCAGACACATGGAAGGTTTAAACCAGAGGCTCCATTAACCTTGTGACTATCTCAGGTGCTGATTTCTTGATCTGCACTATCGGGGTGAATCAATAGGCCCCTTCATAGGTTACACATCCCAGAAGTAGCTACTTTAGTAGTGGGTACATGTGGCATGCAGATGAGAGATTCCCTAGGTCACAGAATCCTCTCAGTATACTGGATAGTCAGCTAGGAATAGTACACCAAAGAATCATGTGCAGGTTACATGTAGTTGTTACAAAGGAGAGTGAACATCTTTGTAAGCCGCATGAAGAAAATTTGAAACTAAAATCAGTGAACTGGAGAAGCTTTCAGGGTAAAGCTCCAACATTATTAATAACTCATTAGTTGTAACAACACACATGCAATACTAGGAAATGGAAAATAAACCAAAAGGATAGGATGGATACTAATGGCAGAAGTGTATTTTTAGCCACAAAAAATTTCATAATCTAAACTCCAGGCAGGAATATCAACAATGTAGGAAAAGACAGATTGCTTAACATAGTGAAGAGACCTTAAATTGCAGACAGGCACAACTAAAAAGACACTTACATAAAGCATTCGGCTACAGCCTTCATCAGTAAAAGAGAGACGCATACCATTCATACAAGCAAGCAAGCAAGCACACATCATGCACATATGACTGCCAATGCCAGCAGCTCGGGCATCCCAGCCAGAGCTGATAGTATTGGCAGTCATGTGTGCAAGATGTGTGCTTGCTTGCTTGTATGATTGGTGTGAGTCTCTCTTTTACTGATGAGGGCTGTAGCCGAAAGCTTTATGTAGGTGTCTTTTTAATTGTACCTGTCTGCAACTTAAGGTGTCTTCATTATGGTAAGCAGCAATCTGTCTTTTCTACATTGTTGAAATTTGTAATGTCTAATGAGATAGTATGAAGTAAGAATGCAATGCAGTATGGGTGAAGACAAGTACTAAGGTGAGACTGAGATGGTTTTGAAATGTTACCATCCATTTGTATTAAGTGTTTAAGTGGCAGAATGCTTGTAAGAAAACCAGGAAAATATCTTCATTCCCCTATCGGGCCATAGTGATGAGAGGAGAGACTGGAAGATGCATACATTAAGAATAAAAGACAAGGGCAAAGCATTTTGTGGCATTGTATTACACATATTTTCAAACAATCGTTTAGAGCATTTGGTGAAACACACAACTTACTAGGGACACTTATTTGATTAGTTAGCAATGAGGAGGTCTGAAACACAGGATTTTTTTTTAAAATCACATTTTGTTCGATTTTGTTCGTTGATCGATTAACTCAGTTTTTATTATTATTATTATTATTATTATTATTATTATTATTATTATTATTATTATTATTATTATTATTATTATTATTATTATTACAGAGGGCAGCTAACCCTCTGACCGCGATGAGCTACCGTGCCAGCTATCCAGCCTGAACTATGGTATTTTTTGTGCAGAGAACATGGCCACAGGGCACAAGTAATGATGAAGTCACCAGTAGGATTAATAAAGGACAAGGTGCAAATAGAGCAATGAACTGTGTTCTATTGAACAAAAGGCTAAGAGCAACAATGAAGAAGAGAATGTAAAATATGGGCACAATATTCAAATTACAGAAAAGGTCCATAAGAACAACAGAAGTAATAATAATTGGGATAATTCTAAAATTTTTTTTAAAGAGCCTGGGATCCTGACTGCTCCGCCAGAGTGTAATTATTACACTAACAACTGTAGTCATGATCATCGAACAAAAACCAACTCAACTTTTATGTACAAATAAGAATTAAACAAAAAATTCAAAATAGTATTTCCTACCTGAACATCAATATGTAGAATAAACTACTCACGGAAACACAAGACATAATTAGAACCAATATGTTTAAAGAAAGCAGTTATGTCTTTTTTTCGGAAAAGTTTATGTCAGGAGTGTTCAAGAGTCATAGAACGAACACCAAACATTACCGCTAACTGCTTCTACCCCACCACTCACTATGGGATATGTAGAAGGCGAGGTGGGGCAAGGGAAGGAGGTTGGAAGGGGGGGGGGGGGAGGGGAGGTGGAAGGAGCTTCTGTCATCACTATTAAACCCAGGAATGTGTTTCGTCTACTCTAAGGTGGAGCAGGCAGCGTAACTGGGCTGGTTTTATAAGATGTTGAAAGCCATTCTCAACACTGCAAGCGGAATACTACTACACAGTATGCCTCAATGGCGTATGTTTGATGCTGCCATAGCATATTATTGAAAAATGAAAATTAAACACATTTTATGAGATCATGTAAAAGCATCACTTTCCCTTGATGTGTTGATAAAGGGCAGTTGTTTCACTGTGTATGCATAATAGCAAGATGTAAGGTGATAGTTAATTATTACCTTAAGTCATGCATACCTCACTAAGAGCAGAACAAACATTTTGCATCTTTTCTTTAAGAACTGTTCAGTTTCTATAAGTTTTAGTGAAAGCAATGTCATGTGTTCAGGCATTCTGATTACTATAAAAGTGTACTTAGTTAATACCAACATCACTGATGTTATTCTCTGAAAGATGCAGCTGTTTTAATGATGGAAAAAGTTCAGTCTTCTGTTGTTCATACTCCAGAGGGAAGGCAATTTCACTCACACCTGTGTTTGAGATGTTCAAAACTTCTAACCTGTTAGGAAAAAAATTAAATCATGTCAATAGGAATCAAATAACATGTATGTATTACAGGTATGACAATTATTTCCATTAAAGAAACATGACAGTCAAAAACAACAAACATAAATGTCATTTTTCAATGAAAAGCATCCAAGCAAGATTAAAAGGAAAACGATGAAGTGACTTTAAAAGATACAGCAATACTCATCACACCTATTTGGTCATATAAGGTAAATCTTATCCAAACTTAATTATAATGGCATCACAATTGGAAGGAAAACTTACGTATTAAGTTTACCAAGTTTGTTGATTTCATGCCAGTGTCTAATTTTATTTCCTTCCAAATCTAACAGTCGGAGGTTCTGTAGAATATTTGGGGGGGGACTGCTTAAAGTCGTTATGCAGTTGAAGGGTACCTAGAAACAATATCACGGTTTCAACCACTTTATAGTACAAAAAATGCACAATATATATTATTATTATTTCACTTTATGACTTATCTGATCTATGAACTATTGCTGTTGGTGTCTTCACCCTCACGTGCTCATTTTGTTGTAATTTTATTATGCTTACAGTTTTTGTTTCATCTCAGGTTTCAGTTTAAATACACTGAAATGTATGACCACAAATCACACAGACAGAAACTACCTGACTGGTACATATCTGAGGCAGTGATAGATTTCTTTGCAAAAAAGAAACCAGTTTATCCATCTAGTGAAATCTGATCCAGTTGACAATTATTAAAAAAATGAGAAAAAAATAAGTCTCTTACACTGAATAGCAAACTAGCAAGAAGATTTTGCTGAATATTTTTTTGGTTATATGGAGCTAATATTTTTTAAAGATTGTGTGCTGTGATGCTCATCAACTACACGTTTTGTCTTTTCTTTCCCCAAGTCCTCTTGAATTTTTACCTACATGTTCCAGTTTTTTGTTGGCACTTGGTCAGCTTCTAAAGACTGGGCTTAAATTCATTTACTGTTGTAATATTACAGCACTCTGTTGAAAGCCAGTTACAACAGTCAGCTGCTAACAGCACTTGTGATCAAAAATTCATTGCTTCTCTCTATGACATGCTCAACTTAGGCAAAAGATGAAGATACCAGTAAACAAACATAGGAGAGACAAGTAGACAGGGTGTACCAGTACGAATGGCCAATATTCAGGGATATTGTAAAAATGGCTCTGAAATGCATAATTGAAGAGCTACGAACACTTCACCTTTGACACCTCTTTGCTTTCCATAATTTGAGAACCGTAGTATGGACTGAACCAAGAACAAATTGTCCAGTAAACATGAGCTCAGAAGTCCAAACCTTAACAGCTATAAGCACTTTTACCATCTTTGCTACTGTGAAACATATCTCTTCTGCTGATAAAGTGCTCGTAGCTCTTATGTCATCCATTTTAGAGCCCATGTTTACTAAACTTCTTTGCTTCAAATGTTTGTTCCTGTCATATTCCTGAATACTGACCATTCCTCCTGGGACACCTTGTATAATGACTGAAAATTTAAATAAAAATTGCATTTTTACAGGCAGAATTTAAAAGTATTCAGTACGAAATAATGTAGTAGTTACTGTCACAACTACATTGCACTCATGATGGACAATAAGGGACCAAATATTATATCTGGCTTCCATGCGAGACATTGTTACTTTGATTCACACACAGATAAAGTGATGATTCTAAATACTTTTTCAACAACATTAGGAGGAGGATAGACTGCAACTAACTGAAAAAATAATCCACTGAGTTGCAGACAGACACAATGAAAAGACTGTTATACATTAATACCTTTTGGCCAAAGCTTTCTTCAGCAAAGAAAAAGACACACACACACACACACACACACACACACACACACACACACACACACACACACACACACACACCTTATACATACATGACCGCTAAGACTGGCAGCATCTCACACACACATGACCGTTTCCACTGGCAGCTCTGAGCGGATTCCGGTCAGAACTTTGTTTAACAATCTTTCTGTTGTGCCTGTCTTCAATTCAGTGGGTTATCTTAACAGTGAGTAATAATATGTCCTTTTCCTAATACTGTTGATATTACAACCTGGAATTTGCACTGTTTTAATACTTTTTGAGTTCTGAATATTCTAGCTTTTGCCCAAATATTCGATGACACATGGGTTCCCTTCTGCCAAAATGATCCATTACTCAAACATAATTTATATATGTTCATGCAAACAATGGAAAATCCAGGATAAAATGCAACAATATTATGAAATCAATAGTTGCTACTGGCCATATAACAGAAATACTGATTTGCAAATAGACACAACAAAAAGACTGTCACAAAATGAGCATTTGGCCAACAAGGTCTCTGTCAAAAATAGACAGATGACACACACACACACACACACACACACACACAAAATCACCACAGCCTCTTGTAGCTCAAGCCAGACTGTGAGCAGCAGTGCATGGTGGGAGAGGCAATCAAGTGGGGGTAAGGAGGAGGTGGGGTCGGGGAAGGGGAGGGATAGCATGGTAGGGGTGGGTGATGGTAAAGTGCTGCTAGGGATACATACAGGGACAAGTTGGAGAGAATAGGGCAGCTACATGCAGAGTTGGGAGGTTAGACATGGATGGTGGGGGGAGCTTAGCAAAATAGGAGAGAAGTAAAAAGACTGGGTATGTTGGTGGAACAGAGGGCTATGCATGTTGGAAAGGGAACAGGGAAGAGGCTAAATGGGTATGCACAATGACTAGCAAAGGATGAGGCCAGGAGGGTTACAGGAACGTAGGATACATTGCACGGAGAGTTTCCACTTGCACAATTCAGAAAAGATTGTGTTGGTGGGAAGGATCCAGATGGCACAGGCTGTGAAGCAGTCACTGAAATGAAGAATATCGTGTTGGGTGGTGTGCTCAGCACTGGGGTGGTCCAGTTGTTTCTTGACCACAGTTTGTCAGTGGCCATTCAAGTGAATAGATAGCTTGTTGGTTGTTATGCCCACGTAGAATGCAGCACAGTGGTTGCAGCTTAGCTTGTAGCTCACATGATTGGTTGCACAGATAGCCCTGTTCGAAGTGGAGGTATTGCTAGTGGTTGGTAGGTTTGATACAGACAGAGGTACTGATGTAATTACCTTCGGAGTGGAGGTCTACATTGAGAAAGATGGGTTGTTGGATTAAGTAGGACCACATGAAGCAAACTGGAGAGAAAGTGTTGAGGTTCTTGAGGGATGTGGGTAGCGTGTCCTCATCCTCAATCCATATGACGAATATGCCATCTGTCATTATTATTATTATTATTATTATTATTATTTGGGTTGAAGGGGTGCTCGACATCATGGTCATCAGCACCCTGACGAAAGGTCAACGTGCAATTCTCATGGGTGGGGACAAAGGCTGTCCCCACAGGCGGAGCAGTTTATAACGTATTAAAGTCTGCTGTCCTTCCCCACCAATTTCGGGGATGAGGCCTGACCGTTCACAAAATTTCACCACTCTTGTAACACTGGTATCGGCATCTGCGAGGATGGTGGGCAGATCTCTACAATGAATCTGAAAGTGGTGAGAGGCTTAGGATTCTGAGGGTTTAGGAAGGCTTCCTCTATATGGCCCATGAAAAGTTTGGCACAGGATGGTGCCACGAGAGTGGCATACCCCAAATTTGTTTGTAGGTACGTCTTCAAAGGAGAAGTAATTGTGAGTGAGGTTATAGTTGGTCATGGTGACTAGGAAGGATGTTGTTGGTGTGAAATCTGTCGGGCACTGGGAAAGGTAGCAATCAATAGCAGTAAGGCTATGTGCATTAGGTATGTTAGTGCAAAGGGAGATGACATGAAGAGTGATTTACCAGGACACTGTGTAGTAAAGAAATAGGGACTGTGGAGAGTAAGTGGAGGAAATGATTGGTATCTTTTGTACAGGAGGCTAGGTTGCAGGTAATAGGCCGAAGGTGTCGGTCTATGAGAGCATAGATTCTCTCACTGGGTCATAGTAACCGGTCATAACGGGGAACTCTGAGTTGTTGGGATTATGGACTTTAGGAAGCATGTAGAAGGTAGGAGTGTAGGAAGTGGTAGGAGTGTGAAGAGAGATGGATTACGGGGAGAGGTTCTGGGATGGGCCTAAGGATTCCATTTCTGGAATGGAGCTACTGTGGCACGGTATGGAGATGTGAATCTGACAGCTGGTGGAATCCTTCTGGCAGGTAATCATTGCAGTTCAAGACAACAGGAGCACAGCCTTTGTCGGCAGGAAGGATTATACGGTCGGGACCAGTTTTTAAGTGGTGGATTGTAGTTCTTTCTGCAGATGTAAGATTAATTTACATGTTCAGGGATCTGGGGAATGATGGCGAGGCAAGGTTTGAGGTTACTAAATTCTAGAAAGTTAACAATGGGTGATTTGGGGGGCAGTGGGGGTGGTTCACAGTTGGATGGAGGAGTGATCTGAGTCAGACAGGATTCAAAATTGGTCTTTGGTTGAGTCTGATTGGTACGGCTGGTGGCAAAAAAGTGTTGCCATTGTAGGTGCCAGGAGAAGGAGAGAAGGGTTTTAACAAGTCCTGCATGATTGAATTTGGGACTAGGGCAAAAGGTGAGACCTTTGGAAAGGATTGATGTTTCTGCGAGGCTAAGGCTTTTGGGGGAATAGTTTGCGACTGTGTTTTGGATCTGTTTATATTCTGGATTCTGAGTGGTGGTGGGAGGGAGTTTTGGAGGGTGAAGTAAATGTAGTAGTCTGCAAGACAGGGTTTGCCAACTATGAGAGGACATGGGGGAGGTTCGGAAGTTAGTGCAGAGGTGATGGTAAGTAGTAATCCAAGGCAGGAGTAGGAAGTGAGCAGGACGGAGAGCTTTTTGAGGTAGTGTTGTGCATGTCCCTCTAGTTCCTGGAGGGCAAGCATTTCAATGTGTGTTACAGGAGCCAGGAATTTGAGATCTACATGAATACTCTGCAAATCACATTTAAGAGCCTGGCACAGGGTTCATCAAACCATCTTCACAATTCTCTATTATTCCAATCTCGTATAATATGTGGAAAGAATGAACACTGTCTTTTTATAAGAACTCTGATTTCCCACATTTTATCATGGTGATTATTTCTCCCTGTGTACATCGGTGTCAACAAAATATTTTCGTATTCGCAGGAGAAGGTTGGTGATTGGAATTTTTTGAGAAGATCCCGCCGCAGTAAAAAATGCCTTTCTTTGAATGATGTCCACCCAAAATTCTGTATCATTTCAGTGACACTCTCTCCCTTATTTCGTGATAATACAAAACATGCTGCCCTTCTTTGAACCTTTTTGATGTACTTCGTCAATCCTATCTGATAAGGATCCAACATCACACAGCAGCATTATAAAAGAGGTGGGTTGGTTCAAAAGAGGGGGGAAGGGACCAAACTGCTAGGTCATCAGTGCCTCGTTCTAATTAAAATAATTCCACGAGGGTGGGAGTAAAATAATTGAGACATACAAAACACAGCTGGAAGAAAAGCAGGAGAAAACCACAAGAATGACAGAAGGGCAACAAAGAATAAAATGGACAAAATCAGACAAGAAAACCACAGACACACACAAGAAACATGTAAAAGAGATCAAAACAAGAAAGCAGATTACCATGGCTAGTTGACCATGAGAACAAACATGAGAAGCCAGCCACTCTGCAACACATTGAAACCTCCACCCTAAAAGCACTAGGGTTGAGGACACACGAGGGACAAAGGACATTCGCTAAAACTTAGATCAAATGATAAAACCCACCCTCACAAATAAAACTTAAGCTGCTGTTGAGGCACTGTAGCCCAACACCAAAGATAGGGTGCTGGGAAAGTTAAAAGTCCACCACAGAGCAGCTAAAAGTGGGCAGTCCAGCAAGAGATCGACGACCGTCATTTGTGAGCCATAGTAACACCGAGGTGGGTCCTTGCAATGGAGGAGGTAACCATGCATTAGCCATGTATGGTCAATGCGGAGGCACCAGAGGACAACTGATTGCCTGCAAGAGGACCGTATGGAAGACTTTCGCACATTCATAGTCTCCTTAGTGACACACAGTTTGTTGTGCATACTGTTGTCATTCCATCTCCCAAAGCTGAAAAACCCTGTGGCATAAGACAGAATGCAGATCAGTTTCGGAGATGTCCATCTCCAGAAGCGGTTTCTGCATAGCCTGTTTGGCCAGCCTGTCGGCAAGTTCGTTGCCTGGGATTCCAGCGTGTCCTGGGGTCCACACAAACGCCACTGAACGACGGGACCGTTCCAGGGCATATATGAACTCCTGAATGGACGCTGCCAAAGGGTGGCAAGAGCAGCACTGGTTGATAGCTTGCAGGCTGCTCAATGAGTCAGTACATAGGAGAAATGACTCGCCTGGGCATGAGCGGCGTTCTCAAGAGTACGAAACTTTAATACTCCCTTCTAAGAATTCAACATCGGTATTCCAGCTTAAATTCTAGTCTTTATGTAGAAAAAAAAATTATTGCATCAAACTTATCCATAGGACGATTGTTATGATAACATGGTTTCTAATATATTGAAGGTGTTACAACATTCAGGACTTACCTTTAATTAATACAGATTATTATTTCCAATTATTACTGACAGAATATAAATCTATGAGCAAGTGACTTACATTGAACAGGCCTTATACAGGGTGTACATAAAGTCTTGGAACACTTTCAATTATTTATTGCACAAGAACCAAATGTTGTAAAGATATCATACATATGTCATTTTTAAGAGAAACCCTTAACGATTGCCCCCCCTCCCCCCATGTATACCACCACAGCATAGTTTGGTACTTTGCCGATAGTCAGTGCTAGTCACAAACATGGCGAATTCAGGTGCGGAGCAAGCTTTCTGCATGTTGTAGTTCAACAAAAATAAGTGTGCTACAGCTATTCAACAGATGTTTAGAACCAAGTATGGTAAGAACCCACCACCAAGGACGGCCATTTACCACTGTCACAACAAATTCATTATGACGGTTTGCTTGTGCCCGGCAAAGAGAAGCGGACATCCCAGTGTGAGTGAAGTGAATGTGGAGTGCGTACAAGAAACATTCATGAGGAGTCCAAAGAAATCTGTGTGTCGTGCATTCCGTGAACTCAAAATGGCTCCAATGACAGTGTAGAAAGTCCTGCGACAGAAGTTCTCTATGAAAACATTCCAATTGGAGCTAGTGTAGAACCTCAACGACGATGACAAAGGCAAGCGTTTTGAATTTTATTCACAGTTGCAACAACTGAATGAGGCTGGGGTTGACACTGTTGATCGCTTAATTTTTAGCGATGAAGCCACTATTCACACCAATGGGAAAGTGAACAGACAATTGTCGAATCCGGAGTACAAAGCATTCACATGAATGCATTGAATTTGAGCGTGATTCCCCAAAGGTAAATATTTTTTGTGCCTTGTCACATCGAAAACTGTACAGGCCATTCTTCTTCGCCGAGAGCACTGTCATTGAATATTCCTACCTGGACATGTTGCAGCAATGGCTGATGCCTCAAATGCAATTAGACTCTCCGTTATTCTTTCAGCAGGATGGGGCTCCACCCCATTTTCAACTTGAAGTTTGTGGGTACCTGAACACTGAACTGCCGCATCGATGGATCGCCTGTGCTACACAAGGGGACAGCTGTTTCATGAAGTGGCCTCCCCAATCACCAGATCTCAATCCGTGTGGCTTTTTTCTGTGGAGACGCATAAAAGATCTGGTGTATGTACCGCCTCTACCATGTGATGTAGCAGAGTTCGGGACATGAGACGGGAAGCGACTGCCACTGTTGACAATGCCATGCTGGGACAGGTATGGCAAAAATTTGATTGATCTAATGGGTTACTCATGGTTTGCATATCTAACGTTTGTAAAAAACTTTCAGAGTTTCTCTTCAAAATGCAATATGTATGACACCTGTACAGTGTTTAGTTCTTGTGTAGTAAATAATTGAAAGTGTTCCCAGATTTATGTACATCCTGTAATAGAACTTTGAGCATATCATATTGTACACTGTTTCAAACAATAATTCATTGCATTCACAGTGAAAATCATTGTTGGCTTCGGTATGATAAGCCATTCTAGAGTGCTGTCCCTAATCCTGTATTTCTCAAACCGTAGATAATCAAGGAATGGTTAACTAAGTTTAAGGACTTGAAATTACAGAAGATACCTGCAACTTGGTTCCCATGATCTAATGCTTTGCTAATCTTCCGGGCAATATTGCTTTCTAAAGTCATAGTGTTTTTTCAATGTCAGGATTAAAATTAATTACTCAGAATAATATTACATTTTGTAATAAAATCTTTAATTGGGATTGCAGCTACTTTCACCAATCTTGCTGAATAGACTGGAAGAATAGAA
Organism: Schistocerca gregaria; assembly: GCF_023897955.1. Lineage (NCBI taxonomy): Eukaryota > Metazoa > Arthropoda > Insecta > Orthoptera > Acrididae > Schistocerca > Schistocerca gregaria. Next base: position 475,853,235 of record NC_064921.1, read on the forward strand.
ACACACCAATAGTTTGACACGTTTTCTCTTGATCCAGTTGGATGTTTCATATCTGTTATGCTAACACATTAAAATGTATATGTTCGAAAGATTGGTTGGTTATTAGTATTAATCACATTGGTGACAGCAGACAAACACACAAAAACAGTTGTTCAATACACAACAAAAACATACATGTATTGATCACCTAATGGAAAGTGCAAGTGAAACATGTGATGTGACAAATGTGGATCAAAGAATGCCAGAAATCGGCCAGCTGGAGTTTGAAAACTAACAAATACATCTCCAGGACCACAAACGTGTTAAAAGCACTGGAAATCTTAAGTAACACCGAACAATAAATTTACAATACAGAACTTTTACTACAAAAAGTTGCTTCAAACCTAAAAAGCAAGAGAAATTACGACAAAATGTAATATATTATATCCACCATGTAATACATTTATTGTACGTATCCAACAAAACATGTATTTCAGGCCACTGATGATGCTTCCCAAATAAAAGAAACAAAATGCGTATGGCAATAAACAAACTGCCTTCATTTAGTTGCAAGGCGATACACACTTTCACAAATTTAGAGCAGCTAAGGGAAAGACGGAAAAAAGATAAATTGACCTTTATCACATCTTAAAAAACCTTTAGTAAATACTGAGATTCTTTGCGAGTCATTTATTCATACAATCAGCCCTCACTATATTTGTGAATAATTTTTTAAACACTCTGATACTTTAATTGGATTAACAATGGTGTTTTTGTTTAACTTATTCTTCAATATTTAATGAGTGCAAACTACAATACGTAAGTCTGATTGAACAACTGACCAAACCGCATCTGTCTTACTGTTAAGTTTTAAAATTAAATTATTATTTACTATGTGCTGTGTTGCTTTCACAACATTTTTCCATATAATTTTGTTCTGTCTGGCACCATTTAAAGCATAAAAATTATGTCTAAAAGTTTTCTGTAGCACAATACAAACCTGCAACTTATGGATATGAGGCCACATGGTGGCGCAAATCAATACATCACACCAGGAGTATGACATTTTTCCAACTATGATATGTTCCAATGATAGAAATGATGACTTCAGAGATAAAGCATCATCTGGTATCACTAAGTGATTCTCACTGAAAAATAAATAAGGAAGTTAAATAAAATAATATGTGGATGCAAGCCAAACTCAAGTTTCTTTTTACAGTAATCACATATCATCTTTTTTTACAATTATCATCCATCCTCTACACACAATAAAAATTACCTAACATTCAGTATCCGCAGGAACTGTAGTTGAATAGCTATTTCGGCAACTGCTGTCCAGTTATTCAGCAGATTCCTTGAGAGATCAAGCTCCCGAATTCTTGGACATAGTTGGAATAGCTCACCTGGACTACCAGCAGTGCTCACTTGATGTTCCCTTAACCATACAACTTGAAGTTTACTGAAATCACTGTAAAAAGCAATGAAATTACCTGTCTATCAATAAAGATATAAAGAAAATAATTAAAACTAATCTATCAAACTAAATTACTGAGTTTCACTGATGTGCTAATATGAAGGGTAAAGAAAGTACAACTAAATGTAACAGTGGGTGATGGCTGAGAATATCAAGTGATGATAAAACTGACATAATTAAGACATAATGGGAAGGGTAAAGGTGACGACTCACTGTATAGTTGAGGAGCTGAACACATTACTGCCATGAACAAAATCCCAATGAGGTAGGGAGGGGCTTCTTCTAAATGAGGCTATGGGAAGTCTGTTTGTCAACAAAGTTTGGCAAACTCTGTCTGAAAATGTGTTAGTAAGAGCTACAGTATACTGGGCAAAACACTGCTGTTAACTTTAGATGAGCCATTTATAGGCAGATAGACTATGAGAGAGACTTTTTAGAGCAGAGCGGATGGTAGCTATTCAACTGGAGGTACTGTTGATGGATGGTGGGCTGTATATGGATGAAAGTTTTAATGGAGTATTGAAGAGTCAGACCTCAATATCCATGAAAGTGGCACACTGGAATGAAGTGGATCAGGTGAAATGGACAGAGGAGAAGCTGTTGAGGAATAAGGGTACAGTATCTTATATTTGCTTCGAAATTGTAAAGATCATCAATGATCCTTAAGCACTCAAGTGATTTAGAACCTTGGGTGGCTAGGAAGGATTTGGTCATCTCTGAAGGAGGACACTTTCTGCAAGCTTAATAATTTTTTCAATTTTGTATGAGTGCCTTTCTATACTTTAACTATATGGTGTTTGGTTAATATTGCTCCTTCCATTCCTTGTATTCCATACAGGATTTTTCCAGTAAAGTATTAATTTTAATTTGGACTTAATAATGTAAATAGTAGAAAGATCAGTCTACTGTTTTCTCCAGACCAATTAACTAGTATAAGTAGCATATTTAATTAAGGAGAGGCTCATGTGAAATGTCTCTGTGAAAATTCTTTGAACAACTGCAGCAAGATACTGTGTTTACTGTGATGACTGATGTAAATGTGAACTGTATTCTGTGCCACTCTCAATCATTTTTGTTTGGTGACTTTTAGAGCAAGTACTCATTCCTGGTCAATGTTTCTAAATACATTACTCCAACATCAATATAATGTAGCCAACAAATCCTGCCACTGGATTGTTGTTGGCTTCAACAGCTCACCTAATTTAGGCATTACTTGTGCGGCAAAGTTAAGACGCGTACCTCAATAATATGATTTCTTGTTTAATTAATGTGTGAAAAAGTGAAACCAAAATTGTGGTGTTGCTTTCATTATTAAGTAAACACAATTCATTAAGATTTTCAGGTTCATGAATACAAACTTGTGTGCTACCAAACAGGCAATGAAGAAGAGACAACAGAAGTTAGGTTGGTTATCTTACAAGACGGCATAGTGATAGACAGAACTTGTATTCTTAGGAATGATAGTTCAAATCCTCATATGACTAGCCAGAATTAGAAAACACCTGCTTCTCTAAAATGCTTAAGTTGAATGCTGGAATGTTTTTATTGAAAGGCCAAGGTCAATTTTCATTCAAATTCTTCCCTGGTCTGAGCTTGTTCCCTGCTCTAATGACTTCATCCTTAAAAAATTCTAAACTCTAATTTCCCTTCCTTTTCCTTCATAATTTACAAGTGGGTTATTCAAAATCAGTGTTTTGGAGGATTTTTGTATTTTTTCTCATTCCACAAGCATGGTATTTCATTGGCTCAACACAGTCATACATAAAATAAATATCCTTGAAGATGAAAATCAAATATAAGATTTACACAGTTATGGTACAACTCATTTTATTAAGGTTTGCAGCTGGTGGATGCTGTCCAAAATTAAGAACAGCCAGCTTAGTTTTTGGAGTTCTGTTAGCAGGTGCTCAAATATCAAAATCAATATTCATCATCATAACTGGTAATGAAATACGGTTCCACCAATTTGATTGAAATACAAACTGGTAGTCAGGTACCACGAGAAATCACAAAGGTAGGTCTGTGTGGGACTTTGTCCCACACAATACAGCTGCTCGTCTGGCATCTAAGATCCAAACATCTCTTGAGGGGTCTCAAATCCAGGCACCACACTTTCCAGTTCTGGTTCCAGCTAATTTACTTTTCTTTGTGAAAGTGGTATAACCCAGCTATAGACATGATTTTGAGATACTGAAAGCAAATGTGTCTGTCTTGAAACTGTACTGAAACGAACTTCAATGTTGGTGGTACTTTACTGGAGGTTATAACATTAAGAATGCTGAAACAATGTTCCACAACAACTGCAAGTAACACGTGTTCTCACGTGAGGCCATTTGACTAAATATTTAACTTAGGAGCTGTAAAAGAAACATTAGCATATCTCTTCTTTTGCACATGTGTATTAAATTTTTTAAGACATGTTATGCAACTTTACCTTAGTATGGATTTGTGGAATGTAAATATATCTACCTATCAATCTATCTTATATATGTTCAACAATATAAGGGAAAAGATAGATTGCTACTGAACATTAAGATGACATGTTGAGCTGCAGATAGGCGCAATGAAAAAACTGTTACACATTTAGCTGTTTGGTCAATGCCTTCTTCCGGAAAGGAAACACACACACACACACACACACACACACACACACACACACACACACACACACATTATTCATACCAGCAAGCAAACCTCATGTGCATGTGTCTGCCATCTCCAACAGCTCGGACTGGATTACAACTGTCACGTTGAATGGAAGCAGCAATCTGGAGGTGTGGGGAAGGGACAGCAGGGTATGGATGGGGGGAGTGAGGACTGCTGCCTGGCAAATTGTGCAGGGACTAGAAAGAGGCATGACAAGACTGCCACCAGGTGCAGCACTGGTAGGCTCTGGGGTGGGGAGGGGGGAGGGAGCAGAAAAGGAGAGAAGCAGGAAAGAGGAAAGATGCTTGGGCACATGGACAGAATTAGGCACACAAAGTGGGTGAGGGGGCATAAATAGGGAGGAGATGATAGAGAGAGGGGCAGAAACTGTTGGGTGGAGGGTGTGGGGACAGTAGGTTACCTTAGATTCAGGCTGGGAGTGGAGAATGTGTTTTAAGCATAACTCCCACTTGTGCAGTTCAGAAAAGCTGGTGTGCCTCAGGGTGGTCTACTTTTCTGTAGGGCACAGTTTGGTAGTGGCCATTTAGCCTGGTGGTCAGCTGGATGGCAGTCAAACCAATATAAAAAGTTGTGCAATGGCTGCAGCAAAGCTTGTATACGACATGGCTGCTATCACAGGTGGCCAGCCTCTGATCGTGTATGATAAGCCTGTGACAGGACTGCAATAGGAGTGCTGGGTGTGTGGATTGGGCAGGTCTTGAACCTGGGTATTTCACAGGAATGTAATCCCTGTGGCAAGGGATTGGGACTGTGAGTAGTGATGGACCAGGATGTTGTGGAGGTTGTGTGGGTGATGGAACACCACTTTAGGAGGGGCAAGAAGGACTTGGGTAGGATGTCCCTCACTGCAGGGCATGAGGATAGATAATCAAAGCCCAGATGAAGGATGTGGTTAAGTTGTTCCTGTCTAAGGTGATATTCGATGATCAAGAGGGCTTTGTATCTGGTTCTTGGGGACAGTGGGAGGATTGGGGGAGCTTGGGGAAATGGTGCGAGAGATCTGTTTGCAGACTAGGTCTGGGGGGTAGCACCTGTCTGTGAAGGCCCTTGTGAGACCCTCAGCATACTGAGCAAGGGAATTCTTGTTACTGCAGATATGCTGTCCCCACATTGCCAGGCTGTATCAGAGGTATTTTTTGGTGTGGAGGGGATGACAGTTTTCAAAATGCAGGTACTGTTGGTGGAGGAGAGGGTCAAAGTCCAGGAAGACGGCACACTGGGTTGAGCAAGACCAAGTAAAGTGGATGGGAGAGAAGGTGTTGAGGTTGTGAAGGAATGAGGATAGGGTGTCTTGGCACTTAGTCCAGATCACAAAGTTATCATCAATGAACATAAACCAGATTAGGGGTTTGGCGGTGGTGGTGGTGGTGGTGGTGGTGGTGGTGGTGGTTGTTGTTTGGATGTTTAAGGGGGACTAAACAGCTAAGGTCATCAGTCCCCCATATTTTGGGAGGCAAAGGTGATCTCTTCTAGATGGCCCATAATCAGGTTGGTATAGGAGAGTGTCATGTAGTTGCCCATGGCTGTATCATGGATTTGTTTTTATACCTTCCCTTCAGAGGAGAAGTAGTTGTGAGTTAGAATAAAGTTAGTAATGTGTTTGAGGAATGAGGTACTGGTTTTGGAGTCTGAAGGACGGTGGGAAAGGCGGTGTTCAATAGTGGGAAGACCACTGGCACAAAGGATGTTGGTGTATATGGAAATGGCATCAGTAGTGAAGAGTAGGGATTCAGGAGGTAAAGGGGGGGAATGTAGAGTGAGGATTGTGGAGAGCTGGTGAAAGGAGTGGTTGATATCTTTGATGTGGGAGTCTAAATTATGGACTATTGGTTAGAGGTGTTAGTCAATGAGAGGTGAGATTCTTTCAGTGGGGGTACAATAACCAGCTACAATGGGACATCCAGGATTGTTGGTATTGTGGATTTTGGGTATCATATAGAAAGTGGATGTGCAGGGTGTCATAGGGGTCAAGAGGGAAATGGATTCAAGTGAGAGGTTCTGGGAAAATGGTGGAGCTCTGCAAAAAATTTGTCAGAAATCAGGCAAATAAGTTAAGCTACTCTGATGGTGAGAGGAAGTGGACAAGATTTTTGGAAAATTCTTGTTTCCAGTGGTTGCACTCAAAACAAGTGTGAGGAAGTAATGTCACAATGTTTGGAAATGTTGGAGGAAAGTCATTTTTATCAAATTTTATCTTTGCAGTTACTTCAGTTGTATAGAGACATGCCAGCCATTACTTGAGGTTGAGAGGATCAATTTTGATTGCTAATGTCTTATCATATTTATCTAAATAGCTTAATTCTTGTACACAGGTAACTCATACTAAAGATGTCAGACTCTAAAAGTAAATGTAGACATTAGTGTTGAGTATTTAAAGGTTGGTTTCATTCCTCACTGTCAGACAAATGATTACCTATGTGCCTTTTAACCAACAAAGCGTGAAGCAGTGACACTACGAGAGCTTCCAAGCTGGAGGATCATCTGAAGTGTCACCTTGACAAGAAAGGTAATGGCCTGAAATGCTTTCAAGTACTTAAAGAAAAGCTGCAAAATAGCCCCACAGTGGACAGTACGTTCACTTCAATTTCAGAAAAAAGATGGTGATGGTCTGCAAGTGCCTTACATCATCTTGCTACTTATCACTAAATCTGAAAATTCACATACCATCCTACACAAACCTGCTCATGATGTACTCAAAAGACGTGTTAACGAAATGAATTTCAATACTCAAAACATCTTGCATAATTATTTGCAAAAGACATTCTCTCCACACAAATGGATGAGTCAACATTATCTTGTAATGAATATCCATCCATATTCTTGTGTGCGCGCACTCAAGTGTATACCTGTCCTTTTTTCCCCCCCTAAGATAAGACTTTCCACTCCCGGGATTGGAATGACTCCTTACCCTCTCTCTTAAAACCCACATCCTTTCATCTTTCCCTCTCCTTCCCTCTTTCCTGATGAAGCAACCGTGGGTTGTGAAAGCTCGAAATTTTGTGTGTGTGTGTTTGTAAGTTTTTTTTATTGTGCTTATCTACCAGCACTTTCCCGCTTGGTAAGTCATGGAATCTTTGTTTTTAATATATAAAACCAAAGATGATGTGACTTACTAAATGAAAGTGCTGGCAGGTTTTCTTTCGTCTTTCCCTCTCCTTCCCTCTTTCCTGAAGAAGCAACCGTTGGTTGTGAAAGCTAGAAATTTTGTGTGTGTGTTTGTGTGTTATTTTATTGTGCCTGTCTACCGGCACTTTTCCGCTTGGTAAGTAAACAAAGATTCCAAGACTTACCAAGCAGTAAAGCGCCGGTAGATAGGCACAATAAATAAAACACACAAACACACACACAGAATTTCGAGCTTTCACAACCGGCAGCTGCTTCGTCAGGAAAGAGGGAAGGAAAAGGAAAGATGAAAGGATGTGGGTTTTGAGGGAGAGGGTAAGGAGTCATTCCAATCCCGGGAGCGGAAAGACTTACCTTAGGGGGAAAAAAGGACAGGTATACACTCGCACACCCGCACGCACCCACACACACACACACACACACACACACACACACACACACACACACTTATATACACATACACAGTGACAAGCAGACATTTGTAAACGCAAAGAGTTTGCGCAGAGATGTCAGTCAAGTTGGAAGTACAGAGGCAAAGATGTTGTTGAAAGACAGGTGAGGTATGAGCGGCGGCAACTTGAAATTAGCGGAGGTTGAGGCTTGGCAGATAACGAGAAGAGAGGATATATTGAAGGACAAGTTCCCATCTCCGGAGTTCGGATAGGTTGGTGTTGGTGGGAAGTATCCAGATAACCCGGACGGTGTAACACTGTGCCAAGATGTGATGGCCTTGCACCAAGGCATGTTTAGCCACAGGGTGATCCTCATTACCAACAAACACTGTCTGCCTGTGTCCATTCATGCGAATGAACAGTTTGTTGCTGGTCATTCCCACATAGAAAGCTTCACAGTGTAGGCAGGTCAGTTGGTAAATCACATGGGTGCTTTCACACGTGGCTCCGCCTTTGATCGTGTACACCTTTCCGGGTTACAGGACTGGAGCAGGTGGTGGTGGGAGGGTGCGTGGGACAGGTTTTACACTGGGGGGCGGTTACAAGGGTAGGAGCCAGAGGGTAGGGAAGGTGGTTTGGGGATTTCATAGGGATGAACTAAGAGGTTACGAAGGTTAGGTGGCCGGCGTAAAGACACTCTTGGTGGAGTGGGGAGGATTTCATGAAGGATGGATCTCATTTCAGGACAGGATTTGAGGAAGTCGTATCCCTGCTGGAGAGCCACATTCAGAGTCTGATCCAGTCCCGGAAAGTATCCTGTCACAAGTGGGGCACTTTTGGGGTGGTTCTGTGGGAGGTTCTGGATTTGAGGGGATGAGGAAGTGGCTCTGGTTATTTGCTGCTGTACCAGGTAAGGAGGGTAGTTGCGGGATGCGAAAGCTATGGAAATTGAGGGCAACCAGGAAACTGGACACAATCATACATCTGTAAAAGGAAACAATATGTATCAATAGAAAACTCGTACTACTTACAAACCAAATCCACTAAATACAGAGTGCCGTACAGTTTGATAAATGGGACATTATAGTTTAATCTTTTCATAAATGGTACAGGTGTTGAAGAGAAAGAGAAGAAAATGTGTACTTAACACTGACTAAAATGTGGAACAACTTGACAGAAGTTGCAAAGTATGCATCACCATGGCTCATGGGGGAAAAAAAATTTGTATGCAGTGTTCAGAAACAAATAAGAACTGAAAGAGGTAAGAGTCCACAACATTCTTAGGTATTACAGTAGATAATGAGCTGAAATGGAAACAGCATATTAATTCTGCCTGTACGAAACTCATAATGCAGCAGCAGTTATAATACGCATAGAAAGAACTCCTGTGCACAAAATACCATGGATTTTTTGAATCGTTTCTGCAATATGGATTGACAGTGTTGGGAAACACAAACATTCCAGAAACAAAACGGTCAAAATCATTCTAAGGACTTCTGTAGCATGCAGAAATTGCTTTAAAAAATCTATAGGCACCTTCACTTTTACGCCTTTGTACATATGTAAATTGATTATGTGCACACAAAAGATAGTTCAGAGTGGATTACAATACTAGTGTACATATCTGCAACACAGAAGAAGAACGATGTACAATACATATCCTACCACCTGACAATGCTTGATAATGAATCATACTGACTCAGGTATCAAATTACTAAGAAGTTTGCTTAAGAACCTGCATGACAGTTTACATGACACTGACTTTCCAAAGAAACTTAAAAGACTACCTGGTGGATAGGGAATTTTACAGTACTGAAGAGTACATATCAAATTAAATTTGTATGTTTCATTCTTTATAATCAATGATGATGTATAGTGCAATCAAAACGGCTGCCTCCTTAGGTAATAAGTAACGATAAATGGTTTTTGCTTTTGACATGTCCTATATTATGCGTGTATTTAATGTATACAATGTAATCCTATACAATCAAGTAAAATTCATTTCAATTCAATCACACAGCAGTCATTCATCCTGCTAGGCCCCGATTTGTGAGTATCTGGCAAACAAGAATTTCTCAATATACATTTATAGAGTCCTGAAAATAACACTGATTTTTCAAATGGCAGTGCACATTAGTGGATTAGACAGTTAGTTATTGTTGCATGTTCCATGAATAGCTGGATGATTGATCATGATGATGTGGAACAAGTTTTATATTCACATCACACATTAATTTGTACACGGTTGCATACTGAAGACTTCTAAGGTTTTTTAATTTTTTTTATTACAAAACGAAAAAAGATCTACAGATGTGAGTTAGTAATTCCTATTCACCACTTTTTACACATTACAGTAATAGAAATTCTTCCACGGAATAGAAGGAATTGTCAAGGATAAACTTTCTCAGTTTGTTTTCAAATTTTAATTCTGAAATGCATTTTTTTCCAATTTGAATTTTCATCAGTATGGACCCCTAACAATTCTGAAGTTTCCATCCTATTTATTATCTCCTCACCATGTGTTACACTTATCACTGGTGCAGTACCCCTAAATGTACAGAGCTGAATAAGTTGTGTCTTTTACAAACTGAGGATGAGACCCTTCACAGAAAACCAGTCAACAATACTTTTAAGAACTCTGTTTACAATTTCTTCTGTTGTTGTACGTATGCTTGGATTGATTACAATACCAGTGTCATCTTCATAAGAACTATTTCTACTTCTTGTACATCAGATGGAAGATCATTTACATATATGAGGAACAGTGCTGAGCCTAAGATTCAACTTTGGCGAACCCTACAAGATTTCTCCCCAGTCAGAATTATGTCTCTGGATTATATTGCCTGAATTAATGAGTACAACTTTCTGCATTCTTTTGGTTCGATATGATATTATCCTTTGGGTGGCTATACCATCAATCACATAAAACGTCAATTTATCTAAGAGAACACCATCGTTCTCAATTTCTCATACACCTTAGAAATGTCACAGAAAATACCAATCACCACTATTTTATTATTTAATGCTTCTAAAATCTGGAAAGTCAGCATTCTCAGTAGAGGAGCCCTTCTCAAGCCCAAGCTGTGGTTTGCTAAAGACACTACTGTTGCTAAGATGAGATACTATCCTACAGTACACCATCATCTCAAAAATTTTGGAGATTGATGTCAGCAGTGAGTAAGTTGGTATGATGAAGTTTGCAGGTTGAAGTCCTGGTGGATGCTACCTATTCTTTTTTAATCTTTATCGAAAAGACTGATCATTAACCATATCCAGTAATGAGTTGTAATATATTTTTTATTTCTAATTTTTGTTATGTCATTTTAATCACCATGTAAGTTTTTTTATTCGCTCTCATTTTTCAATTCCTTTTGTTCTTTTTCCATTTGGCATCTTTGTCCATGTTATTTTAATTATTTTTATTTATTTGTCATAGTATTTAAATGTTAAAAAAATACTGATTCAACAGTTAAAAAAAATCTTTTTTGTATCATGATGTACATTTCTTTGAATCGTAATTATCACACAAACAGTTACAAACTCTCCTTACATCATGGACAAAGAAATTCAGATAAAGATTTAAACAAAAGAGTGTTTTACAAATAAAACAAAATTCAAGCAAAATGAGTAATAGAAATAACAATTGCAATAATAGGGGCAAAAATATAAAATGATGAACAGGAAGACATTAAATCAAAGTAAATACACAAAAATAAGCAAAATCGCATGAACAAAAATTCAGAGTGAAAACTGAATCAAGGGAAAATTGAGAGGAAGTAAAGTTAATACAATGACTAACATTATGCTTCAAAACACTACAAATAAAGAAATTATATTTACCCAATTAATCAAATAAAAATGCCATTTTGATAAAGATGTAAAAAGAAAGAAAAATACCTGGCAAGCTATCATACTCAAACCTACTACCCACAGTAAGTTAACCACTACACTATGGTGGTCTTATGAGAGACAGACACAGAGAGAGAGAGAGAGAGAGAGAGAGAGAGAGAGAGAGAGAGAAGCAATAAGGAGCCTGACATCAAGTAGGAGGCAGGAGTACTACAGGCCTTTATTATTCAAAAAACTGGAAGTAGTAACTGTTTATGGTCACTGTGCCTCCTTCATGTTACTGAAGATCTACATCCCTTCAGTAGGAGGCACGAGATACATGACCACAACACCTGTAACAAAGTGATTATAAATGTACCAATCTATTGGCTGTCCAAAACAGGAGACTGCTTTCCAACAATTGCCCTGAGAATGTTTAGACTGCTACCAATGGAAGTGCATGTCTTGCCACACGAGAGATTCAAAAACAAAGTTCCAAGAGACTTAAAAGTCTGACCACTATCCTCCATCCAGGAATTTTTTTCTTTGAAGAAAGTGGTTGGATTTACTGAACTTGAACTAAAATTGCAAACCTGTCAAAGAACTAAAATGCCAACAGCAGATGAAATGTCTTATTATAAAATACTTAATCTGTGGAAATTTGTTGTAATGTTAAATATTATTCGTATAGTAACATATTAGTTTGATGCAGTTTATCCAGCCAGTGAATGTCACAGATTTTGTAATAAAAATGATGATAAGCCACATAATGGTTTAACAAAGGTAGACACACCTCTGGTGATGTGTTCTTTTAACTAATACACATGGAGCTGAACTTGGATAATATCATGAAGTAGTAGCTATGTCTTCATTTGGTTATGACAGATGAGATGAGAAGAGAGGTATTTCATTCTGTTTGCAATATTTCCACTATACACCTCTTCTTATAATTTTTAACCTACACTACTTCCCAAGCAATCTAACCTACCCTTGATGGCTTAAAACAAGTTTTAACACCAATATGTTATTTCTCCTGGTTTTCATTTGTTCACTTTACAAAGTAAAAAACCTAACTTTAGATTAAAATGCCTAAAGACACTCAACTATCTTTATTCCACACAGTAACCAGTGACTTTAGGTTACAGTTATTAACATTTTTTATCTTCATCACAGCTGAACTGTCTTTCCTACAAGCTATTTCAATTTTCCAGAATGAGATTTTCACTCTGCAGCGGAGTGTGCGCTGATATGAAACTTCCTGGCAGATTAAAACTGTGTGCCCAACCGAGACTCGAAATCGGGACCTTTGCCTTTCGCGGGCAAGTGCTCTACCAACTGAGTTACCGAAGCACGACTCACGCCCAGTACTCACAGCTTTACTTCTGCCAGTACCTCGTCTCCTACCTTCCAAAATTTTTTATTTCAATTTTGTTTTCCCTAACTGCAAATTTTTCTTCGTGATAACACAAACCTTTCACAACTGCTCTGTAACTTTCAAACAAAAACTGCACATATCAATGCAAAACAAAATACTGATTAATATAAATGCCATTTACCAAAAATATTTTTAAAGTTTGTTTGACATGATTTTAGCCTCTGAGCCATTGAACATATCAAAGATCATCCAGAATAACATTATCTGTGTTATTTCATCAATCACTGGTACATAACTGGCAAAAATTGGCAATTACATCATTCATTTAAATGAACTTATGTTTATACTCATGAAATTTCACATAGTGAAAGTTTCTGCTGGCAGTACACATAATTAAATGTATTAAATCAAACTAAAGGACCAAATATCTTGACTTCAGAGATACATACAAATAGCCTTGCTAACAAAAGTTACAGATGCATATCTACTTTTCTTGAATTCAGATCATTACAAGAGAGGGACCCTAAATAGTACACAGTTACTGTGAGGAAACTTCTAAAGAAACAGAGACTATGACACAATAGGTGTAAAACAAAGCTTAGGACAGCAGAGACAGAGAGATACTCAACGAAACACTTTTGGCTGTCAAGAGAACAATGTGTGAAGCCTTCTGTTAAGTGATCTTTCACAAAATGCAAAGAAATGCTGGTCATATGTAAAGCATTTAGTGGCACCAAAGTTATTGTCCAGTCTCTAGTGAAAAAACAGGAATTGAAAATGAGGGTAGCAAAGCAAAAACTGAAAAGATGACTCCATTTTAAAATGTTCCTTTACAAAAGAAAACCCCAGAGAATTGCCCCAATTTAGTCCTTGTCCCACTCAAAATATGAATGAAATAAGTATTAGTGTCAGGATGTTGAGAAACAGGTGAAATCACCAAAATTGAAAAACGCTCGAGGGCCCGATGGAATCCCTGTCAGATTCTATACTGAATTTGCAGCTGAGTTAGCCCCTCTTTTAACTTGAATTTATCGCAGATCCCTCTAATAAAAACCCATGTCCAGTTGATGGAAGAAAGCATAGGTAACACCGGTCTACAAGAAGGAAGTAGAAGTGATCTATAAAACTACCGTCCAATATCACTGACACTGATTTGTCGTAGAACCTTAGCACATATTTAAGGCTCAAATATAATGAGGTATTTCGAACAAAATAACTTCCTCTATGCCTATCAGCATGGATCCTGGAAACATCGAGCACATGAAAGCCAACACGCACTTTTCTCACAACATCCTGAAAGCCATGAATCAAGGCGGTAATTAGGACAAAGCATTTCTCGATTTCCTACACTTATTGTCAAACACTCAATCATATGGAGTATCAACTTAAATTTGTGACTGGACTGGAGAGTTTTTGGTAAAGAGAACACAACATGTTATCTTGGATGGAGCGTTATCATCAAATGTAGAAGTGACTTCAGGTGTGCCCCAGAGAAATGTGTTGGCACTCTTGCTGTTCATGTTGTATATTAATGATCTTGCAGACAATATTAATAGTGACATCAGACTTTCTGCAATTATCTATAATGAAGTACAGTCTGAAAGAAGCTGCATAAATATTTAGTCAGATCTTGATAAGATTTCAAAGTGGTGCTAAGTTTGGCAACTTGATTTAAATGTTCAGAAATGTAAAATTGTGCACTAGACAAAATGAAAAAAATGTAGTATCCTGTGACTATAATATCAATGAATCACAGTTGGAATTGGCCAACTCATAGAAATATCTGGGTGTAACACGTTGTAAGGATATGGAATGGAATGATCATACGCTCAATTGTGAGTAAGGCAGATGGTGGACTTCGGTTTATTGGTAGAGTACAGGGGAAGTACAATCAGGCTACAATGGAGATTTCTTACAAATCACTCATGTGACCTGTACCAAATAGGACTGACGGGGGATATTGAACATGTACAGAGAAGTGCAGCACGAATGGTCACAAGTCTGTCTGACCACAGGAGAGTGTTACAGTGATATGGAAAAAAATGAATTGGCATACTCTTGAAGACAGACATAAACTATCCCGTAAAAGTCTACTAATAAAAGTTTCAAGCACTGGCTTCAAATGATGACTCTAGGAATATACTACAAACCCCTACATACTGTTCACTTAGCAATTGTGAGGACAATATTAGAATAATTATAGTAAGCATAGAGGCATTCAATCAATCATTCATCCTGCACTCCATATGAGGATGGAACAGGAAGGAACCCTAATAAACTGGTATAACAGGATGTACCCTGCCATGTGCTTTGTAGTGGTTTTCAGTGTATGGATGCAGATGTAGGTCAAAAAGTCACCCCAAGTCAGAATTACATTAACGGTTTTATAATGCCAATTAGTGAAACTGTACTTCAATGTAACTAACTAGTTTCAGAAAGTCGCAAGAACAACTGGGAACAACAGACAATACTAAAACCATTCTATTGCTCTTACCTCTGTTGTCTATTAACCTTGTCAAACCCCACTACTTCCAGAAATCTAGCATTGATTTCCTTTTGTAAGAGTTCCAATCCTTTCCTGTCAATTCCAGCAGTTTCATCTCCTTTCACTTCTCCGTACCGTTCCCTGATTGCTTCAGGGCAACTGACTCCAAAGTTAGCTTTGGCTGGGCGGATGAAGGATCCTGACTGAGGAAACCTTTTTTTTAAAAGAAAGAATTTCTGTTACTGGCTTGTTGTACAACAGTTCAGAAAATTATTTTTGTAAACACAGGTGAGAATGACAAATACAATTAATGATTAGAGACATCATACTGTGGCACATATGTCCAATCATTAAATTATTAATACATAAATACAACATTCTGCATTTAAATATACCCACAATATTATGCTTGACTCTATAATACCTACTGAACAATCCCACAGCAATAACAATTAACATGCAAGTTGTGGGTTGTAGGTAAGAAATCCAACCACCACCAGGCTACATCAGGTACACATCAGAAATGTTCAGAAGACATTTTGATACATTACGTATGTTACATCAACTGAACAAATTAAGAAAAGCAACTCCAAAAATCCAACAATTTTCACAAAATTTTCACAGCTTAAACACTGAGTGCATAGCACACTATTGGTTTATTTAACAGTAGCAATAGTGTTATAGTAAGTGACGTTAAGGAATCTCTATCTACAATAATCTAACAAGCCTTAAGTCCCCGCATTCATGATTCAATGCCAACTGTCTGATGCATAATGCGAAAAAAAACTACATTCAATTCGCGAAAATGAATCAAAACCAAGATTTCCAAGTGTTACTGGACAGAAATGAGTTAAAAAGGGTACAACTTAAAGAGACGTATGTCGATTAAGACTAAAATTGGAAAGACCATTGTGACACAATTTCATAGTCAACTACTGATTATTTAGCATGGTTGATCACAAACACTAGCAACGAAGTCTCTGAGCAAAAGCTATATTGACAACATGTAATTTCAATAATTTTATACGTAAGATGTGTTGATATTAGAAATGAAATTGTATTTCAAATGCAGCTTTGCGGGCAAAGCTGTGTGGCAAAGTTAACTTTCTAGCAACTGAAGTGCACAAATCTGAGGACAGGATAGCTGCGGTAAAAATCTCTTTAAATGATGACACTAATGCTATAAGAAAGAAGTACTTTTGAAAAGTGCAACACTGAACAGAAATTCAAAGAAGTTCATGATCCCCTTGAATCAAAGGACCACAAATTTAAATCAAAACTTGCAACATCTGAGTCAAATTTAGAGACACACAATTTCGGTTGGTGACAGTATTCAAGCCCAAACGGTTAATGTACTTAATAAAGTTGAGGCCATAAGTAATTTTGTAGTACAAAGTACAACTAATTTAAAAAGAACAGAAACTGAAACCAAGCAAACCTAGAAAACATTGATGTTAGAGTAAAGAATCTGCAGGAAGTTTGTTTTGCAAGGCGTTTTCACAATAATGTTATATGGGGCAATGTGAAAGTGAAATGTTCCAGGGAAAGAAAAATATTATGCTCTAGATTTTACTCAACATTGCAGCAATAATTTTGTACCTTGCATGACAGACACCCAAGACTTTTAGAGGGAGATGTGGTAAAACAGACTAACTAAAGAAAATTTAAAAAAATTAAGCTATCAGTATTTGAAAGAAGTTTTCTTTACTGTTTATGGTCTGAAGCGAAATGGATTTAAATCCAGAATGAGATCTTGAATGGATTAACCTATTTGGAAGAAAAAGGTAGCAAGAAGGAATTGTGTAAAAATTGGTTAAAGAAACCTGTCGCTTTAAGTCTTAACTGAAACTGCCACTCTGTGAAGGTGTGTTCCCAAGAGCTTTCAGTGGGTTCGAATGCATCTGCTAATTCAATGGAACTCTTTTTTTACTACCTCCAAAAGTTGGATGGGACCTTTAACTGCAGTTAACCAACATCTGGGCAGTTCGCATCCAAATAGGAATTTCACATACGAAGAGAAGGTAATGGATTTTGGAGGGAGGGAGGCATCAAAATAGATAACAATGCAATAGAAGCTGAAAAAAAATAATTTAAATGAAACTCTATAACAGGTAACATATGTAAGGTCAATATGATTCTTTGGTTAGGTAAGCGTATTTTGGTAACTGTTCTGTTATTACTTTTGCAAGTATTATTGTAATTTTATGTCTTTTGTTATCTGTATGTGTATTACTGAAAGTATAATTTAAGTACATGTACTGTTGCTGAGTGTCATTTTTTTCTAATAAAATATCTCTACTGAAACATATCTTTAATTTTGCTCTATACCTCAGTCATTCAGTTCAGTGGCAGAATTTTATATGCTGGTGTTAATATTAGCTCACTACCTCCCATGATTGTAAGACATGCATTTAATTTTTGTAGGTTACTATGTGAAAGCCACTGCATGGTCAACCTGCAATCCATTGAAGAGAAGTAACATGTGGCAGATATGGGACACAGGCTAAGACCATGAGATGTGAAACACATGTATGGACACTTGCTAAGACCAAGTGATGTGAAAATCCACTGCATGAACTGATTATACATCATGGGAGTCGATACAGTAAAAACATTTTTTTATAATTTTTCTCAATTAAATAAATTTCTTTTAGTTATAGTGAAAAAAGTTTGTGTGTGTTACTCCAGTGTATCTTCCTCAAATTATTGTGCGTTCTTATACTGAAGTGATATCATGTTTCATACAGCAGGCCCTAAACTTTAATATAATGCTGACAGTAACATGTTTTTGTATTTCACTTCCCATTTTTTTTTTTGCAAAGTGTTACTTAAGTAACTTGCTTATGGAAACATGGACACACGTTTAGTTTAGAGTATGTATACTTCATTTAAACAATATAAAATCCAGGATGGAATGTTACAATTTTATGAAAAGGGAAGTTGCTACTCACCATATAGCAGAGATTCCAAGTTGCATTTAGGCACAAAAGAAAGACTGTCACAAAGCTTTCGGCCAGGAGGCCTTAATCAAAAATTGGCAACAGAGAACACACACACACACACACACACACACACACACACACACACACACACACTTGCAGTCTCAGACTACTGAAACTACACTGCAAGCAGCAGCACCAGTGCATGATGGGAGTGGTAACTGGGTGGGGGTAAGGAGGAGGCTGGGGTGGGGAGAGAGAGAGGGATAGCAGGGTGCCGGTGGTGGACAGTGCAGTGCTGCTCGGGAACGCACAGGGATAAAGTGGATAAAGATCAGGGCAGCTAATAGAGAGTAGGGCAGCTATGTGCAGTTGGAGGGTTAGACTGTGGGCTAGACATGGTGACTGCAGACCAACTGCAATTGTCGCAGTTATAATAATAATAATAATAATAATAATAATAATAATAATAACTGTATTTTTCCCCTTGGTTTTCCCAAATTGTTAAGATGCATGCTCAGATGGTTCTATTGATAAGACCTTGGCCGACTTCCTAGCCTAACATCGCCTAATTCTATACAATTTTATATAAGATGTTCGATACATCCTAAACTGTTGTGCAAAATGGGCAAATCACATACTCCTAGACAAACAAATAAATAATAAAATCTAATAAATTGGTGATCATCTCATCACCACTCATCTTGATGTGAATCTGCCAGTATAAACCTCCATGACAATATAAATAAATGAATACAGGCAGCAAAACCAAAATCAACATGTAATGAAAATTTTGGCTTAATCGCAGTCTGGGATGTTCAAAGTCAACCGTTAATAGCTCCAGAATAATTAGTCAACACCAAAACTGGAATCAAAGAATGGAAAATCCAGGATGAAATGTTTCTAATGTCTTGGCTTTTTTTGGTTGCTTGCTCTTGTCTTAACCTACAAACATAAAAGGAAATGTAGTCAAAATGTAAACGAATACTGATCTCCTATCACTGAAAAGCGGGCTAAATATATGTCAAGCAAAATGGGCCCTTGACAAGGATCTACTACATAATGGTTGTTACTGACTCCTGAATGGTAGGTTATGTGTAATTTGTAACAGTACTGTGTGAAAGACTGTAATCATGTTCGGCAAGGTAGTTTGTGTGTATACCGTTATGAATGTTTTTCAAAAAGAAAGAGAGAGAATGCTGATACTTACTTTTGAATAGCAGTATGAGATTACAGAAAAGATCTTATCCACAGAATAGATTATAATCTCACGCCCTTCCTCAAGAGAGACGTGATATTTAATTCAGGACACAGATGCACCATGGATAATCAGGAATTTTGAACTATTTGTACACAACCACCTTTTTTCTCTTTCTGGACAAATTCTGTTAATGACATTTTCTTTTTCCCAACACCAAGATTCATATCGGCACTTCATGTTAGAGTTAGAATGCACTAATATGTTTACAATTCTCAGCTACAGAGGCAGCAAACAGCAACAAGTAGCCAGAGAAGGTGCAGAATAGTATTAGAGGACATGGAAGCATGAAATTAACAAATTATATGATTTACTACTTGAGAAAATTCAATATCCTTTGCTTTCAACATTTACAATGAACTGAGTATGATAATGTCCCCACTTGACATCTAGGTTGTTGTGACAGTCTGAGCTGTAGCATAGCCCAAGTTGTAAGTTTGGTTGGAAGGTGACAATTTGGTAGCAAGTTGACAAAGTCAACGAATGTGAATACAAAATGTAGGTTCTGGTAACAGATTTATTTAAAATGCAGCAGGAGGAGGCGATGGGGGTTACATGAAATCTGAGCTACTGGTATTTAAACTTGTGTTTGGGTTCTAGGTATCAATGGCTTTGTATGTGGTATACAGGGCAACTGAAATGTGCAGTACCACATTTTGGAGTTGCATGTGTTGGGTTTTTGGCATCAAAGGCTTCATTTAAGCTATATAGGCCAAGTGAAATTTGCGATACTGCATTTCTGAGATGGCTGTGTTGATTTTTTTGGTACTGAGGGTTCTGTTTGAGCTATATAGCTCTAGTGAAAAGTATGATTACTGTGGTTTTCATGTTTGTAGAATGTATCGTATCTTGAGAAATTTTGGTGTAGAGTTTTGTGGATAATATTTGTTTTGGCACTGTGCTGTTTTTCATATAGATTTATATTTAGATTGCCCCAACCCTAAACCCCAACTTCCCGACATTGTCACATCAGTTTCATTTTAGGCTACTGTTAGAGTGAAATATTTTCATGTTGTTTTTATTTTTGTACATATTTCTCTGTAGATACATTACGATTGATGACGTCATGGGTCACAGCAGACAGGTGGAATCCGACACTTCCATAATGCCTAAAACTATTTGGAAGTGTCTTTAAAAAGCATGTGAAGAGATATATTGTAAATTTGGTTAGAGAAACAACTGACAAAGGAAATCATGAATATAACAAAGTAAATATACTGGGTAGAAGCCACATTTAGGCTCAATCCATACCAAGTGGTCCAGCACTGGTTGCTTGACCATCTCAGAAAAATATTATATTTGCTGGGCAAATTCCCCAATGTTTAGTAGTCACAAAAATATTTTTTAAAAAAATTATTGTTTATTATTTTGAAATAGCCATATTTGTAAGCATCTACATTTTTTTACAATAATGCAGTAATGGATTGTCCTCAGCCTTTCAGATAAAATGCATTTAGTTCAGCACACTCTGGGCTACAAATTAACACCGTTTCACTTAGCTGAATGTATTCTTTAATATATTTTTATTAGCTCAAACTTATCAGCCACAAATTAAGAAAACTCAATGTTTTAACAGTAGTTTTCCAAAGAAAGATTAATTGCTCAGCTTTAATATTTTTCTGCTATTACACTGTATAGTATAGTTACTTTTTATATAGTATCAATGGCGAGCAGCTGACACTAAAAAAAAATACACTATTTTAAAAAAGATTTTTTTTAAATTTTCCATTTTGTGGCCTGCAATATCTTTGTTGGGGGGGACCAGATAAAAATCTGAAACTTTCGCAGTTAATAGACCTTTATGGCATCAACCTCAGTATAAATTGCAACTCTGAGATTCAATTGGAAGTTATGGGGAAAAAAATTACAAACACAAGTCAAAAATTCATTTTTTAACATCTGCAATATCTGGTAGGCTAATCAAATAAAGTATACCAACTGCTTAATGTAACACACCACATTACACTAGATAATGATTATTTGTCAAAACAATGCTGTGGTAATTGTTTCGGCAGGCTAACAATTGCATCTGCAAGCCTATACAAGTCTGATTGTTGTCTTCCCCCTTACATCAACAATTGTCTACTGACACTTATTTATAAAGAAGTTCTTGAAGTGAGCGGCTGAAAATAGTGTCTCAACGTTCTGTTGGTGTTATTATTAATGAAGCATATCATAAAAGTGTGTATGGAGTGTATCCTAAAGCCATTACTTTAATTGAAGATTACAATGAAGAAGAAAAGTGTTGTTTTACTCACAAGTCGGCCCAGAGGTCAAACCAACAAGCAAGTATCATGAAATACTTAAAATAATTTCATCACCTTTTTAGCCAGTCTTGCATGTACCCTTTTGAGAAACAAAAGAAACCTATAACAAAAGGTCTGCGAGAAATAACATTTGATCATTATTCTAAAAATAAAAGCCCTTTTGTCAACCCCATACCAGGAAAAACATTGTGTCCAACATGTTATTCTAAGATTTTTGCATTTCACAAGAGAAAAGATAGTGAAACCTCAGATACACAATTTTGTGATTTATCAGCAACCACTAAAAAAGTAGATACAGCTTGTGAAATCCTGGGTATATCGCCTGCTAGTAAAATTAGAAAACTAATGGATGGATATGGGTGCTCAACAGTGTAGTCTTTAGCGCCCGAACGGAAACAACAACAGACAAGTGTCACTAAAATGCAGCAAGTGCTAAAATAGGACTAAAATTAAAGGTGAAAGGCTACATAGGCAGTTTGCACGTCAACAGTTGCAAAGTGGAATGCAGCACATAAAGAGGATAACTGCAAGAGAACGTAGGTGAAAGGGTTAAAATGAAACACATAGCACATGTTTGGAACTGGCCTATTACAAGTATAAAAAGGAGTGGTAAGCCACTCGGCAACACACTAAAAATTCCAAACTAAAATTTTTGGCTGAAGGCCAGAAACATCACAGTACCTGAAAACTTTCTTGACACTCGCCTCGTCATTGGCTAGAATCGAGGGCAGATCCCCACTAATATTAACTTCCGCCCTGACAGAACGATATAAATCACACTCAACTAAAATGTGGCGTACAGTGATTCGTATGCCACAGGCATCACACAGTGGGGGGTTCTTCTCGCCGTAGTAAGAAGGCATGCGTAAGAGGACAGTGCCCTATGCGAAGACGTGTAAGGGTCACTTCGTCACGCCTAGGTGACCGGTACGAGGAACACCACGGCTGGATGGTGGGTTTCACCAATCGCAACTTATTTTCCCTCACCGCCAGCCATTCCTCCTCCCACAATTGCATATACTTCCGCCGCAGCACAGAAACAATACCTTGCAAAGGAATAGAACATTCTGTCACTTCCGGTAATCTGCAGGCGTCCTTGGCAGCTCTATCAGCTTGTTCATTTCCCCGTATGCCCACATGCCCTGGCACCCAGCTGAAGGACACTTGCTTGCCCTGTCGTTGGAGGATGTACAGTTGGTCGTAAATCAGCTGTGAGTCAGAGCAAATTAGAAAGTTTTTGCCCTGAGTACACCGTATCTGCTCCAATGCCTTCAGGATCGCGTGAAGTTCTGCGGAAAAAACAGTGTATTCCTGGGGAAGGCGAATCCTGATGACACGTTCGGGGAACACTACTGAGCAGCCAAGAAAATCCCCCTGTTGGGATCCATCAGTGTATACTACTGTAAAATCATGATGCCTATCTAAAATGTTAAAAAATAAAGATTTGAAAGTAAGATCTGATGTACTGTCTTTCTTAAAATTTGCCAAATCTAAAATCAGTCTGGGCCTCTGAAGGAGCCAAGGTGGGTATCTGCTCCAACCTCAACATAAAACATTAAAACCAGCCACACCCATCTCTAAAATGCAGTCCTTTGCACGAATCCCATAGGGCCTTGTTGCTCGTTGCCGGTTGCGAAAAAGCCTTTCCAGTGGAGGCTGAGCAACAGTGTGGTATGCAGGCGTGTATGGTGTGGATAATGTTTGATAGGCCTGGCGCACCATTAGTAGATGCCGCCGGAGGTGAAGTGGCGGTTCACCTGCCTCTGCACACAGGCTCGGTATGGGGCACGTTCTGAACGCCCCAGTCGCCAGCCGAATCCCCTCATGGTGCACCACATCCAACAGCTTCAAATACGCGGGTCTTGCAGACCCATACACCGTGCATCCATAATCAAGCCGGGACCGCAGAAAGGCTCTGTAAAACCGGAGCAGCCAAGTCCTGTCTGCTCCCCATGTGAGGTGACTAAGACATTTTAAAATAGACAGCGCCTTAAGAGACCGACTTATCAGTTGAAAACTGAAAACCACTCTTCTGTGCCCAGTCATCCAAACGTCGGAGAGTGAGTTGCAACTGACGAGTCGTTGTTGCAAGGCTTGAAGAGGAGCAAAATACAGAGAAATCGTCCACAAACAAGGAACACTGCACAGGACTTTTCACAACAGACGTAATACTATTAATAGCAATAGCAAAGACCGTCACACTTAAAACACTACCTTGAGGGACACCGTTCTCTTGTTCAAAGCTACTAGACAGTACGTCTCCGACTCGGTACCGAAAATAAAGTGGCGACAGGAAGGACCGAATAAAATTTGGAAGACATCCACAAAAACCCCATTCGTGGAGCTGCCTGATGATAAGATGCCTCCAAGTAGTGTCGTATGCCTTTTCAATGTCAAAAAATATTCCCAACAGGTGATGCTGGCGCAGGAAAGCCTGTTGTATGGCAGCCTCCAGGAGGGCCAGGCTATCAAAGGTGGAGCGATACCTCCTGAACCCACACTGAAAGCGACTAAGGAGTTGTCTGGATTCTAGGATCCATACAAGGCGGCAGTTGACCATCCGCTCCAAGGTCTTTCCCATGCAGCTAGTGAGGGCAACACTACGGTAACTACCCGGGCATGTGCGGTCTTTCCCAGGTTTTAAAAGAGGAATTAAAATTGCTTCACGCCACGAGTCGGGGAAGTGACCGGACATCCAAACTAGATTAAAAAGTTGGAGGAGGATTTCTTTATTTCTCCCTGTGAGGTGCCGCAGCATGCTATAGTGGATTCTATCCTGACCAGGGGATGTATCACAAGCCCCACACAATGCAGAATCCAGTTCCCACATGGAAAACGGGCAGTTGTACTCTTCTGTATTGGGTGAGCGGAAGTCAAAACTGCTCCTCTCAGCAGCCACTCTGTGGGGCTGGAAAGATGGATTCTGACTGGCAGTTGCAGTAATAGCTGCAAAATGAGCCGCCATAGACTGGGCAATATCTTTTGGGGTCGTGTGGAGAGTACCATTCCACATTATAGCAGCCATAGGGCACCTCCCACCTCTCCCAGAAAAACCTCCTGATGGTCTCCCATACAATGGAACTTCGTGTAGAGCGATTAATGGTGTTAAGGAACTGCTGCCACGGCCTCTTCTTGCTCTCTCGTATAATCCTACGACACTTTGCCCTCGCCACCCGAAAAGCTGCAAGGTTCTCTACAGTTGGCCCGCATTTGAATCTACGCAGAACTGCCCGCCTAGCCCTGATTGCACAGCGGCATTCGTCACTCCACCAAGGGACAGTGGACTGTGGGATGGACGCTTCACTGGCGCGGTGGATCACTTCAGTAATATGATCCACCCATTCCTGGACACTGACACGATGTTCAAACTGGGCGAGTTGACTATACAGTGCCCAGTTGGATCTACCGAGCACCCATCGAGGCGGTTTCCTTTCTGGTTCCACTGCATGTGGCAGGCGAATCCGGATGGGGAAGTGATCGCTGCCATGTAAGCCATCAACCACTTCCCATGCAGCAGTGTGGGCGATGGCTGGAGAGCAAAGCGATAGATCAATGGCAGAGAACGACCCAGTTGCAATGCAAAAATGCGTGCTTTGACCTGTATTTAGCAAATGGGCACTGGTAGACAGAAGAAGCCTCTCAATTGCTCTACCCCTGGGGCAAGTATTCACAGAGCCCCAAAGCATATTGTGTGCATTAAAATCGCCTCAGAGGACGAAGGGGTGGGGGAGCTGTGTAAGAAGAGCACTGAGAGCCTCTTCGTCAAGCACAGTGGGGGCAGGTAAAGCGAACATACTGTTAGCATATGGCGCACATGTACTAATATTGCAACTGCCCGTAAATCCATCGTGAGAGTGAGGCGAGGAGTGGTAGTCGGTGTTGACGAAGATACCTACTCCTCCTCGAGCTCTCTGTCCACTCGGGTCATTCTTTTTGTGGAGGACATACCCACGTAGCTCTGGGGAGTATGTTTCACTGAAATTTGTCTCTTGCAGACATACACACATAGGTCTAGCCTCAATCAATAGACGTAGTTCCTCCACATGTGTCCTGAACCCTTGCAGGTTCCATTGTGGTATGGGAGCCATCACGGTGGTTGTATTTTCTGCCTCTCTTTCAGCCGAGGTGGGGAGACTGCAGCGGGTGGAGGCTCAGTCTTGGGGCGAGATGATTGCCCCATATTCTCAGACTCCATCAGCTCTGGGGAAGAGAGTGATGAAGCGTCTAGTGGGACTACATTAACATGATCCGTGAGTTTACCAGCTGATTTAATCTGTTGGTGCTGCTTTACATGGGCTTTCCTTTGTTTAGAGGGCTTTGCTGGAACCGGAGCTGGAGCTTTATGACCATGCTGGGCTTTGGAACAGCCTCAGCAGTCGGAGATGCCTGGGGCTCTTCAATGTGAGCTACTGTACCTTTCTCTGCTGTTCTAGGAGGGGCTACAGGCTCTGATACAGTTGCTGCCTTGCAAGTGCACTGACATGTGCACGTGTTCATGCCAGCACTAATAACCTCCGTCTGTGTAGATGCATCAACCTTCAGAGGCGGCTTCTGAACAATGGAAGCAAAGGACGTAACGAATGTGGGGGGGCTGCATGGCCTTAAAGATCTTTTTGGCTTCACCGTAGGGGATACGCTTCGTTGTTTTTATTTCTTGTATTTTACGTTCCTCTAGGAACATTCTACAGTCCCTACTCCAAACAGGGTGGCTTTCAGAACAATTTATACATCTGACAGGCGACGAACAGTCAATTCCGCCATGGGCAGCCTTACTACAGTTGCCACACATCGCTTCTCCCTTACACCCTAGAGTTGTATGCCCAAAACGCTGGCACTTGAAACAGCGCATTGGGTTTGGGACATAAGACCGGACGTTTAGTCAAAGAAATCCTGCCTTGACGTGTTCTGGGAGTTTGGGGGTATTGAAAGTAAGAATGAAGGAGTCCGATTTCACCAGGTTCCCATCCACCCTTTTCATGATGTTCTAAACGTCAACAATTCCCTCCTGAGCCCACTCACTCTTTAATTCTTCTACAGGAATGTCCACGAGATCCCTACAGGTAACAACACCCTTACTGGAGTTCAGGGTGCTGTGAAGCTCTGTATCGATAGTGTATTCCCCCAAGCTTTTAGCTGTTTGAAGGTTAACTGCTTGCTGAGCAGTTGATGTTTCAACAAGCAGTGTCTCATTCCGTAAACGCTTCACTGATTTTAAAGTTCCAGCTATTCCTTCTAGACTCTTTTGGATATAGAATGGTGAAACCTTTTCAAAGGAACCCTCTTTCCTTTTTATAATTCAAAACACATTCTGGTTTTCAGTATGTGCTCTGTTACTCTGAACTGCTGTACGTTTGCTGACGCCGGAGTCAGGAGGACTGGCTAACCTAGCCCTCTTGTTGGATTGGGCGGTAGTGCCTACCAGCGTTCCACCCATCTCACTGGCCAGCGAAAAATTAGGAGGAGGAAAAGAGGAAGAATTCGTGGTAGTCATGGTCGTCCCACGAGCAGCTTGGGAAACTTACGTCCATCCAGACAGAGCCCCGCATGCCTGGATAAGCCTTGTACAACTGAGGTGCAGCAGGTTCCCCAGAGGTTGCCCACTAGCGACTGTTCCACCTCAACAGCCATGCATCTTATCGGCGCGCAGCACACCTTAAGATTGAAGGGTTCTTTATAGAGGTATGTACCATCCTCGCGATCCAGGCAACCAAGCCAAGATCCCCGGTCCCTAAGACACACAACGTTCCACCGTTGCACCAAATGGTGGTCGCTGAAGCATGCCCAGAGCTTACGGTATCAGCAGACTGGCGGCGCACACCAGTCCACAGCTCGAGGACCCCGGGTTCGCCAAGCCCGTACCCAGCAAACGAATGCTGCGCCCACTGAGGGGTAGAAAACTAAGTCAAGATAAAAGACCAAGTGCCTCGTGTACAAAAACTGAGAAAGTGGCAGCTACAGTCAAAAATAATTTGGAAGTTTCATTTAAAAAATACAGTTTGTACTAAAACAGATGGAAGTTCTAAAACTTCACCAACCGGATATGATGATTTGATAGAAAAACTAAATGCTGAACTTCAAACAAAAAGGATAAAATTAAGATTATCAGTTTACTGCCAAATTATTGGAGTCGAGCAAAAATTAGTGATGAATTTAATGTGTCAGAACGTCTTGTTAAGATAACAAGGCAATTAGTAAAAGAACACGGAATTTTACCAGCATTACAAAAGAAAAGTCCATCTAATTTGGTAGATGAAAACACAATCAATAAAGTTGTAAAGTATTATGACGATGACAATAACAGCAGTCTGATGTCGGGCAAAAAAGACTGTTTCTGTGAAGGAAAATGGTTCTAAGATTCAAAGACAAAAAAGATTAATATTGAGTAATTTAAATGAACTATTCATTGAATTTAAAAAAGAAACCCCTGACATTAAAATTGGAAGATCAAAGTTTTACAATTTGAGACCAAGATTGTGTAGTGTTGCAGGGGCATGTGGCACCCATAATATTTGTGTTTGTTTGTACCATTAGAATGTAAAGTTGATGATAGTTGGGGCCAATCATAGAGTTAACTATAATGATTTTTTGGAAGTTATGGTATGCAGTATTGACAGTTACAATTGTATGACCAAGGGAAAATGCGAAGATTTTCCAGGCAAACAAGCCTTACTTGAAATATTTGAAGAATCCGAAGAAGACGATTTGATGCCTGACAATATAAAATACAAACAATGGGTGACACAAGACAGAACTGAAATGGTGACAGTCGTAAAATCACAAGAAGAGTTTTTTGAAGTGTTGGTGGCTAACCTTGAAAATCTGAAAATGCATGCATCATTTTATTGGAAAAGCTAAAAGTAAATTTTTGAAAGCCAAAAAGCAAAAACTTGGCAGCTGATGAATGCTTAGTTCTTGCTGACTCTTCAAAAAATTATTCCTTTGGTTTTATAGATGAAGTACGAGGCCACAACTGGGTAAACAAACAGGGCACAGTTCATCCATTTGTATTCTATTATAAAGGTGAAGATAAACGGATGAGCCACAGCTTTTGTATCATAAGTGACTACGTTGAACACACCACTACAGCAGTGCACATTTTTAACTAAAATTAACAACCTGGATTAAACAGCTCCACCCTTCCATAAAAAAAACTGATTTACTTTTCGGATGGGGCAGCAAGTCAATATGGGAGGGGGGGGGGGGGCAAGAAATTAAAATCTCCTGTCATAAAGAAGATTTTGGGTTTGATGTAGAATGGCACTTTTTCGCTTCATGCCATGTGAAGAATCCTTGTGATGGTGTCGGGGGTACAACAGAGCGAGCTGTCACAAAAGAAAGTCTGCAACGGACTGATGACAATAATATCATAACACCTCAAGAAATGTTTGAATTCTGTATAAAACATATTAAAGGAATTACCAGTGTTTTTGTACAATGTGAGGAAATACAATAAGTCTATGTTGAGTGTCTTGAAGGAAAGGTACAACACTTGTCAGAAGATTAAAGGCACTCGATCTTTTCATTGTTTTGTACCCAATTCAGACAACTTACTAAAAAATAAGATCACATCAACTTCGCCTGATAGTGAACTTCATCAGTGTGGAAATCTTGTACAACTGGTTCTTCAAAATGAAGACATAGTGGCTTGTGTTTACGATGAACAGTGGTGGTTTGGTGAAGTTGATAACATTGACTGTCAAAACCAAGATGAACATGTATTTTATCACCCTGCAGGATCAAGGACATCTTTTTAAAAAATTGAGAAGAATCAAGGTTGGATGCCACTTAAAAATGTACTAAGGAAGCTGTCTCCCATGGAATTTACAACTGTGACTGTGCAAACTTATAATGTAACACCCAAACTGAGTGAAAAAATTTCTCAATGTCAATGAGCGATGTACTAAAAACAAATAACAAGAGAACAATATAATGTAATTAGCAGCCTTATTTTCAATAAAAAATGTAAGAAATCACAGATATGATTAAATTATATACTGTAACTGATATATTTTATTCCATAAGCCTAGATATCACAAATGTTAAAAAACATTTTTTACTCATGTTTGTAATTTTTTTCCATAGCTTCCAACTGAATCTCTAAGTTGCAACTTATACTGAAGTTTGATATCATGAAGGTCTATTAACTGTGAAAGCTTCAGATTTTCATCTGGTCCCCCAACAAAGATATTGCAAGCCACACAATGGAAAAATTAAAAATATCCCTTTTTTTTAAAATAGTGTATTTTTAAGTGCAAGCTGCTCATAATTGATACTCTATAAAAAGTAGCCTAGCTATAATACACAGTGTAATAGCAGAAAAAATATTAAAGCTGAGAAATTAATCTTTCTTTGGAAAACTACTGTTAAAAAAAATTTAGTTTTTTTAAAAAAAAATTGTGGCTGATAATTTTGAACTATTAAAAATATATTAAAGAATACATTCAGCTAAGTGATAATGATGTTAATTTGTAACTCAGAGTGTGCTGAACTAAATGCATTTTATCTGAAAGGCTTAGGATAATCCACTACTGAATATCTGTGAAAAATTTAGATGCTTGTGAATACGAAAAAATGCATGTGGCCTGGTACAAATATGGCTGCCATTTCAAAAAAATAAACAATTTTTGCGACTACTAAACATTGAGGAATTCACCCAGCAAATATAAATTTTTATGAGATTGTCAAGCAACCTTTTTTTTTTTATGTGGACCACTTGGTATGGATTGACCATTGAGGTGACAAAACAGTACATTCACTAGAAAACAAGATAAAATTGTATTAACATTTCATACTTTCCTTACATGTTTGTATAGTTTGAGAGATTTATCAGAAACAATAGATTGTTGAGACTCAATAAAATTTCAGACCTAATACCAGATAAGGTGTAAAAGACATCTGAGGTATGGAGAA
This sequence comes from Schistocerca gregaria, assembly GCF_023897955.1. NCBI lineage: Eukaryota > Metazoa > Arthropoda > Insecta > Orthoptera > Acrididae > Schistocerca > Schistocerca gregaria. Next base: position 475,883,932 of record NC_064921.1, read on the forward strand.
TGGCAAGCACCAAGAGTTGACAAAGTTCCATCAGAACTGTTTTACAGTTGGAGGAAAATTCATACTACAGGAATCTGCATATTATTTACAGAATGTTTGCAAAAGAAAGCATATCTCCAAACTTTATAAACAGCTGTGGATGTCACATGGTTGATAATGATAAAAGTCTTTGATCGTCATTTTAATACAACAAATATTAAATTAATTTGCCCTTTAAACTGTCAGTTACTGCAAGTAGACATTAATGTTCCCTTTTCATACACTTCTTCTCTTTCATTATATCACAGTCAGGCTCACACAGTGGAAAACAAGGCACATTTTGTGTCTATGTCTAACTTCCCAATTCATCAATAAACAGTACTGCTGCTTGTAGAATATATAAGGTTATTTATGTGTGTTTACAGTTGATGGTAGAGACATGTTGTAGGTACTGTGAAGACATTTCATAATGCTGAAGAATGCTGCCTTACCTTGCCTTGAAATATCTAACATCATTGTACATTCCATCATGCTTTCCTCTATGTGGCTCATCCCAGTCAATACCCAGCCATATTCCTTTAGTTGGTGGCACTTCTCCAATGTACTTCACAGTTCCATATGAACCACTGCATTCTATGCGCTGACCCAGCTGAAGTAACGAGAACTCATCTTTTGTCGTGTTCCCAGGAATATTTGGGCCAATCATTATCAAGACAAAACTGAAATATAAACACAACTTAAAGACACAAATTCAGAATTTGACAATAGCATTTTCAAACTGTTGTAACTATATATCTCTGCAAATTCTAGGTCTTCCTCTCACTGGCATCTAAATGATCTTAAATGGAACATTAAATCAGTTTAATATCAAAGGTGTGTTATTCTAACAGGGAACCTGTCAAATCGGTCCACAGTTAAGAAAAAAAACATATGAAAATGTTGCATCGCGGTCGTAAATATAAACTGTAAAATACTACTGGTATCTCAGACGTCATATCCACTACACGCATTTCATTAATTCACTGAATAAATATGTTTTGTTTCTTTCAGCATAAATAAATTTCCTCTACATCCAGTCAGTACGAGTCCTTTCAACTTCTCATCAAGATAAGTGTTTAAGATGACTGTGTCATTGGGTCTGTTTTTCATATTACTGGAAAACAGGGCTCTTCAGCTGTAAACTCTAAGAATTCCTCGTTCGGATAAACACGTTTGCAGTAACTTTGACAATCTGCATCCCATGAGCTATTGACACACCAGCAACAAACGCTGACGCGCTTCATTATAGTGAAGTATCTACACAATCTGTACTCAATTCACACAGTGTAACGAGCAGACGCTATTTCATTTTATACTTTCTACGCAATCAGTAATATTTCTATAACCATGCCACATTACACTCAAACACAAATTTCACTAATGAAAATACATTTCAAGATACAAAGAAGTGTGTAATTTGTTTATAATGTCTACAAAGGAAATTCATTACGCTAAGCAGCATAAAAATATCAAGCTACCATTCATTTGACGTTCACAATTTTGTGCCGTTTATTGTATTCGAAGGAGCATAAGACTGTTTTATCTCTGGATCACCATGGAATTACTCAAGGATGTTTGTGGAAAGAATCTTCCTTTCCCATTTCAGCAGTATTTATTTTATTATTTGAAAATTGTAATTTGAATTAATGCTTGCCAATCGGTTAGAAAAATATTTCTATTACTTTCGCAGACTTTGATGAATCCAATCGCTGAATCGCTTCGCATATGTTTTACAACTAGCAGAGAAGGGGTGCTGAACATAACAATAGAGTACAGTTGGTTTCGGAAAAAAACAAATTATAATAGGTTCTTACAACAAATTATTGACGAAAAAGACAAACAGAATACTGACATGGTTTCCGAGGAGCGCTTGCAAAATCTATATTCTGCAAATCAATATGAAGTTTGTGCCAGAAGTGCATTTTATATCTATGACATACGACGATTTTCTCTTACATTCCCCGTCTACATAAGCTACAAAAGTAGCACCCGCAAACATCCAACCTGAAGAAAAATAAAAAAGGAAACTTGGGTATTTTCGATCTGTGGTGTTCACAAAGCAATTTGATTATTTAAAGAAAAAACTGGATGTAAGAGGTGAAAGAGTATATACAACAATGGCAATGTCATACGAAGTTGGAAATTGGAAAATCTTCTGGAGCAAGAGATGCTGAGTTTACTCATCAATTCGAAGGACATAATATAAATGTCGAACATCAAATTTCTGAAGAAAAAAAGAGGGAAAATTTTGAAGACGAGTAAAGAAGAAAAGATCTAGAAACAGAAAAAAGAGATCCACAAGAGGATCAAAATATATTTATGAAACCAAGAAATCGAATAGATTTTAATGACTGTGTCACGCTCACATACAAGGAATATGCATTGAAGTGGAAGATAAGTAAAATTGGATAAGGCCATAAATATAAAGAAAGATTCACTGAAGAAAAATGGAACATTTACACTGATGAAAAAAACTGCTCATGGGAATGATATAATTGAAGAAAAATGGAGTATCTACAATTATGGGTTGTGGAAAGTAGAAAGGTATGTCAGTTGCAAGAGAGTGTCAACATGATCAATGGATAATGGATTTTAAAGGAATTTTTAGTGCGCTTGAAGAAATTAGTCCCCTGATATTACTATTTGCACTTGCGATAGCATAATATTTTAGAATTATGGCCTTTAATTTCAAAACGGCCTTTCGTGATGGTGATCTGAAGGATTAAGTATTCATGGAAGTTCCAGAGGGATACAAAACACTTGGGAGAAATTACCTGCTCGAATAGGCACTGTACTGATTAAAACCAACTAACAAGCTCTTTTGGGGTGTAATAAGACACTGAATGTGATTCTTAAGAATGTAGAGGTCATTCATCTGAAATCTGACCATCGCTGTTACAAATCAGATACTGAATAGAAAATGTATCTTGCTGCATGTGTTGATGATGGTACTTAATTTGGAGGCAACACCAGTGAAACGAAAAATCTCCTGCAAAAACCGAAGAAAATTTTAAAGATTATAATCAATGAAAAACCAAAAATGTTTCATGGACTTGATAAGGTAAAGAATGGAAAATTCCAAAACAAATCCATTTTCACTACAAGGAGAAAATGCAACAAAGTTATACAGCTTATTGTAATTAGTTAGTTATAGTTGGGGTCACAACCAATGCCAGTAGTGTTTAGGCTTGTTCTGCACATCTATGTCAGATGTTTTCCAACAGCCAATCAGCGTTCAGCAGTATTCTGAGCGCTATACTATGAATGTCAGAGGTGGTGTGGTCATAAAATGTGATCGTAGCGATTTATTTAGTTAATTTTTATTCCATTTGCTGTTTGTTGTCATCGCTGATGTTGGCGGTAAGCGAAAAATTCTTCATAAGGTAGCAGGAGACGTACTATGTGGGATACAGGCTTTTTTCAAGGGTTTACGTATTCTATGGATCATTTTGGACAATAAATTGTAATGATATGGAATGAGCCACTTTACATTTACATCTAAATTAATCTAACATACTGATATGAGTTAGTAATTCCTACCTAATGTCTTTTATACACTAGGGTACAAAAAGGAGTTATGAAGGAGAAATTATCTCAGTATGTTTTCTGATTTTACTTTGCCATTTGCCAGAATTTTTTTTTATGACACTGGGTAGGTGAACAAGAGTACTAATTGCAGCATTGTGCACTCCTTTTGTGCTAAACACAAACTTAATGTGGAGTAATTAATGCCATTTTTCATTCTGGTATTGTAATTACGTATGTCATGATTCCTTTGGAACTGCAGCTGATTATTTATACAAACTATGTTAGGGAAAAAATATACTGTGAAGCAGGAGTCAGAATGCCCAGTTTGTCAAACAGATCTGTAGGAGATGATCGAAGGTGAGATCCAACGTATTATTCTTACAGCACATTATCACACAATGAAGACTTTCTTTCTTAAAGATGAGTTACCTGAGAACATCATTCCATATGACATTATTGAATGAATATATGCAAATTATGTCAAACTATTCATTTGTTTCTCCCCAATATTTGCAATGATTCGAAGACCAAATGTGGCTGAACTACATTGTTTTAGGACTTCCAGAATGTGAATTTTTTCAATTTAAATTCTGATCAGTATGGACTCCTAAGAATTTTGAAATTTCCAACCTATTCATAATTTCCTCGCCATGTGCTACACTTATAGATTTAGTACCCCTAGACTTGCAGAACTGAATATGTAGTGTCTTTTTAAGGTTGAGGTTGAGACCATTCACAGAAAATCAGTCAATGATACTGTACATACCTTTGTTCACTATTTGTTCTGTTTCTGAATCTATGCTTCGATTTATTAAAATACTAGTGTTGTCTGAAAAAACAATCAATTCTGCTTGTTGTATACTGAATCTAAATCGTTTACATATATGAGAAACAATTGTGGAAGAAACACTGTGACCAGGGAAAACCCATAAGTATTTTCTCCACAGTAAAAACTATGTTCCTAGATTACTAATGACTGCATTCTTTTTGTTAGAATGATGTTATCCATTGGTTGTCTGTTCCGCCAGTCCCATAAAACTTCAAGTTACCTAGGAGAATACTGTGATTCACCCAATCAAATATTTTAGATAGGTCGCAGAAAATGCCAACTGACACTATTTTGTTAATTAATGCTTGTAAAATCTGGTGAGGGAACATATCAATGGCATTCTCAGTAGAGTAACCCTTTTGAAACCGAAACTGTGATTTCTAAGGGCATTATTATTGCTAAGGTGAGATACTAATCTAGAAAATGTTAACGCCAGTGAAACAGGTCTGTAGTTTTGACCTCTCTCTTATTATCTTTCTTGAAGAGGGGTTCAGCAATGGCATATTTCAGTCTCTCTGAATTAGTGATGCGTTACGTATTTTGACTAAGACTGAAATTATTGAATGTACAATTTTCTCAATTGTAGATGGGGAAGTTAGTGAAACATTCAAATGATTGAATTTCATAAGAATTTCTTTTTCAACACACTTCTGTGATTTTTCTCTTGAACTGTTTGTTCCCTTACTCTACTTTAGAAATGATTATTAAATCCATTTGCTACCTGGTATTTATCACTTATAACACTTCCAGTCAGTTCAATAGTGATGTTATCTTGTTCTGTGGCTGGCTGTCCTATGTCTCATTTCACTACATTCCATATATAGTTATATCTTTTGTCAGAATTACTGATTTCTAACATCATGTGCATGTTCCATGATTTTTAAATAGCCTTCCTGAGTAACTTGGGTAGTTTTTGCAGTGTGAAATTACTGCAGGATCACTACTTTTCCACACCAAAAGATATATTTACGTTTTTTTCACTAGATACTTTAATCCCTCTAGTGACCTATTTTTTTTACATGGATGTATAGTGCCCTTACTGACTAGCTTACGTGGAAAGTTATTTTCAAATAATTCTACGGTTAAACTTGATGTTAGTGTTTGTTTCTATAGTAAATTTCATCCCAGGTCATTTCCTGTAAACTAATCTCAAAAACATTTGTCCTGGAGTCATTAATTATTCTATGTGTTTTCTAATGAGGGTTATCCATACTGTGAGGCATAGTGTTATTTATCCTAAATAGCTGCACGTCATGATCAGAAAGATAATTTGTTACTGGGTAAACTGTTATTTTATTGATTTAAGCTTCACCAAAGAAAACAATTGTTCCCATTGTAATATAAAACATAATAAAAATAGTAATAAATGTAACTTATTAAACCTTGAGAAATTTATAATTATTTAAATTCAGGTAACTGTTGTCCTATTCATTTTTCACATCATTTGTGGATAGAGCAGGGCCCTCTATCTTTTGTGGTAGGATCGCCATTGCCATGGGCGATAGTATATATCAAGGCTGTATGATTAGGACACTGTCGTCATGCTGGCTGCCTCGTAATGGGACAACAGTTACCCGAATTATAAATAATTGTAAATTACGTGGTATCACGTAACATTCCGCCAGTGCGGGCGGTATTTGCTTCGTGATACATTACCCGTTTTAAAATGGACCGATTACCAATTGCGGAAAAGGTCGATATCGTGTTGATGTATGGCTATTGTGATCAAAATGCCAAACAGGCGTGTGATATGTATGCTGCTCGGTATCCTGGACGACATCATCCAAGTGTTGGGACGGTTCGCCGGATAGTAACGTTATTTAAGGAAACAGGAAGTGTTCACCCACATGTGTAACGTCCACCACGACCTGCAACAAATGATGATGTCCAAGTAGGTGTTTTAGCTGCTGTTGTGGCTAATCCACACATCAGTACCAGACAAATTGCGGCAGAATCGGGAATCTCAAAAACGTCGGTGTTGAGAATGCAACATCAACATCGATTGCACCGGACACCAGGAATTGCATGGTGACAACTTTTTTTAATCGTCGTGTACAGTTCTGCCACTGGGCACAAGAGAAATTGCAGGACGATGTCAGATTTTTTGCACGCGTTCTATTTAACAGCAACAGCGGTAACGTAAACCGGCATAATATCCGCTACTGGGTAACGGAAAATCCACGATGGCTGGGACAAGTAGAACATCAGCGACCTTGGGAGGTTAATGTATGGTGCGGCATTATGGGAGGAAGGATAATTGGCCCCCATTTTATCGATGGCAATCTAAATGGTGCAATGTATGCTGATTCCTTAAGTAATGTTCTACCGATGTTACTACAAGATGTTTCACTGCATGACAGAATGGCGATGTACTTCCAACATGATGGACTTCCGGTACATAGCTCACGTGCAGTTGAAGCGGTATTGAATAGCATATTTCATGACAGGTGGATTGGTCATCGAAGCACCATACTATGGCCCGCACGTTCACCGTATCTGACGTCCCCGGATTTCTTTCTGTGGGGAAAGTTGAAGGATATTTGCTATCGTGATCCACCGACAACGCTTGACAACATGCGTCAGCGCATTGTAAATGCATGCGTGAGCATTATGGAAGGCGAACTACTCGCTGTTGAGAGGAATGTCGTTATATGTATTGCCAAATACATTGAGGTTGACGGATGTCATTTTGAGCATTTATTGCATTAATGTTGTATTTACAGGTAATCACGCTGTAATAATAAGTTCACAAAGGTACATGTATTGCATTGGAACAATCGAAATAAAATGTTCAAACGTATCTACGTCATGTATTTTAATGTAAAAAACCTACCTGTTACCAACTGATCGTCTAAAATTGTGAGCGATATGTTTGTAACTATTACAGCGCCATCTATCACAAAGTGAAAAAAGTGGTCCAACTAAAACATTCATATTTCTTTGTGTACTACACAAATATGTAATAAAAAATGGGAGTTCCTACTAAAAAACGCAGTTGATATTCGTTTGACCTATGACAGTGCCATCTAGCGGGCCAACCATCGCACCATCTGGTTTCCCCCTTCAAGCTAGACAAGTTTCGTTGTTTGTAGTTTTTTCGTTTGTCGCTTATTTCGTGAGGAATTTGGATCGGTCACGATCAATGGTTCAAATGGCTCTGAGCACTATGGGACTCAACATCTGAGGTCATTAGTCCGCTAGAACTTGGAACTACTTAAACCTAACAAACCTAAGGACATCACACACATCCATGCCCGAGGCAGGGTTCGAATCTGCGACCATAGCAGTCACGCGGTTCCAAACTGAAGCGCCTAGAACCGCATGGCCACACCGAGCGGCTGTCACGATCAATGGACCACCCTGTATATATATCGTGTAAAAAGACTTGACATGTTTCATATCATTACGAAATGTCGTATTCATGATATATGGAACTAGTATTAATGCAATGTTACATTTTTTATATTTCCTGCAACCTGCAAAAACTCATCACAGCAAGCCACTATTTCTTGCTTCTCCGATGAGTAGAATATAGAATGACACTGAATTCAGGCATCTTAAAATTATCACCAGATTTTGGGCATTTGGGTGATATGAATTACTCATTGATTTGCTTTCACAGTTCATTGTACAAGCCAAGTTCTGCTAATACGACCGAGTTTTGTGTTCTTATAAAGATAAGTTATTTGTATTGGAATAACAGATAATTTGGTAAAATTGCTCATTAAAATAAGTGTTTTAGAGCGTTTTTTTAAAGCTTACTATTAAAATAATGTCTTTCCCTTACCTATTAGTCTCGGAAATGTGATAAGATCATAAACTAGAGTCATAGTCGTAGATTTGTTTACGTTTAGGCAAGTTAACTTCGACAACCCTGTTTTATTTCTCTGTTTTTCTTTTCAACAATTTAATTTGAGTGCTTCCATGTATTATTAAAGTCACATTTCCGGAAAATAGCGTAAATCACAAGTTGAGAGTGAATTAGAATCTTTCACATTAGTTATTTGATGACATACAGTTTGTGTAAAGTAAAGTTACACCCTGTTGTGTTAGGATATGTAAACTGATATCAACAGCTTTTTTTTGTCCGTTATGTTGTAATTATTCGATGACTATTAAGTGCTCTGAGGTGTAATAGTTTTTATACAAGTACTGATTGATTAATAAAACGTTGTTTCAGAAAGTTTTCACATTTATATTAAAAAATGCTCAACAAAATATTATGGGCCCAGACACAAGTTTGAATGTGAGGTATTATAAACGTTAAAATCGAAGTCCTGCGCGGAAATCCAGAGCCAGTTCGGAAGTTACGAGTGTGCCGGTCATTCATATTTTGCCGATTGACTATTGTTTCATGAAGACTGCCTATATTTTTTCTCTCACTCAAAGCTAGAAATGAATGGTACAGCATCAACTGGACTTCCACTGATTGAAAAGTTGATCAGGCGTGAAAATTACTCTACGCAGAATTTTGCCATAAAATCGTATTTGGTCCATGATGAACTGTGGGATGTTGTTGAAAACCCTTCTTCGGATCCAACGAAATTGGACGAAGAGATACAAAAAGGAGCATTCCCGGTTTATACTTTTTGTCAACAAAAAGATCAATTATTCCAATATAAGGTACAGAGATATGACAGCACAAGCCTAATCAGTCTTGGAAAAGCATTTGAAGACTCATGACTCACACATAGAGTAGGCTTGCTTAGGCCATTAATCACAACCAAATTAGAAAAATACAAGTCAATAGACAACTACTGCGATCAAATAATAACGACTGCATTTAAGTTCAATGAAATGAAGTTTGTGCTGAGTGAAGACAGTATAGGAATTTAGCTCCTGGCTTGATTGCCAGATCATTATAAGCCTTGGCACTTGGAAACAGTGGCACACGTATCATGCGATATTCTATTAAAGTCAAACTGCTGCAAGACATCAAGGCCGAAGATGCAAATGGAAATGGAGAATCTGCTCTAGATACAAATAAGAAGATCTTACAAAACGTATTATTAAATGCTACAAGTGCAATAGACCGAATCATATTGTTAAATATTGTTTTACCAAGGATGAAACAGGAAGAAGTTCGTAAAAAAGAATAATGACGTATATGCACATAGGAAACAGACACAACAAAAGAAGCTTTTCTTGCTGCTGATGCTAAACAGTCTCATGGAAAGGATGTATGGTATTTAAATTTCTGTGCCTCAATGTACATTACTAATGATGGAAAGGAGCTTCAGTGTCAAGCCATGTAATAGTTCAGTGAGAAGCGTGGGAGGTGATGGCTTAGTAGCAGAGATTACTGGATGTGTTGATCTGACCTATATTGGAAATAAAATAGTAAAAGTAGAAACACCTGACGTCATTCAATCCCAAATTTCAGCTGTAAATTTACTCTCAGTTAGTAAAATTGTAAGCAAAGGGCATAAGTGACTAATAAACACCTTCCTACAAAACTGGAGGTTTTTTGTTGAATTTCATGAACAATGCAGTCACTGGAGAGCGCAGAAAAATTGTCTGCCTCAGGGAAGCGACTTGGCTCCACTTCTCTTCAACATGTATACGACCAGCCATTGACCCCGGGCACAAGGAGATACTTATTTGCAGATGACCTGGCCCTAGCTACGCAGAGCTCATGCTTTGAAACAGTGGAAAGAAACCTGACAAGTGCACTTAGAACACAGTCAAGCGACTAAAATAGGAACCAACTCAGATCAACCCCTTCAAAGACACAAGCATGTGCCTTTCATTTAAGGAACATGGAAACTAATTGTGAGATACATACTGAATGGTCAGGCATCCAACTCTAGTATTATCACGCACCTAAATACTTGGGAGTCAATCTCGACAGAACTCTAACATGCAAAACTCACTGCAAGAACACCAAAATAAAAATCTTCACTCAAAACAACCTAATTCCCCAACTAGCAGGGACACAGTGGGGCTCGCATCCACAAACTATTCGCTCCTCTGCAATGTTAATGTGCTTTTCCACTGTCAAATATGCTTCCCCAGTTCGTCTGCTACTGATGTTCGGAGTAGCCACGACAGCAGCTAAAACACCTACTTGAACATCATCATTTGTTGCAGGTCGTGGTTGACGTTTCACATGTGGCTGAAACCTTCCTGTTTGCTTAAATAACTTAACTATCTGGCGAACGGTCCGGACACTTGGCTGATGTCGTCCAGAATACCGAGCAACATACGTAGCACACGCCCGTTGGGCATTTTAATCACAATAGTCATACATCAACACGATATCGACATTTTCCACAATTGGTAAACGGTCCATTTTAGCACGAGTAATGTATCACGAAGCAAATAACGTCCGCACTAGCGGAATGTTACGTGATACCACGTACTTATACCTTCGTGACTATTACAGCGCCATCTATAACAAAGCGAAAAAAGTTGTCCAACTAAAACATTCATATTCCTTTATGTACTACACAAATATGTAATAAAAAATGGGGGTTCCTATTTTTTTAAAAAAATGCAGTTGATATCTGTTTGACCTATGGCAGTGCCATCTAGCAGGCCAACGATAGCGCCATCTGGTTTGCGCCTTCAAGATAGACGAGTTTCGTTCTTTGTAGTTTTTTCGTTTGATGCTTATTTCGTGAGATATATGGCCAGGTCACTATCAATGGACCACCCTGTATTCAAAAATTCATCTATTGAATACAAGGAGCTGTCATTTAGAATTTTTCAAATTCCTTTTTAAATACTGGTTGCCCATCTGTCAGACTTTTAATGCCATTGGTAAATGACCAAAGACTTTTGTGGCAGCGTCATGTATCCCTTTCTGTAGAGGCATATATCGCTAGGCGTAAGATAGATACTGCCTACAGAAAAATTAAAGAGACCTTTGGAGAAAAGAGAACCACTTGTATGAATATCAAGAGCTCAGATGGAACCAGTTCTAAGCAGAGAAGGGAAAGCAGAGAGTTGGAAGGAGTATATAAAGGGTCTATACAAGGGCAATGTACTTGAGGACAATATTATGGAAATGCAGGAGGATGTAGATGGAGATGATATGGGAGGTATGATACTGCATGAAGAGTTTGATAGAGCTCTGAAAGACCTAAGTCGAAACAAAGCCCCGGGAGTAGACAATGTTCCATTAGAACTACTGATAGCCTTGTGACAGCCATGTATGAAAAATCTCTATCATCTGGTGAGCAAGATGTATGAGACAGGCGAAATACCCTCAGACTTCAAGAAGAATATAATAATTCCAATTCCAAAGAAAGCAGGTATTGACAGATGTGAAAATTATCGGACTATCAGTTCAATAAGCCAGGGCTGCAAAATACTAACATGAATTATTTATAGGAGAATGGAAAAATTGGTAGAAGCCGTCTTTGGGGAGGATCAGTTAGGATTCCATACAAATGTTGGAACACATGAAGCAATACTGACCATACGACTTATCTTAGAAAATAGAATAAGGAAAGGCAAACCTACGTTTCTATCATTTCCAAACTTATAGAAAGCTTTTGACAATGTTGACTGGAATACTCTCTTTCAAATTCTGAAGGTGGCAGGGGTAAAATAAAGGGAACGAAAGGCTATTCCCAATTTGTACAGTAACCAGATGGCAATTATAAGAGTCGAGGGGCATGAAGCACGAAAGGGAAGCAGTGGATGGGGGGGGGGGGGGAGTGAGACAGGTTTGTAGCCTGTCCACGATATTATTCAATCTGTATATTGAGCAAGCAGTAAAGGAAGCAAAAGAAAAATTTGGGGTGGGAATTAAAACCCATGGAGAAGAAATAAAAACTTTGAGGTTTGCCGATGACAAGCTGATTCTGTCAGAGACAGCAAAAGACCTGGAAGAGCAGCTGAACGGAATGGACAGTGCCTTCAGAGGAGGATATAAGCTGAAAACAACACAGCAAAACGACGATAATGGAATGCAGTCGAATTAAATCACGTGATGCTGAGGGAATTAGTTTAGGAAATGAGACACTTAAAGTAGTAAAGGGGTTGTGGTATTCATCATCATCATTTAAGACTGATTATGCGTTTCAGCGTTCAGTCTGGAGCATAGTCTCCCTTATAAAATTCCTACATATCACCTATTCAGTGCTAACATTGGTGCCTCTTCTGATGTTAATCCTATTACTTCAAAATCATTCTTAACTGAATCCAGGTACCTTCTCCTTGGTCTAACACGACTCCTCCTACCCTCTACACCTGAATCTCTTAGGTAACCTTACTTCTCCCATGTGTGCAACATGACCCCACCATCTAAGCCTGTTCGCCCTGACTGCTACATCTATAGAGTTCATTCTCGGTTTTTCTTTGATTTCCTCATTGTGGACACCCTCTTGCCATTGTTCCCATCTACTAGTGCCTGCAATCATAATATATACTTTCATATCCGTCACATCAACTTTATTGATAAGATAACCTGAATCCACCCAGCTTTCGCTCCCATACAACAAAGTTGGTCGAAAAATTGAACGGTGCACAGATATCTTAGTCTTCATACTGACTTCCTTCTTGCAGAAGAGAGTAGATCGTAGCTGAGCGCTCAATGCTTTAACTTTGCTACACCTCCTTTTCTGTTCTTTCACTATGTTGCCATCCTGTGAGAATATGCATCCTAAGTACTTGATACAATCCATCTGTTCTAACTTTGTTCCTCCTATTTGGCACTCATTCGCTTATATCTCTTTCCCACTGACATTACTTTCGTTTTGGAGATGATAATCTTCATACCATAGTTCTTACATTTCTGATCTAGCTCTGAAATATTACTTTGCAAATATTCAATCAAATCTGCCAACACATCTAAGTTGTCCGCATATGCAAGACTACTTTTTTGTGTTCACATATCTTAATCTCACCCAACCAGTCTATTGTTTTCAACATATGATCCATAAATAATATGAACAACAGTGGAGACAGGTTTCAGCCTTGTCTTACCCCTGAAACTACTCTGAACCATGAACTCAATTTACTGTCAACTCTAACTGCTGCCTGACTATCTATGTAAAGCCCTTTAATTGCTTGCAAAAGTTTGCCTCCTATTCCGTAATCTCGAAGAACAGACAATAACTTCCTCCTAGGAACCCGGTCATATGCCTTTTCTAGATCTATAAAGCATAGATACAATTTCCTGTTCCACTCGTAACACTTCTCCATCATTTGCCGTAAGCTGAAGATCTGGTCCTGACAACCTCTAAGAGGCCTAAACCCACACTGATTTTCATACAATTTGTCCTCAACTACTACTCGCACTTTCCTTTCAACAGTACCTGAGAAGATTTTACCTACAGTGCTGATAAAAGAGATACCTCTGTAGTTGTTACAATCTTTTCTGTTTCCATATTTAAAGATTGGTGTGATTACTGCTTTCGTCCAGTCTGATGGAACCTGTCTCGACTCCCACGCCATTTCAATTATCCTGTGTACCCTTGCACTGCTATCTGTTGACCATTTTCTCCACTTCCTCAAATATGATCCCATTTCCATCATCATTCCTATCCCATTCTACCTCGAAATCTGAAATATTACTGATGGTATTTTCACCTACATTGAGCACCTCTTCAAAATATTCCCCCCATCTGCCCAAGGCATCCACAGGATTCACCAGCAGTTTTCCTGATATCAAAAATACTTGTCATTTCCTTCTTACTTCCCTTTCGAAGACTGGTAATTACACTCTAGAATGGTTTTCCAGCAGCTTGACCAAAAGTCTCCAACCTGTTTCCAAAGTCTTCCCAAGATTTCTTCTGCAATTATGTGTTTGGTTTTGTTTCTTTCTTCAACATAACTTTCTCTGTCTACCTGAGTTCTAGTATGTAACCATTTTTGATACGGCTTCTTTTTCCTTTTACTGGCTGCCTTGACTGTGTTATTCCACTAAGCTGTTTCCTACCTTTACACACTACTGTACCAAGACATTCTTTAGTCACTTCTAGTACTGTGACCCTGTACCTTGTCCATTCCTTTTCCAATGACTGTAATTGACTACATTCAACTAACTGGTATCTTGCTGAGATCACTGTTATGTACTTGTGCTGATTTCCTTATCCTGAAGTTTCTCCACTCTTATCCTCCTACATATGGACCTGACTTCCTACACTTTTGGCCTCACAAAATCAATTTCACCGCAGATTAAATAGTGATCAGTGTCATCAAAGGATACCCCTGAATACACGTGTGTCCCTCACAGCCTTCTTGAATTCCTGATCTGTTATTATATAGTCAATGACAGATCTGGTTCCCCTGCCTTCCCAAGTATACTGGTGAATGTTCCTATGTTTCAAAAATGAGTTTGTAATTACTAAGCCCATACTGGCACAGAAATCCAAGAGTTGTTTCCTGTTCCTGTTGGCCTCCATATCTTCTCCAAATTTACCCATAACCTTTTCATACCCTTCTGTTCGATTTCCAATCCTGGCATTAAAATTACCCATGAGCAGAACACTGCACTTGTCCTTTACTCTAACTACTAAACAACAGAGTGTGTCATAAAAACTATCTATCTTATCTTGATCTGTCCTTTCACAATGCGAATATACTGACACAATCCTAATTTTCTTGCTAGACACTGTCAAATCTATCCACGTCAGTCGTTAGTTTACATACCTTATTGCAACTACATTGGGTTCCATTTCTTTCCTGATGTAAAGCCCTACACCCCATTGTGTTATTCCTGCTTTGTCTCCTGATAGGTAGACCTTGTATTCTCCCACTTCCTGTTCTTTCTCACCCCTTACCCGAATGTCACTAACAGCTGAAATGTCCAACCCCATATTACTTGCAACCTCTGCCAGCTCTACCTTCTTCCCAGAGTAGCCTCCATTGATATTAATAGCTCCACATCTCGATGCCATTCGTTTGCCAAGTCGTATCTTAAGAGTCCCTGGTTTGTCAATTAGATGTGGGACTCCGTTACCTCAGAAGGTCGAGGCATTTTGCTCTGATTGTTGCCAACATCAAGCAGGTTGATAGCCTTACTTGCCCTGGGTCCCATTGAGTTTCACCCCTAACGGTTGAGGGACTTACCGGTGGATTTGGTAGTATTTGCCATCTGAGCACAAAGGTGACCACGACTCAGAATATGTCCGAGATGCCCAGCCTTATTCCACAGTAACTGGTATCCCGACTGTCAGGACCACTTACTTGGCCACTCACATGTTGCCCGTGGTTCATGAAGTAGGACAACAGGAACCCACACCATGAACCATAGGAGTTATGTTGTTTGGCGATCAAAATAAATGATGATGGTCGAAGTAGAGAGGATATAAAATGTTGAATGGCAATGGCAAGGAAGCGTTTCTGAAGAAAAAAATTTGTTAATACCGAGTATAGATTTAAGTCTCAGGAAGTCGTTTCTGAAAGTATTTGTACGGAGTTTAGCCATGTATGGAAGTGAAACGTGGACGATAAATAGTTTAGTCAAGAAGAGAATAGTAGATTTCGTAATGTGGTGATACATCCTGTGATAGTGTCACAACATGGATCACCGGAACAAGAGATAAATAAAATAAACAGAAGAATACTGAAGATGAGGTGGGTAGATCACATAAGTAATGAGGAGGTACTGAATAGAATTGGTGAGAAGAGAAATTTGTGGCACAACTTGTCTAGAAGAGGGGATCAGTTGGTAGGAAATCTTCTGAGGCATCAAGGGATCACCAATTTAGTATTGGAGGTCAGTGTGAAGGGTAAAAATCGTAGAAAGAAACCAAGAGATGAATGCGGTAAGCAGAACCAAAATGATGTAGGTTGCAGTATGTACTGGGAGAAGGTAGCACAGGATAGAGTAGCATGGAGAGCTGCATCAAACAAATCTCTGGACTGCAGACCACAACAACAACATTAATATCAAATTTCATAAGTGAATGTATGTATTGTGAAGGTACTGTAAATATCACTGGTTTCTTAAATAAACCTCAACTCCACTCACTTTCACTATTCTATTCACTATTTCTAATATGTTTTTGCAGCTCAATGATCTCAAGAGATGAAGGTTTAAGAGTTTCGCAGAAGAATTGCTGAATAAAAATATACAGTTACATTTGGTGTTGATATGGTAAGTATTAAGGAGAAGCAAGCATACTGACGTGAAATAGCATTTCTTCAGTGAAGAACTGAATCAATGCTGATTCAACATACAACACCATTAATATCAAGAACAACTTGCTGACTATTAACTAAACATGTCCAAAGTATTGCTTTTAAAATACTTAACGAAAAGCTACTGTTTAATTGAAATTAAAATCTTTTGTTTGTGTAATACGATTTTTTCTGAGACAATCGTTACCATTTTTTTGTGAGACCAAACATCATCTCGAGCAACATAACGACAACAGATCCAACATAAAGAACAAGCAAGAAGAGCAGTGTGCTGTTAGTCGGTCTGTGTGTAGGCTTCCGCCAAATTGCTCGGTTTGCCGATTTAAAAAAAGAAAAAAGTGTGTTGAGCAGGCACAAGAAGAGCTATTTCTTCAGGACTTCTATCCTTGATAATATGGTCCATTTATAGATTGTGAGACGTTCTCGTTCGTAATTTTGTTTTGAGTTTCACTGAGGTCATTTCATTATGACCACATCCTTTTTTGGTATATTGTTCATCTGCGTTTTAGAACTTCTTTACGTTGGCCGCACTGAGCTGACATCACCAGAGTCGTAAAAGAATCAGAGATGTACGTGACAGGGGAAATGTTTTTGTGATGTAAATAAGGTCTGAAGTGCTTGCGGTTGAAACATGTCAACATTGGGATGTGAATAAAACAACATCATTGTCAGTCAAATAATAGTATGTATTTGCGATTCAGAATCACCATTTATTGAAAACTTAAAGGTAGTTTTGTTGATATGGAGATTAAGGATTGTTTTCGTTCCACTGTGCGTAAGATACAAGGGTACTCTTGAAAAAGGGAGCCTTTATTTCAAATTGTGCAGTGAGTTACCAGTTATGACGAAAACATTTCGGTTTGTTGGTTGTCACTGGTTTAGCATGATCATTAAAAAAAGTCATTTTTCGAAATGAAATGTCGTGTGGCCTGTTATGTTTTTCGTTCTTATGCGATTTCTCACAGTTGTCAGTAAATCCCCTTGGCTTCTGCCTGTTTGACTAAAAACATCAGTATGATACTATGTTCGACTTGCATATGTTTTCGAATTGTTTTAGTGACCCCTCTATGTGCTAAACAGGTTTATTAAAATTTACTACTGTGCAATTTGTATGGATTGTATGTATGCTGTTGTATAAATGCATAACATGCGCTTGCTTGTTTCTGTAAGCCTATACACGGTTTCTTGACCACACTACTGCAGGAATGCATGCTTTGTGGAGTGATGTGCGGGTGAAATCGCCAAGCAAGAGAGATAGATCTGACAGATTGTTAATTGACTTCTCGAAACTGATGTAAATTTTAGTTCATTGGATTTACACCGTGATTTATTGTACAGACAGTTTTTCGTTTCTGTTTATTTTTCAAAGTAGAAATCAGTTCTTACAATAGCAATTTGTACAACAGTTTTTCTGGTGTTCATAAGGATAAAAATTTGACAACTGGCGGTCCAACAACATTTTCTGGACAGTGCTTTGTTATTTCCTATCCATAAATTTCTCACTCTCATATAATTTGTGTGAAAATTGATAGCAATAAGACAGTCTACAGCTGCTCACTTATTATTAGTCTGTAGTTACAGCTCCCACGACAACTAGAGTAATATGAACCAAGAGTGGCAAATGAAATATAAATAGAACTCAAATTCATTACTCTTAAAACTTCTGCAGTGTACCATAATTGTTACTGTGTACATTTCCAGGTACTTATCTCAAGCCCGTGATCCAATATTTTTTTCACACTGTTTAGATGAAACTCAGTCATCTTTCTCTGGTGTAGCAAGTGAAGGTCTTAGGTGTGATGACTGGGACTACAGCGAGTGATTATGCTAGTTTGGAGAGCTCTAACCATACTGTAATGAAGCCCATGGAGGGAAGCCTTCTTTAAACTGAAGACTGTTTGTGATACCAGTACATGTAAAGTTTTGTGCATAATTATTACAAGACGAAGGTCAATATACTACTAGAAGAGATGCCTTCCTATCACTTGCCACCTCTTTTTTAATAAAAAAAGGAGTGCAGTTACCTGAGTGTTGCTAATTGGGGTAGGACTGTGTACAGTATTATAAAAACAGCAACAAATACATCAGACCTGTTTGAGGATGGCTGCATAGTAACTGGTAATGGTGACAATGAGGAAGTTGTAGCAACACTTATTACCAAAATACGGAGGACAGCTAAAACAAATAGAATTATCTGTGTGTTCAGTAAACTAGATAAGCAGTAGTGTCATATCTCAGTGAGGAACCTGAAACTTTTAGTTTGGACCAGAGCATGTAGAGGAACTATGGCTCAAGTTTAAAAGAATAGTTGACTATTCACTGTGTAGATATGTACTCAGTAGAAGAGTTCAGGATTTGAGGGACATCCCGTGATACACAGTCATTTTAAAGAAACTTGTGAAGACATCAATGACTACAATATCAGAATATTATAATAAGAACTCCAATAAAACCCAAATTCTATTTGTAAAGGCTGTTAGTGTTACCACTCGAGACACTCAAGGATGAATTAGGAACTTTCATTGAGGATAGCAAAGCAGATATGCTTAACTCATTTTTCAAATGTTCCGTTACAAAAAGAAATCCAGGAGTGTTCCCACAATTTCATTCTCACATCACTGCAAAAATGAGTGATGTAGATATTAGTATAAGTGGTGTTGAGAAACAGCTGAAATTATTTAAAATTTATCAAAACTCCATGGCCCAATGGAATCCCTGTCGGATCCTGTACAGGATTTGTGATTGAGTTAGCACCTCTGTTAGTCATAATGTACCACAGATCCCTCAACAAAAATGCCTACTCAGTGGTGGGAAGAAGGCACAGGTCACACCACTCTACAAGAAGAGTGGCAGCAGTGATCTACAAGACTACCAACCAATACCCTTGACAGCTATTTGTTGTACAATCTTACAACACATTCTGAGCTCAAGAATGATGAGGATTTTTGAACAGAATGACCTCCTCCATATCGACAATAATGTATTCTGAAGAAATTGATCGTATGAACTCCAACTCTCACATACCGAAAGGCATGAATCAAGGCAGGTATATGCAGTATTCCCTAATTTCCTATAAGCATTTTACTCAGTACTACACCTACACTTACTATCAAAAGTTCAATCATATGATATATGAAGTGAATTTTATGACTGGAGTGAGGCTTTCTTGGACAGTCATCAACAGACGTGGAGTTACCTATGAATGTGTCCTAGTGTTCATGTTGTTTATTAATGACTTTGTTGACATCATAGTAACATTAGGCTTATCACAGATGATGCATGTAACTATAATAAAGTATTACCTGAAAAATGCTGCACGGATATTCAGTCATATCATGATAAGATTTCAGAGTGGTGCAAAGATTAGCAGCATGTTTTAACTATTCATAAATGTAAAATTGTGCTCTTCACAAAATGCAAAGCCAAAGTTTCTTTCGACTAAAATATTAATGAGTCATGACTGTATCAGTTAATTCACACAAAAAACTTGGGGTAATACTTTGGAGGGATATGTGCTGGAACGATCGCACAGGTTCATTCGCAGGGAAAGCAAGTGGCAGATTCAATTTGTTCATAGAGTACCAGTGAAATGCTATGAGCCTATAAAAGAGAATGCTTACAAATCATTTGTGCAACCCACCCTAGAATACCACTTAAATGTGTGGAACCTGTGCCAGACAGGACTAACAGAGGATGTTGAATATATACGAAGGAGGACAGTGCAAATGGTCACAGGTTTGTTTGATCTGTGGAAAAGTGTCATGGAGATGGTGGAAGCACTGATCTGGCAGAGTGCTGAAGATAAATGCAAACTATTCGGAGAAAGCCTACTTACAAAGTTCCAAGAATTAGCTTGTAATGATGACACAAGGAATATTCTACAACTCACTACATGTTGCTCCCTTAGGAATCATGAGGGCAAGGTGAGATTAATTGCAGCATGCACATAGAAACATTTAAATCACCTTTCCTCCTGCACTCCTTACTTGATTGCAAACGATAGAAACCTTAATAACTGATACAATGGGAAATAATCACTGCCAGCACTTCACTGGTTTGCGGAGTATGGATGTAGATTAAACATACAATTCTCATGTTTTCTAAATAATGTTTGAGTGTTTCTTGTAAACATTGACATACCTACCTCCTGTGCATATCCAAGGAATCTTCTGTCCATTTATCAACGTAATGATCCCTCAGTCCCTCTTTTGCATTTCTGCCAGTTCTCAAACTTCATTTCTTCTTTCGCTGATTTTTATGTTTTCTGTCACTCTCACACTGCGAACATGTTCCAAGTAACTTTGGATCCCATGTGAACTCTTCTCCTACAGCCACCATGACATTTTTTAGTGCTGGATCAAATGATGTGCTAGGGAAAATGTTTTTACTGTATTATTAGCACAACAGCTGTGACCACCGCACAACTGTGACCACCACCGCCGCCATTAACAACAACAACTACTACTACTTCTACTCCTGCTGCTGCTGCTGCTGCTGTCTATGAAATATGAAATAAAATCTGTAAAGGAATTGAGGGAAAGCTATTATCTGGTTGTTTCACTGGCGTTTTTGACAGTATTATTTTTCGCCTTGAATAAGTTTAGTAGCTGTGCCATGCAATTTACACATTTTCCTGACATTTAGTAAGATAGTTCTACAGTGAATTCGTATCTTAGATATAGACACAAAATTGCATGATAAGTGCATTTTTAAAGAAATCAAATAGTTTAAGAAAACTATTCTGTTCAGTTAAATTGTGGCCACTTGTCAAAAGTCCAAATAACCACCATTTGCAGTGCACACTGCTGCAAGATGCACAGAAAGTGTGTCAGTGAAGTTTTGTAAGGTACTAATAGAGATGCTGATGTAAATGCTGTGGCTAGCCACACCAGGTTTCTCGTCTGAGGATCCGCGAAGCGAACAATGTGATTGAGATGGTACCATGTGTTTTGGATTGGATTTAAATCTGTGGAGTTAAATGGTCAGAGGAGTGTAGTAAACTCATCCTGCTGCTCTTCGGATCATGCATATACACAGTGAGCTGCGTGACATGTTGCATTGTCCTCCTGATAGATGCTATTGTGCTGAGGAAAAAATGATCTGCATGCAGTAATGGACATGGCTCCAAGGATAGATGCATACGTGTGCTGAGCCATTGTGCCTTTCAGAATGACGGAATCATCCAGTGAATGTCACAAAAACATTCCCTACACCATTATGCTCCCTCCTCTGCCTCGGTCCTTCTGATAATTGTTGTAAGGTGTTTACTTTAAGACGTTTCGGAGCATAAAACTTGATTCATCTGAAAAGGCGACCTGTTGCTATTTGCTGACTGTCCAATTGGAGTATTGGTATGCAAATTCCATCCTTTGTTGCCAATGAACAGCACAGGTGCCTGAACTAGGAACCCTACTGTGGAGACCCATACACGTCAACATTCGCTGTATGTTAATTGAGAAGACACTGTTGGTAGCTTCGTCGTTTGTCTGGTTGGTCAGATGCTCAACATTTGCACATCTGTTTGGCCATAGACCCCTCAGGAGCTGTCGTTCACCCCTGTAAACTGTGGCCCATGGTGCACCACAGTTGCTTCAGTGCTAGTTTTGGATAGCACCATTTTACCATGTGTGTTACACTATGACCACAGCTGTGCTGCCACCTGCCACCTGTGAGTTGTTATTGCATGTTTATGTCGAACACAGGCAGTGGTCGCATGAATGCGTCTAGACTGTGTAAAAGAATTTACTAGTTCGAATAACAGTGCGTTTTCTGTGTTAGTCTTATTTTATTTATTTATTTATTTGCAAGTTTTGGCCACAAGATAACTGAATACATAGATTGAGATATAAGATGAAATATTAGAACACAATATTTTGCTTTCAGTATCAAGTACTTCACCATATAATTGCTATGCAGATGTAAACTGATCTCACCAATAGTATTTATGGACAGATTTGGCCCATCTTTTCTGGTATGTATACTGTCCTGTTTCTATCAGAGGGAAAAAGGTACTTCGCTAAAGACTGAATAGACAATGAAAACATGCAAGGCTCTATTGTAGTCTTATCTTACAGTTTTATTCACCCTAGTTCTGAGAGGAAAAGTAACTGCATACATGTTTCTAATGAAATGCAGATCATTGATGTTCATATGGTCATTGATATAGCCTTAATTGATGCTGTTCAGCAGACTGTTAGTACGCAGACAGTTTTGCATTCTCCTGTTTAAACGTTTAACAACTATCATTCCATTGTGGTATTCTTTCAAGGCTACCATTGGTCTCTTACAAAAAAGTTCAACTCTTTTATAGGTTCATAAGTTAACCTCAGGTCAATGAAATGGGCTATGAATTCCATCTAAGAAGATCTATTTTAAAGTTTGAAGGGTGAGTCCCAAGTCTAAAGTACAATATCTGCCTAATTAAATGGTCTTGAAGTACAAATCTATTAGTATAATAACGATTTCAATACAGCCACAGTGCTCCTGCAGTGGACACCAGACAGGTAAAATTATCATGCTGTAGACCTATTTACATCCCTTTGTCTTACTTCTAATAGATATAATTTCATTACAACAGTGGTTCTAGACTACCACACATCTTTCACAAAACAATTTATTGATACAATCAGGAACATTAAATAATTTTGCTATGTTAGCAACAGATTACAAATTGTTTTAACATTCATTTCACAGTGGTGGAGGGCGTATTCCTTTCATATAGATACAAGAGTGAAGTCTGCTACATTGAATTCATGGTAAAGTGATAAACACAACTAGCAAAATGGTCTATCTATATTCAAAAAAGACAATGGATGCTATTGAGGACAGACAACCATAGCCTTAGCTGCAAGAAGCAAGTGAACTGTTGAACTTTACATTTATTTATACATTTATGTGCAAATATCTGTTTTAACTTGTTCTGTCAATTTATGAATGACTAAATAAAAGTCAAAGATCCCTAATACTTTGATATTAAAATCTTATCTGTGTCACTGCATCACCTATAAGGCTTTGCCTCCTTTTTGTGTCTCTTGACACTTACAGGTCCCACTTCACTTCATTGCATAGGTATTTACCACAGTTGCCTTGGTATTTCAGCTTGACAGGTTTGAGGTGCTATGTCAGGTGAACTGAGTGATATGGGATAGGAATTTGGTACTGTCCAGAAAGCTCTGCTGCAGGCACTGGGAAGTTAAGTGTGAAATGGAGGAATAGGTAGGTATGGGAAGATAGGCCAGAGGAAGGAGACTGCAGTAGAGTGGAGAGAGTGAAAGTGTAGAATGATGGAGTGAAATGGGGAGGTGAGCAGGCCTGGGAACAGGGCTGTCAGTGAGTGTGAGATTGAGTGGAGATTGAGGCAAGGAGGCTTATCAGATTGTAGATGTGTTGTTTGACGTAAAAGCTTTCTGAGTATGGTAGTGTCAAAAAATTATACTGATGAAACAAATGTTTCGGCCACAGTGAAAGTGGCCTTCTTTGAGTAGATCTTAAAGAAGGCCATTATAACAGTGGCCAAAATGTTGGCATCTCCAGTATAGTTTTTTACATTATGACGTAGTACAAACTCAGAAAATGTTTTAAGTCAACTGACTCTGGATGTTGAAGCATACCTAAGTATATGGATGTGTTGATTGTACATTCATTCATTCATTGATGCTCTGTTGATCCAGCAAAAAAAAGAACTGTATGGATATACAACAAGCCATGTTTATCACCCCCCCCCCCCCTCCCCACCACCACCACCAAAAAAATTATTAATTGTAACATAAAGTGTGCTGTAACAAAATATGCTAATAATTACAGACTTGAGTGTTTACTATACTGGAACTGAAGTATAAAAAAATAAAACCATGCATTACAATTATTCAACAGTATAAATTAAAAAATGCTAAAATTAAAGTAGGTGATTAAACTGAACATAAAAAATTTCAGTGATGAGGTAGATTACAGTATTAATTTACAAAGTGGCAGTAACAAATATTACCTGTACAGTGTCAGTCAGTGAAAAATCCGGATTGGAATAGCAGCAATATTGAAAACGATAGATTGCTAATCTTGCATGCTTGATTTCAATGACTGCTTCACAACCCACACCACCTGGGTCCTCCCTTCCACTACTTTTCTAAACTGTCAGATGGGAGTTATTCTTACAAGACATTCTTCTCTTCTGAAATTATTCCACCCACAACATATGGTAACCTACTGCTTCCACACCCTCCACCCATCTGTCCATGGTGTAAGGTGATAACCTTTGCATTCTCAGCAAATGGTATAAGAACTCCTTTAAGAAAATCAATACAGTAACCAATCCAGCATAGAGTTGCGTACTCTCTCATATTTAGCCCACTGAAACGTAGGACTCAAATTTCTGCTGCCTGACCTGTTGCCTTACTGTTGTTGTTGTGGTCTTCAGTCCAGAGACTGGTTTGATGCAGCTCTCCATGCTACTCTATCCTGTGCAAGCTTCTTCATCTCCCAGTACTTACTGCAACCCACATCTTTCTGAATCTGTTTAGTGTATTCACCTCTTGGTCTCCCTCTACAATTTTTACTCTCCATGCTTCCCTCCAATACTAAATTGGAGATCCCTTGATGCCTCAGATCATGTCCTACCAACCAATCCCTTCTTCTGGTCAAGTTGTGCCACAAACTCCTCTTCTCCCCAATTCTATTCAGTACCTCCTCATTAGTTATATGATCTACTCATCTAATCTTCAGCATTCTTCTATAGCACCACATTTCGAAAGCTTCTATTCTCTTCTTGTCCAAACTAGTTATCGTCCATGTAGGCAGTATCTATCTTCCCCCTAGTGAGATAAGCCTCTACATCCTTACATTTGTCCTCTAGCCATCCTTGCTTAGCCATTTTGAACTTCCTGTCGATCACATTTTTGAGACGTTTATATTCCTTTTTGCCTGCTTCATTTACTGCATTTTTATATTTTCTCGTTTCATCAATTAAATTCAGTATTTTTTCTGTTACCCAAGGATTTCTACTAGCCCTCGTCTTTTTACCTACTTGATCATCTGCTGCCTTCACTACTTCATCTCTCAAAGCTACCCATTCTTCTTCTACTGTATTTCTTTCCCCCATTCCTGTCAATTGTTCCCTTATGCTCTCCCTGAAACTCTGTACAACCTCTGTTTCTTTCAGTTTATCCAGGTCCCATCTCCTTAAATTCCCACCTTTTTGCAGTTTCTTCAGTTTTAATCTAACTGTGAGCAATGAACATCAAGTCAGGTGGATGTTGCTTTGGCTGGATGACACCCCTGAGGAGAGCCCTTGACTGCTGTAGATGATGTGTGAGTTAAACTTAGACCAGATAAAGACCATGTGGAACTCACTGTCTTAGTGACTGGAATAAGAAAATTTAGTATGGACCCTCTGCCACCTCTTTGCTAACCATGCCTTGGGACAAGGACCAGGCTAGGAAATAAGAAATCAAACAATTTACTCAATACCTCATGTATATGAGGATTAACACAACAATGAAACCTATATTTTTTGAGGTGAATATTAAAGAGAAGTTTGGAAAAGTTGCCATGCTGGAGAAAATGAAGACTGGGATCTTATTGACTAAAGAAGCAACTGAAACGCAATCTCAAGCACTTTGAGTCTGTATTGACCTAGTTGATATCCCTCTCACTGGAAGAAAGGAGTACTAGTTCTGCAAGTTTCGCAGGAGAGTTTCTGTGAAGTTTGGAAGGTAGGAGATGAGGTACGGGGCGTGAATCATGCTTGGGTACCTCAGATGGTAGAGACTTGCTCGTGTAAAGCAAAGGTGCTGAGTTCGAGTAACAGTCCAGCACACAGTTTTAATCTGCCAGGAAGTTTCATATCAGTGCACACTCCGCTGCAGAATGAAAATTTCATTGATTGTGAGACTTCACAGCAGATGACCCCTACATATTCCCATGTTGATGCAATGACATTGTCAATTACAATTGGAGAGAAGGAAAGTTGCTACTCACCATATAGCAGAGATGCTGGGCTGTGATAGGCACAATAAAAAAAGATTAACACAATCATAGCTTTAAGGCCTTTGTCAGCGGCACACACACACACACACACACACACACACACACACACACACGCACGCACGCAAGTGCAACTTGCACATACATCTGCAGTCTCAGAGAGCTGAAACTACACTCTCTGAGACTGCAGATTGTGTGTGTGTGTGTGTGTGTGTGTGTGTGTGTGTGTGTGTAGCCATCTGGTGCCCCCTACTTCTGGAAACATGCGAAGGAATTGTCAAATTCATACCACAAGACATTGATACTGTATTGTGTTTCAAAGGTGGACCAATACACTATTAAGCAGGTGGTCATCGTGTCATGGCTCATAAGTGTCTGGAGATGGAATAACTATTATATCAGTTACCCCTCTCCTTTATCCTGCTTTTGAATGTAACGCCCACAATTATCTGTGGGGGTAGTGAGAGTATAAATAGTAGAGGTCAAGTAATCAAGCTGCTAATCATGGATTTTAGACATTGCATAGTACACTGAAGCCTATGTCACCATATCCCACAAAAATGATATTGACAAGTCTGTGCAAAAAAAAAAAAAAAAAAAAAAAAAAAAAAAAAAAAAAAAAAAAATAAATAAATAAATAAAATAAAAAAATTATATATAATTAACAGTGCAGCACACATGTAATACACTTGTCTTCTGTCCATTTTGATGCAAATCTGTACTGTGTAGGTTTCAAGAAACAGGTGAAGGACATTACAATAACAAAGAGGACATCCCTATCTTTATATTCTAATTTTATATAAATGACTTCAAGCACAATCATGTTATTTAGTCGGACAATGGAAGTGGGATTGTTGGAAACAATACATTGATTCAATGAATGTACATGCACCAGACATCCAAGTGTTGTCAAATGTGTGATGTATCAGTGGGCATTGTTTCCCAGTTGGAATTTGGAATTTGAGGTAGAGTAGTACTTCATAGAGATCCTTTTGACGTAACCAAATTTCTGGTGACATATTATCCCAGAATGTCAGCTTCAAACAGTTTTCACTTAGATTTTAATCTACATTGAAATTTAACGTAACATAGTATTTGTCTTTAACACCCAACAGAGAGAGATCTTAAACACCTCTTTTACAGACTGGGAATAAACAATGTGTTAGCACAGTGCAAAGATACCTCCTTGACCCCACATACCATACACAATCACATACTTTGCCACCATAGTGCATATAACTCTGATGTTTAACAGAATTTGACAAGAAGGAATTTAATTCCACCCTTTGGGCAGAAACTAGCATTTATGTACAGATACAGAAACATGTCTATAAAAATATAGACAGCTACAGACCGATAAGTTTAATGGAACCTATGCAATTTCCTGGAACAGATGCTCAGTGACAGGCTTTGTTGGGGTCTGGAAACAAGAAATTTGTGTCCATTAATTTATAGTGAGTTTCTAAAGTCAAATCCACAAGAAACCGCATTTTATGTGAACTATGCCAGTAGGGAGGCTTTCATCCTTGTTGAGACTTGGTAGTGGTCCTCCTTGACTTCCAAAAGGGATACAATGCAACATCTTGGCACTACATGTTAGCTATATTGTGCATGTGGGGCTCCTGAGGCAATCTACTAACTTTTGCAAGAAGAAGGAAAAAAAAAAAAACCATCCCGTCGTCATTTTGAGTTAGTTGATATGACTCTCAACATGAAACATGTCCTGGTGAATGGGGTTCTGCAGGGTTCAGTCTCGAGCACTACAGTCTCTGTAATTGCCATAAATGGAATTGCTGCTGTTGCTGGAGCAAATATATCATTGGCCTTATATGTCAAAGACTTCTGTCTGTGCTATAGTTCTAGATCACTAGGCTCAGTGGGATGTCATACTTAAATACTCATTCAGGAGATACGAATATGGGCTCAAAACATGGGTATAATATTTTGTCTAAAAACTTCGCCATCTTCTTCTTCTGTGGAATTCGATCCATCCACTCAGCACTGCCGGCCGCGGTGGTCTCGCGGTTAAGGCGCTCAGTCCGGATCCGCGTGACAGCTATGGTCGCAGGTTCGAATCCTGCCTCGGGCATGGATGTGTGTGATGTCCTTAGGTTAGTTAGGTTTAAGTAGTTCTAAGTTCTAGGGACTTATGACCACAGCTGTTGAGTCCCATAGTGCTCAGAGCCATTTGAACCACTCAGCACTGAGTGAGGTGGCACAGTGGTTAGCAACCTGGACTCGCATTCAGGAGGATGATGGTTAAATCCTGTGTCCGGCCATCCTGATTTACATTTTCCGTGATTTCCCTAAATTGGTTCTGGCAAATGGCAGGATGGTTCCTTTGAAAGGGCACAGCAGACTTTCTTCCCTAATGCGATCAGATTGATGACCTCGCTGGTTGGTCTCCTCCACTAAATCAATCCCAACACACCCACTCGCACCCTATATTATATCTGGGTAACTGACAGCTAAAAGTGGTAGATGACATTTGTTGTTAGGAGTGCTGTTTGATCACAAACTGTCATAGTGACCATGTAAAAGTAGCTCAAGACAACCTGTATGCAGAAAATAAATTATCTACCTTTCTCTTAACTACTACTTGGGGAGCAGATTGACATGTTATAGAAAAATTTTACCATCCAATTAGAGCATAAATGTGCCACTTACAGGTCAGCAGCACTTTGTTTTATGCCTACTAGACCCTGTGCACCACAGAGGAGTCTACCTTCACTGGAGCTTTCCCCACAAGACCTTTCAATTGTTTGCATATAGAAGCAGAACTCCATCTTTAAAGGTATCTCACCAACAGTTCACAATTAATTATGTGATTAAGATTTGTTTTAGACCAGAGCATCCTCATTACATGACATTTTTCCAGAATCTGAAAATCCGTCTCCTTATGAATTATTCAAAGACATGGAGAACAGCAGCAGCAGGACTGGAAGACATGTTTCTGGAGCTCCTTTTTTTTCCTGAGATAACTTGATAAGTTGCCCACCACTGCACAGATGGGGTGCAGACCAGTAGTTGAATAGATCTCTGATATTGCGACATCAAGAATTGCAGAGACTCTGCAGTATCTGCACACCAAAATCATTAGCTTATTAGCAGTGCATAGAGATCACAAACATGTAAAACCCAACCTGCTAGAAATATTCGCCTGTGCTGTGGCTCTTTCAGTAGCCTGAAGATAACTGGCTCTTTGTATTGTAATGTATAGTGTCGCATGGAACTGGGGACCTAGAAACAATGGAGAGGCTATGTCCTTCGTCCCTGCCGTCACCTGCAGTGGTACACAACCCCACAATAGGCTACAGCAGTCCACTCACACCACCCCACACCAAACCTAGGGTTATTGTGCAGTTTGGTCGCCAGTAGAGGCCCCTTTCCGGGAACATCTCACACCAGACAAGTGTAACCCCAGTGGGTGTAATTGATGCGGAATAAGGGGAACCAGCCCGCATTTGCCAAGGCAGATAGAAAACTGCCTTAAAAACCACCCACAGATTGGCCAGCACACTGGACCTCAACACTAATGCACCGGACAGATTCATGCTAGGGCCAGCACGCCTTCCCACCTGGAAAGCAGTGTGTTAGACCGCACGGCTAACCGGGCGGGCTTAACTGGCACTTACTCTCTGACTCATATGTTGGTGACCACCATTCACACATTTTATACAACATTAACAATATAAGAATCTCCAAGCCAGTTACACATCTCAGACAATTATCATGGTGGTACTTTTGTTAAGGAAGCCTCAGCATGGGACCTGCTGCCAATATGAATTGTGATGCCATATCAGACACTGTATTGTAAAAAATGGGAAGAAGAATTAATGGCCACCGAGCTACCCAACAAACTTATAATGGTAATAGCCTCCACCAAGAACTGAAGAATGTCACTTCACCTGTCTCGAATGGAAACTGTAGTCTTGTCACTTTTGTAATGGTCATACCTTCCTCACACATGGCTACACACTGAACTAAAAGACACCTACTCTGTGCACCTGCCACATCCTTCAGGCATGCCCAGGCTCACTTAACCTGTCATGTAGATTAGGTCTTGATAAGTCATTACAGAGGATACTAGCTGCTGAAGCAATGAAAGCAGGCTGCATATGAACCCATTATAAGAAAGTACCCATTGTAGTAGTTGACTTGTGGGATGGAGTTGGTGAAGATTCATCTTGTGCCACTTGTTTTGCTGTGGAGGAGGTCGCCACCCAGCTCCACCTTGGCCCAGATGTAAACTCCAAATCTTACCTCCATGTACTTGAAATCTATCTGTGTGTTACTTATCACTTTTTGATTCCACATTATCTTCTCCTGGTATCTGTGCAAAGGATAGAGAAAGAAAGGAAGATGCAATGTACATCTTGTGCCCCAGCCCTTACCTGGTGCCGGCCGCGGTGGTCTCGCGGTTCTAGGCGCGCAGTCCGGAACCGTGCGACTGCTACGGTCGCAGGTTTTAATCCTACCCCGGGCATGGATGTGTGTGATGTCCTTAGGTTAGTTAGGTTTAAGTAGTTCTAAGTTCTAGGGGACTGATGACCACAGCTGTTAAGTTCCATAGTGCTCAGAGCCATTTGAACCTTACCTGGAGAAACCTTTACCTGTGCACTTTCTCCTGCTTCTCTGCCTTCACCAGTGCATGACCTATATCATCTTTTATTGATACTCTCTATTCGCTATCCCGAGTAATTAATTTCTTGTGAAAGAATCACAGCTATTGACATGAGTCTATATTCGTCACAAAACTCTTCTGTTGACTCATTCATCATCATTATCATTTTTATAATGCTAAGGGATTTATTTGTTTGTTTGTTTGCTGTCCATACAACAATCAATTTTCAGACATTGTCATTTTAGTTCACATATGCAAAGGTTTAGTTAACATATATAAGTGCACACGTTGATACAAATAGTGAAGGTCAGAAATTATGATTTTGTTGTTGTTGCAGAAACAAACATGCTATATACATTTTACAGAGAGACATTACAGCTCGAAAGATAAGTATATACAATTATAAAATGCATGGTGATCAGAAATTATCATTTTGTTTTTATATACTGTTTTAGAAAGAGATATTACAACTTGTACTTCTATTGAATAACAGCTTTTTTCTCTTAATAAACACTTATGTTTATTCTTTAAGGTGTGTAAATTAACTTTCTTGAGGTCAGGTGGTAGTCTGTTATAAAAGAGTTCCCATTGTATGTGGACTGTGGTCTGCAGCCTTTTTTTATGTACAATTCTGTGAAAGTTTTCCCTTCCCTGTGTATTGTATCCAAGTACATTACCTTTTGTTAGGTTATATTGAGGATTTTGTTTCACAAACATTATTGCCTGCACGATGTACATAGAGTATATGGTAAGTGTTTTATATTTTCTGAACATTTCTCTACAATGGTCTCTCCTGTTCACCTTTGCTACCACTTTTACTGCCTTTTTTCATAGTCTGAAGAGCCTGTCTGTGTAGACAGCTGACGGCCCACCCCAAATCTCAGTATGTTATGTTAGATGTGGATGTTTCACTCTGAATTATATTTGTCTCAAGTGATAATGGTCTAGGAAGGTTGAGACCCATTTCAGTAGATACACATTTATGCTGATTTTCTTACAAATAGGGTCTATATATTCTTTCAATGAAGGGTGTTTATCAGCACCTATACCCAAACATTTGTATTGGTTTGTGTACCTAAGGCCAGTGGAGGTGTAAATTGAGTACTATTTGTGTTCCGATTATTGCTAAGCATAAATTTCAGTGTCATTGCCTTCTCTTTATTTACAAATATCTTCACAAGAAATGGAAAAGGCCCCAGTATACTTCCTTGGGACAAACCACACTGAAGTACCTTGTGGCCTGATTTGATTGTTGCCGACTATTCAATCCTTTTGTAAATTAGCTTCAGAGTGTCAAGAGCTATACTCATATCCAGGAAGATGTCTCTTACCTTTTGTACTTCATCTAACTTTTTTAATGTTTCAAGTTATAATTTGCTACTGCAGTTACAGTAGAACTCACTTTTCTAAGACCATTTGTGGATTGTTGAAGAGATTGTTTGATGAAATATACCTCAAATTGATTCAATATTACCTTCTCTACTAAATTCCCACACTATGAAGTTAATGACATTGGCCTATAGGTTATCATGTCAATTTTTATTCCCTTATTATGCACCATTAGAATTTGAGTGATTTTCAGATGATCAGGGTATTCTCCATGACAAAGGGAGATACTTGTTAGACGTGTCAGAGGCTTCACTAATTCTCCTCTGCATTTCTTTAGCAGCTTAGGTGAAATTTCATCCCAGTCACAAGATATTTTAGCTTGAAGTTTTGAAATGACTACTAGGAGGTCCCACTCAGTAATGCCATGGATGATAAAAGATCGGCTTGTATTTGTAACATTTAAAGTGGGTGCCCAGTCATGTGTTTCATTTGTGCCACTTGTACTATACATCTCTATGAATTTCTCACAGACTTATTTTGGGTCATTTGTTATATCTTCAGTTCCTTTTAACATTATGCTGGTGTGTTAATGAGATTGCAGTTTCCCACAGTCTTTGTACATTATTTTCCAGGCTGTTTTACTAACACAGGTTGAGTTGCTTATATGATAGACATATTTATGAGCTTACTCAAATAATCTGTGTTTTTTTCCTGAGCAGTTTGTATTTTGTTAAATAGTATTGTAATTTAGCATCTCTAAAGAGTATCTAACAGTCTTTCATTTTCTCTCTCAGTTCAATGATTTCAGAAGAGAAATTCTCAGCTTTGTGATTAATAGCTCTGTTTACTTGTTTTACTAAAGGATCTTTCATTCAAAGTTTTATAGACTAGTGTATAGAAATTTTTCCATTTACCATTCACATTTGTTGCATTGTAAACTGGTTCTCATTTTTCATTGCCTAGTGCCCTATTAAGTTTATTATCATTAAATTTTCTTTTATACATAAATATGCCACTTTTAATTATATCTACATTCACTACATCAATTTCCATTGCAAGGCTCTGTTGTCGGATATGTAGTTTTCTAGGATGGCTATGTTTATGTTCTCCTTTATTGTGTTTGTGAGAATATGACCCATGCGTGTCTGTGTTTCTACAGTTATTCTTCTGGGTTCTGAGTTTATTTGATAATAGTTATAAGTAAGTCAACATAATCGAAATAATTATTACCGTTATTTAAAAAGTCTATGTTGACATCTCCAAGAAACAACACTTATTCTTTTTATATGCCAATGTTTTCCCCAGTGGGTCCTCCAGACAACTGACAAATTCTTCAATACTGCTTCCAGCTGACCTAAACATAGCTGCTGTAATCAGGCTGTTGTTACCTAGTTTTAAATTTATTGTTGCAACGTCAAGTACCATTTCTTTACTCAGATCATCAATCCTTTTGACTTTTCCACATGCTATATCATTTCTTCTATAAATGTCTATGCATCTACCTTTATGTGTCTTTCTACAGTAAGAGTTTATGATTTCGTAATTTCTTAGCTCGTATCCATATGCTTACTCTTCCTTGCAACTCTGTTCACTCAATGTGAAGAAATGTGGTTTTGATTCTTTAGGCTTGAGGTGGAGCGATGGGTTTTGAGAGTAAGACTGGCCAGACATGTAGATGGGAATCCATCAGATAAATATGAAAGAGTAAAGTGACATTCAAAGACACAAACGTATCTTTTACCATTGAGAAAAGCTTGGGCAGAAATTACTTCATAGTAACAATGCTGCAAAGCTACCATATCTTATGCATATTTACAAAATTAAATTTTTAAGCTGTGACTGCTTTTACATTAGTCAAAGAGGCAGGTTGTTTGACATCAGATTCCAGAAAATCATTTCAGCTCTAGGGGGGCTACAACGTATGAACACTAATCTCCCACAGGCATTAAACAAAACATTATGTTGATAATACAAATGTCAGTATTCTGCATAACCAACATAAAGCCAAAAACATGCCAAATGAATAAATGTGAAAAAAAAATTACTAGAGTCTGTTGTGAGAGACAAAAATGAGAACATGAACAACAGTACAATATTTATTTTTAACAACAGCCCAAAATCTTACAAAATATTGTTAGAAGGAAAGTTGCTACTCACCACATAGCGGAGATGCTGAGTCACAGATAGGCACAGCAAAGAAAAAACTGTCACAATATAAGCTTTCGGCCATCAAGGCCTTTGTGAAAAATAGATGACAGATACACACACAAACACATATGCAAATGCATTCACACACACGTGCCTGCAGTCTCTGGTAATTGAAGCCACACTGCGAGCAGCAGCAGCAGTGCATGATAGGAGTGGTAACTAGGTGAGGGTTAAGGAGGAGGCTGGGGTAGGGTGGGGGAGGGCAGCAAGGACAGTGAAGTGTTGGTGGGGAGTGCACAACGACGATGTGGAGAGAGGGTAGGGCAGATAGGTGCAGTCGGGAGGTTAGACAAAGCTAGGGCAGGATATTGGGGAGGGGGGGGGGGGGTGGTGGTTGCAGAAAAGGAGAGAAGTAAAAAGACTGGGTGTGTTGGTGGAATGAGGGCTGTAGAGTGCTTGAATGGGAACAAACAGGAAAGGGGCTGGATAGAAAAATGGCTAACAAAGGTTGAGGCCAGGAGAGCTACGGGAACATAGGATATACTGTAGGGAGAGTTTCCATCTGCACAATTCAGAAAAGCTGGTGTTTGCGGAGATGATCCATATGGCACAGGCTGTAAAGCAGTCTTTGAAATGAAGGGTGTTGTGTTGAGCAGCAACATGGTAGTCTTCTTGTTTCTTGGCCTCAGTTTGTTGGTGGCCATTCATGCAGACAGCTTGCTGGTTGTCATGCCCACATAGAATGCAACACAGTGGTTGTAGCTTAGCTTGAAGGTTATGTGAATGGTTTCACAGGTAGCCCTGCCTTTGATGGGATAAGATATTTGTGACTGGACTGGAGTAGGTGGTGGTGAGAGGATGTATGGGGCAGGTCTTGCATGTAGGTCTATTACAGGGGAATGAGTCATGAGGTAAGGGGTTGGGAGCAGGATTTGTATAGGGATGGACAAGCGTATTGTGTTGGTTCAGTGGATGGCGGAATACCTCTGTGGGAGGGGCGGGAAGGATAGTGGACAGGACATTTCTCATTTCAGGCCACAACAGGAGGTAGTTAAAACCCTGACAGAGAATGTAATTAATTTGCTCCAGTCCTGGGTGGTACTGAGTTACAAGGGTAATGCTCCTCTGTGGCCAGACAGTGAGACTTTGGGAGGTTGAACGAGACTGGAAAGATAAGACACAGGAGATTTGTTTTTGTACAAGGTTGGGAGGATCATTACTGAAGGCCTCAATGAGACCTTCAGTATATTTCGAGAGGGACCACTCATCACTGCAGATGCGATGACTATGGGTAGCTAGGCTGTATGGACCGCGCGCGCACACACACACACACACACACACACACACACACACACACACACACACACACCACACACACACACACACACACACACACACACACTTCTCTTCTTCATCTGTCTATATCTACTCATGAAACTTGACAGATTTGTCTACACACCAACAGGTTTCTGATGTGTATCAGTGTAAGTGTATGCCAGTAAGCACTTTTTTTTCTTCTTTTTGTAGGTATAAAACATGTTTCACTTCAGCCATTTAATGGCTACGATGGCTGTGTCACTGAGTAATATATGTTTCACTCTAATATAACTACTCACTAATATTCAAGACACTAACTTAGCACTACTACTATATACATCCCCACAGGAGAATCCTCAGAACGAAGATCCACTAACATTACTTCAGTATTCAATATTTAGAAGAAACTCTGCTGCCAGACAGTGCCACATGTTGACAACAAAAGTTGTATGTGCAAATTGTTTGTTTTATTAATTTAAATAAATTCAACTCAATCCTCCAAAAAAGTGACTAATAAAAGTGACTAGTTACAATAGAAAATCCAGGATGGTATGTAACAATATTATGAAAAGGAAAGTTTCTACTCACCATGTAGTGGAGATGCTGAGTCACAGATAGGCACCACAAAAGGACATAACAAAGAGACTGTTGCAAATAAAGCTTTCGGCATGATGGGAGAGGCGACTGTGTAGGGGTAAGGAGGAGGCTGGGGTGGGGAGGGGGAGGGATAGTATGGTGGGGGTGGCGGACAGTGAAATGCTGCAGGTTAGATGGTGTGCAGGGTGGGGGGGGGGGGGGGGGGGGAGGGGTAGCAGCAGAAAAGGAGAGAAGTAAAAAGACAGAATGTGATAGTGGAATGACAGCTGCGTAGTGCTGGAATGGGAACAGGGGCTGGATGGGTAAGGACAGTGACTAATGAAGGTTGAGGCCAGGCGGATTTGGGTTTGTGACAGTCTTTTTGTTGTGCCTATTTGTGACTCAGCGTCTCCGCTATATGGTTAGTAGCCACTTTCCTTTTCATAATATTGTGACTAGTTAAAATAATTACTTCACATTTAAAATTCACAGTGTTACCTATCTTGTTAGATTGGAGATTTTTTTTTTTTTTCATGACTAGCTTTTCCATTTTTGTAAATCTTCAAACAGGCACGTTTTTTATCTATCATTGTATCTTTTGTGTTGATGATGTGGTTATATCTCAGCATTAAATATTAGACCATGTGGAGTCATTTTTGTATCTTAACTTTGGATATGAATATTCAAAAGAGATAGCATCAGCAGTTTTATTTTTAGGTATTTAACAGGACTCATCTCCAGATATTATAGTAAGAGCATTTGCATTTGTGACACTCAAGGACTTAGTTTATTAGCACCATTGGAACTATTTTTGTGTTCTGTGTCTTGATTTTAGTTTTATTGGTGCTAGTACCTAAAGCTATAATCTTTTTGCAACTAAAATCTTTATGGGGTATTCATAAGCCCGTGTTTGATCTCCATAATTAAGCTCTGATTATTGAATAATTTGCTAAAGTATCTTAATTCAGCTGCCCAACTTGTAGGGAGGACAATCTGTACAGCTTCTCTGTATAGCATCATCGGCTATATTACTCTCTCTGCATTGATTTTCAGGCTGACTTTGAGAGAGTAAATATAATTACAATGAAACAGCTATTAACAAAATAAAAAATACTGCAACTTGGACAAAGCTGTGGATTCATTTTATATTGTATATCAATAAAACAGAAGACTCTTAAATAATAATTATTTAAATAAGACTTTCTAATATAATGTAATTTTAAATTGTACTAAAAAGTATAAAACAATTTATCTTAAATCCATACAGATAGTCCTAAAAATTTGTGGTTGTGAATTTTTAATATCTATGATGGTACTTGTAAAGTTTATGTGGAGCTAATCCAGTATATAATTCATGCATAAATAGTTCACAAACAGTTTTGTTGCACAGCAAATGATATACTACTAAGTGATTTTCCTCAATAACAGTTACTCCCTACAGTCCTTATTGTTAACTATTGCATGCACATCTAGTTTTCCATTTTAAATTTTACAAGTATTGTATACACAAAATTGAGTCAAAGCCCTTTAAGTTAATGGATGTTGTGTTGAAAAGCATTTTGAATACTGTGGCAGGAAGTATGCAAGTTATTAAGATTGAAAGTTAACAGGCCAACAGCAGTAAATATTTTACACATCATAAAACAGACAATATTAGAAAGGTTATACAGACTGAACTGCATGATTATTGTTTGTGTAGCCCTTGACAGATTTTTGGTCAGATAGTACTCATCAAGGACACTTAGAGCAGTTGGTGTCCAGCTTTGGATTATTTGCCATACTAGAATTCCCTATGAGGATTGAAGGACACAATGCAACAGGTATTGTCAGTTTGCTTTTAGATGCAAGCTGTAAAACCAATAGTGAATGGTTTATCTGATTATGGCAGTCAAACGTTATCAGTAAAATATACTCACTAATAAGGTACAGCTCGTAGGAGGAATGTATTGTATCAAGGCATTATAAAAAAGGCTCAACTGTGATGTTTAGAAAAACATTATGCTAATGATGCTGGCGGTGATTTACAGAACAGACAGTTAAAATTGAAATTTTAAATTTCTTAAACATGCTCCTACAACACTAAGAGTTTTGTTTTCCCCTAAAGTAAACTTGGTCAGGAAAAATTTCTCCCTAGTGGTATTTATTGACAATAATGAATATCAGTGTCAGTTGAACTGTGACCTACTCAGTATCAACAAAAAGCAAAAAATAATTATCGTGTACAGTATACTTTCTCTCTGTGTGTAAGGGTCAGAATACGAGTTATGTACTCTAGCACAAAGGTGTATAAAAAGGTTGTGTCTAATATAGATCAAGAAATTGACAATTATTACCAATTCAAAATAAAATTATGATTGTGGCTTGTTAGGTAGTGATTCTACAAATATCTGATTATATAGACTGAAGAATTTGGAAATTCATCGACATAATTAAATAAGGATTTTTTATGGCTTCAGACAAAGAAAAGGAAAAGATTGTGACAAATCAGCAAGAAAATTTGCAGATAAGTCACAACTACTATGGAAAAAGCAGCACATTACCAGGTAATGACAAAAGAAAAAATACTTGCAAAACAGTCAGGATAATGTGTCAGAATATTCAATGCCTCAGAAACAAAGTACTAGATCTAGAAGTAGCTTTAAATAATCTTGCTGATGTCTCTTGTATTTGTTTATCTGAACAGTGGTGCAAGGCTAGTGAATTAAGTCTCATAAATATAAGCAAGTTTAATTTAGCATCACATTATTGCCGAAGTGTTTTTAAAAATGGTGGGGTATGCATTTACTCTAGAGTAGGACTGCAGTTCAAAGTGAAAACAGAATTGGACCATCTAAATATAGTAAAACGTTTTGAATCATGTGCCATAGAGTTAAAAACTGAGGAGAAGAGTGAAAAACTAGTTGTCATTACAATATATAGATCTCCACTGGGTGACAAAAACATATTCTTCAAAAAAATAGAAGCAGCATTAAACACTTTTTATAGTAATGAAGTGAAATTATTTTTATGTGGAGATTTTAATATTAACCTGTTAATTGAAAGTGATGAAAAAAGACAGCTTTTGAGTATACTCAGTAGCTTCCACATGAAACCACTCTTTACAGATGCCATCAGAATAACAGAACTGTCATTTTCTCTTTTAGACAATATTTTTACAAATATGGAGAATGGTATCATTGAGCCACTAAACGTAAACTTAGGTCTTTCGGATCACAATACACTATTAACATACATAAATTACTCTATCCCCAAGGCAGTAAAATATAAGTGGGGATACAAAAGGCACTTCTATACAGAAAAAATGAATACTTTCATCCAGTTGTTAGCTAATGAAACCTGTGAAGATGTCTTTGCACAAACAACAACCGAGGAATCTTTCAGTGCTTTTTCTAGTACATTCATGTCCCTATTTGAGATGTGCTTCCCAAAAAAGCTCACAAAGATCAATGTCATGCCTAGGAACCCAAGCCAGTGGATATCACCTGCTATTAGAGCATCTAGTCAAACACTAAAACATATCAGTCAACTCAAAAAAGATAACAAAGGTGAACACTTCACAGATTATGTTAAGACATACAAGAAAATTTACAGGAAGGTGATCAAAAAAGCCAAGACAATGCATAATGAAAGTGTAATTGCTGGGTCAGCAAACAAATCGAAAACTATATGGAATGTAGTAAAAAAAGAAATAGGCTCAAGGAAAAATGTTAGAAATCCAGATGACTTTGTTTTAAAAGATGATCAAGGTGTGCTAGTCAGAAATTTTACTTTAGCAAATTACATTAATGGCTACTTCATAAATAGTCCAATTAATCTCAGTAAAAATTGTTC
Organism: Schistocerca gregaria; assembly: GCF_023897955.1. NCBI lineage: Eukaryota > Metazoa > Arthropoda > Insecta > Orthoptera > Acrididae > Schistocerca > Schistocerca gregaria. The sequence continues at coordinate 475,924,206 of NC_064921.1, forward strand.
TAAGATTAGTAGAACAATCCCAGAAGAACAAAGTGTTAATTCATTATTGCTACCTCCCACGAACAAATTGGAAGTTAATCGAATAATAAAAACAATGAAGAATAAAATGTCCTCAGGGATTGACAAGATACCTTGCTCAGTCATGATGAGATGTGCTAGTGTCATATCAGACCCACTCACACACATCATAAACATATCATTTTCAGAAGGTGTCTTTCCACAAGGATTAAAAATTGCAAAAGTAAAACCATTGTATAAAAAGGGCAATATATATGAAGTGGGAAACTATAGACCAATAGCTTTATTATCAGTATTTTCAAAAGTAATAGAGACAGTCATGAAAAACAGAATTACAAATTACCTCGAGAAATTCAATCTATTGTAATCAACACGGCTTTCGCAAAGGAATGAGTACAGAGTCAGCCATCACCCAATTTATTGAAAATATTGTAACGGGGCTAGATAAGAACAACAGTACAATAGGAATTAATTTGGACCTCTCAAAGGCATTTGATACTGTCCAACATGATATCCTGCTAGACAAATTAGAATATGTCGGTATACGAGGAGTAGCTAAAAAGTGGTTTCAGTCATATCTCCATAATAGGAAACAGGTAGTAGAAATTGCAACAACAAACAGTAAAAACCAAATTATTGTTTACAGATCGGATATTCAGACTGTGCCAGTTGGGTTACCGCAGGGGAGTGTTCTAGGACCTCTCCTATTTCTTCTTTACATAAATGATATCAAGATTCCACTAAATGGTACTCATATAACCCTGTTTGCGGATGACACAAACATTGTAGTAACTGACATAAACTGGGTATTGCCAACATCTGCAACCAGAGTTATAGAATATTTGCAAAATTGGTTTGAAGTGAACAAATTAACCATAAATATCTCTAAAACTAATTATATCCATTACAGGAAATCCAAGTCACACTCTGATCTATATCTCAGAATACAAAATAAAGAAATTGTGAGAGTTGCTACCACAAAATTCTTAGGTGTACATATAGACGAAAATTTAGACTGGAAATCTCATATCCTGAATCTGTTGCATAAGTTAAGCTCTGCTTGCTTTGCTTTACGTGTTATTAGTTTTGTATGTAGTAGGGAATGTAGCAGAACTGTTTACTTTGCTTATATACATTCTGCTATTACCTATGGCCTCACCTTCTGGGGTCATAGTAAGAAAAATCTCAAAACCATCTTCACTCTACAAAAACGAGCTGTTAGAATAATTACCAACAGTTCAAGGCTAACTCCTTCAAAGCAATTATTTAAACAGCTGAATATTCTACCCCTACCATGCCTCTGTATACAGAAAAGTATAATTAATGTAAGAAGAAATATTAACAATTTCCAATCCAACCTCGGATCTACATACTTACAACACAAGAAAGTGCAATGACATTCATATAAAAAGAGTTAATAAGACTTGTCGCAGAAACAAACAAACATACAAGGAAGCAGATTGTATAACAAACTACCGGTAAAGATAAAAGAAATAAAAAAATTGTCTTCATTTAAAGAAGCAGTATTCAAATTTTTAATGACCAACTGCTATTATAGTGTAAAAGAATACTTGTAATAGCTTCATACTAAACAATTATATTTATGTACTCTATGCCAATAGTAATTTTTATCTGACTGTTGCTATGATCTAAATAAATAATATGTACAAAAGTGCTTTAATTATATGTGTTATATCTAAATATCAACTGTGTATTCTATGTAAAAAGTCTTTCTCATACATCAATGTAAAAAATCAAAGTTGTACGTGCTATTTCAATGTGGTCTGATGTTATGTAGTCTATTATGCACATCTGTATTTTGTATAGTATTGTTCGCCATATATATATATATATATATATATATATATATATATATATATTAAAAACAAAGATTCCAAGACTTACCAAGTGGGAAAGCGCCGGCAGACAGGCACATGAACAAAACACACAAACACACACACAGAATTACTAGCTTTCGCAACCGATGGTTGCTTCTTCAGGAAGGAGAGGGAAAGACGAAAGGATGTGGGTTTTAAGGGAGAGGGTAAGGAGTCATTCCAATCCCGGGAGCGGAAAGACTTCCCTTGGGGGAAAAAAAGGGACAGGTGTACACTCGCGCGCGCACACACACACACACACACACACACACACACACACACACACACACACACATATCCATCCGCACATACACAGACACAAGCCATATATATATATATATATATATATATATATATATATATATATATATATATATATATATATTAAAAATAAAGATTCCAAGACTTACCAAGCGGGAAAGCGCCGGCAGACAGGCACATGAACAAAACACACAAACACACACACAGAATTACTAGCTTTCGCAACCGATGGTTGCTTCTTCAGGAAGGAGAGGGAAAGACGAAAGGATGTGGGTTTTAAGGGAGAGGGTAAGGAGTCATTCCAATCCCGGGAGCGGAAAGACTTCCCTTAGGGGAAAAAAAGGACAGGTGTACACTCGCGCACACACACACACACACATATCCATCCGCACATACACAGACACAAGCAGACATATTTAAAGGCAAAGAGTTAAGGGCAGAGATGTCAGTCGAGGCGGAAGTACAGAGGCAAAGAAGTTGTTGAAAGACAGGTGAGGTGTGAGCGGCGGCAACTTGAAATTAGCGGAGGTTGAGGCCTGGCGGATATCGAGAAGAGAGGATATACTGAAGGGCGAGTTCCCATCTCCGGAGTTCGGATAGGTAGGTGTTGGTGGGAAGTATCCAGATAACTCGGACGGTGTAACACTGTGCCAAGATGTGCTGGCCGTGCATCAAGGCATGTTTAGCCACAGGGTGATCCTCATTACCAACAAACACTGTCTGCCTGTGTCCATTCATGCGAATGGACAGTTTGTTGCTGGTCATTCCCACATAGAAAGCATCACAGTGCAGGCAGGTCAGTTGGTAAATCACGTGGGTGCTTTCACATGTGGCTCTCCCTTTGATTGTGTACACCTTCCGGGTTACAGGACTGGAGTAGGTGGTGGTGGGAGGGTGCATAGGACAGGTTTTACACCGGGGGCGGTTGCAAGGGTAGGAGCCAGAGGGTAGGGGAGGTGGTTTGGGGATTTCATAGGGATGAACCAAGAGGTTACGAAGGTTAGGTGGACGGCGGAAAGACACTCTTGGTGGAGTGGGGAGGATTTCATGAAGGATGGATCTCATTTCGGGGCAGGATTTTAGGAAGTCGTATCCCTGCTGGAGAGCCACATTCAAGGTCTGATCCAGTCCTGGGAAGTATTCTGTTACAAGTGGGGCACTTTTGGGGTTCTTCTGTGAGAGGTTCTGGGTTTGAGGGGATGAGGAAGTGGCTCTGGTTATCTGCTTCTGTACCAGGTTGGGAGGGTAGTTGCGGGATGCGAAAGCTGTTTTCAGGTTGTTGGTGTAATGGTCGAGGGATTCAGGACTGGAGCAGATTCGTTTGCCACGAAGGCCTAGGCTGTAGGGAAGGGACCGTTTGATCCACTCCCCCCAACACCTCAAAATTCTAGTCAACACAATCTGGAACCACAACACCCCAATTCAGTAGTTAACCTTTCCTCCAAACCCCTCTCCCAATCCGAAACCTCTGTCCTATCCAAAGGCCTCACCTTCAGCCCCACTCCCAGGTTCAACCAAACTGCCCTTGTCAAGGATTTACTGTCCTACACTCGTAGTCTCTGCTGGAAATATCACTTTGCCACGAAGAAAAACAATCCTGATCCCACTCCTAATGATCCAACTCCCCAAGACACTATCCAAATTGAACCCTGCCTGCAACAGTTCCGTCCTCCATCACAGCGGGACCCACCTCCTCTTCCTCAAAATCACCCTCTCCAAACCTTCCAGGAATTTCTCACTTCCAGCCTTGCCTCTCAATCTTTCTTGAAAAACCTTAATCCTACTCCCAACATCACCACAGCCGAATCCCAGGCTATCCGTGATCTGAAAGCTGACCGATCCATCATCATTCTTCCGGCTGACAAGGGTTCCACGACTGTGGTACTTGATCGTCGGGAGTATGTGGCTGAGGGACTGCGTCAGCTTTCAGACAACTCTACATACAAAGTTTGCCGAAGTAATCCCATTCCTGATGTCCAGGCGGAGCTTCAAGGAATCCTCAGGACCTTAGGCCCCCTACAAAACCTTTCACCTGACTCCATCAAACTCCTCACCCCACCGTCACCTCGCACTCCTACCTTCTACCTACTTCCTAAAATTCACAAACCCAAACATCCTGGCCGCCCCATTGTAGCTGGTTACCAAGCCCCCACAGAACGCATCTCTGCCTTCGTAGATCAACACCTTCAACCCATTACATGCAGTCTCCCATCCTTCATCAAAGACACCAACCACTTTCTCGAACGCCTGGAATCCGTACCCAGTCTGTTACCCCCAGAAACCATCCTGGTAACCATTGATGCCACTTCCCTATACACAAATATCCCGCACGTCCAGGGCCTCGCTGCAATGGAGCACTTCCTTTCACGCCGATCACCTGCCACCCTACCTAAAACCTCTTTCCTCGTCACCTTAGCCAGCTTCATCCTGACCCACAACTTCTTCACTTTTGAAGGCCAGACATACCAACAATTAAAGGGAACAGCCATGGGTACCAGGATGGCCCCCTCGTATGCCAACCTATTTATGGGTCGCTTAGAGGAAGCCTTCTTGGTTACCCAAGCCTGCCAACCCAAAGTTTGGTACAGATTTATTGATGACATCTTCATGATCTGGACTCACAGTGAAGAACAACTCCAGAATTTCCTCTCCAACCTCAACTCCTTTGGTTCCATCAGATTCACCTGGTCCTACTCCAAATCCCATGCCACTTTCCTAGATGTTGACCTCCATCTGTCCAATGGCCAGCTGCACACATCCGTCCACATCAAACCCACCAACAAGCAACAGTACCTCCATTATGACAGCTGCCACCCATTCCATATCAAACGGTCCCTTCCCTACAGCCTAGGCCTTCGTGGCAAACGAATCTGCTCCAGTCCTGAATCCCTCGACCATTACACCAACAACCTGAAAACAGCTTTCGCATCCCGCAACTACCCTCCCAACCTGGTACAGAAGCAGATAACCAGAGCCACTTCCTCATCCCCTCAAACCCAGAACCTCTCACAGAAGAACCCCAAAAGTGCCCCACTTGTAACAGAATACTTCCCAGGACTGGATCAGACCTTGAATGTGGCTCTCCAGCAGGGATACGACTTCCTAAAATCCTGCCCCGAAATGAGATCCATCCTTCATGAAATCCTCCCCACTCCACCAAGAGTGTCTTTCCGCCGTCCACCTAACCTTCGTAACCTCTTGGTTCATCCCTATGAAATCCCCAAACCACCTCCCCTACCCTCTGGCTCCTACCCTTGCAACCGCCCCCGGTGTAAAACCTGTCCTATGCACCCTCCCACCACCACCTACTCCAGTCCTGTAACCCGGAAGGTGTACACAATCAAAGGGAGAGCCACATGTGAAAGCACCCACGTGATTTACCAACTGACCTGCCTGCACTGTGATGCTTTCTATGTGGGAATGACCAGCAACAAACTGTCCATTCGCATGAATGGACACAGGCAGACAGTGTTTGTTGGTAATGAGGATCACCCTGTGGCTAAACATGCCTTGATGCACGGCCAGCACATCTTGGCACAGTGTTACACCGTCCGAGTTATCTGGATACTTCCCACCAACACCTACCTATCCGAACTCCGGAGATGGGAACTCGCCCTTCAGTATATCCTCTCTTCTCGATATCCGCCAGGCCTCAACCTCCGCTAATTTCAAGTTGCCGCCGCTCACACCTCACCTGTCTTTCAACAACTTCTTTGCCTCTGTACTTCCGCCTCGACTGACATCTCTGCCCTTAACTCTTTGCCTTTAAATATGTCTGCTTGTGTCTGTGTATGTGCGGATGGATATGTGTGTGTGTGTGTGTGTGCGAGTGTACACCTGTCCTTTTTTTCCCCTAAGGGAAGTCTTTCCGCTCCCGGGATTGGAATGACTCCTTACCCTCTCCCTTAAAACCCACATCCTTTCGTCTTTCCCTCTCCTTCCTGAAGAAGCAACCATCGGTTGCGAAAGCTAGTAATTCTGTGTGTGTGTTTGTGTGTTTTGTTCATGTGCCTGTCTGCCGGCGCTTTCCCGCTTGGTAAGTCTTGGAATCTTTATTTTTAATATATTTTTCCCATGTGGAAGTTTCTTTCTGTTTTATATATATATATATATATATATATATATATATATATATATATATATATATATATATATATATATATTTGACGAAATCCATGCAATGTACTTTGCCTCTGGATGAATAAACTACTACTACTACTACTACTACTACTACTACTACATATTAACTGCATGGCAAGTAATATTTATTTCAGAACTGTACAGTATTTAGTAGTGTGTTGCAAACAGGCCTAACTGTATCCTTTGCTAAATTTGTCTTTTTTTCTTGAAAATTTTAAGTTACTAATAGGAGATAAACTGCAACGATTTTTATGACTTACAAAACTTTATAAAGTTGCAACTTTCCTCCCAATTTACTAGGTCCCATTTAGATGGTGTAGAACAAATTATGTTAGGTAATGTTTTGATATTTCATTTTTGGTATAATGTACTGTTAATATTTCTGGGAGTTTAGTCTCTTTTGTTAATGTATATGTTGACTTACTCATGTAAGGTGATCTGTGAATGATAAAGGAAATGAAACGATGATCTGTGAAGGCTCTCCTCCTTAATAGAATACAGTGAATCAATGAATGATTATGCTTGCAGTGTGGACTAAGGCACTTGCTGTCTGCCCCATCTCAGCTTCTGGTGCTGCAAGGGATGTGACATAATCTTCGTTTGATAACATCTATGTTATCCCATCTAATCCAGTGTGGTATCTTTTCCATTTCTATTAATTTCTCACAGGAATTTTTTTTAAGACTATTACTTTTACTTTTCATGTGGAAAATGCCCTATCAACTGTACTCCTGCTCTTTGAGCCTCTTCCATTTCTTTCTGTTGAGTGCACTGTCTGCCTGTTTGGTATTGATGTTTGTTCTAGCTGTCTACTCTTGGGTCTGATTCTGGGTTTTTCTCTTTCTTTCATTCCATCTATACTCCGGCAAAAAGCTATTATACAATAGTCTATTCTCTGTCATTCTTGCTATATAGCTATGCGAGTTCAGCCCTCACTTCTTGTCACTTCAACGATGTTACTGTGTTGTAGAGCTCTTGCAATTCCTCTTTTTTTATACTTCTTTGCACCACATATAGTTCCAAAAAATTTTCCTTTGTTTTTTACTTTCAAATATTAACAGCTTTTAATCATTTTTCTCTAAATATTAATACTTCACATCTGTGTAATGTTACAGGTATAATAGGTGACTGAAACAAGAAAATTTTAAAATTAGTTTTAATTGTTTTTCCCTTAAAATATTACTAAAACTAAAAATTGTTTTGTTTGCTGGTGTTAGTTTGGCATGTATTTTAATATATGTTTTGTTGTTGTTACTCAATAGACTCCCTAGGTACTCGAAACAGTTGAATGTCTTGAAAGTGAATCCACCTGCAACAAAATCTGATTAATTCTAGTTTGGAGCTACTTATCAGTGCTACATCATCTGTGTAGGCATGTCTAGTAATGTTAACCCATCTGCAGTTGGATTACTTCTGGATTAATTTTAGCAAAATCTCTATTGCTCTTATCTAAGGCAAGGTTAAATAAGATAGGTGTTCCGCTCTTTCAGTATGGTGTACACCTTAAAATTTTCAGTTTCTTGTACAGATGTGTCTGTGTGGTACAAAGTGTATCAATATACATTCTAACTAACCTGATTGTTATGGTATTTGTCATTCTCTCATTATACAGGGTTTCCCATTCAAAACTTCCTGATTTCAAAGACCCAGAGAAAAAAACCACAGTAGATACGGCCATGAAAAGTGCACCACATTGTAGAGCATCTCAAAGAATTTATTTATTTATCATCAATACACCTCTGCATTTGAACCATTTGTAGCATGAAGAATATTGAGTCTATATTCAATTTCTTGCCAAGTTCATTGTTACTTTTCCCCTGTTATTGTTGCAATCGCATTAGTGATACAATATCACAATGTAGGAATATCGTCCATTTTGGTTGCATACATGCGGTCCTTCATGAATTCCCGCATGAAGAAATCAAGTGGTATAATGTCGGGTGAATGTGGTGGCCAGGAAATGGGTCCTCCACGTCCGATCCAATGATTGGGAAATTTCCTATCCAGAAACTTGTGAACAACTGTTGACCAATGCAGCAGAGTTCCATCTTGTTGAAAAATGATGTTGGTTTGAAAGTCTTGTATCTGAGGGTACACAAACTGCTCCTACATGTCCAGATACACTGACCCATTCATTGTTTGTTCCACAACGAACAATGGTCTAACAATCCTGTCGTGCATTAGCCCGCACCAGATGTTTTGTTTAGGGCTATTATGAACATGTTCAATAACAACATGCGGATTTTGTGAAACCCAAATTCGAATATTATGCCTATTAACCCTTCCTTATAGATGAAAGGTTGCCTCATCTGAGAATAAACATCTTACCAGGAAGCTGGCATCAATATCAATATGCTGCAGCATATCCGCATCAAATTGTTGTCAGTGTGGTTTGTCATTTGGCATCAGATGTTGCTGAATTTGCACTTGGCACACACATACGAAGACGCTGGTGAACTAAACGATACAGTGTTGATCAAGGTACATCAAGTCGCTTAGTTGCTTGACAAATTGTCTTACATGGGGTTATGAGAAACATTTGTCTGATGTCCTCCTCTATCTCTTCTGAAATTCCATAACATGCACCACCAGAATATTTCAGAACATTTTCTGTTGCCATAAATTTCCTATACCATTCCTTAATTGTTTTTACATCAGGTGGATCACATCCATACACACGACAATAATTTAGTAATCGGTGATTTTGATCCTGCAAACCCCACTACTGCTTGCGCACACTGCTGTGGAGTCATCGTTTTCACTTCATGCGACTATGCTGCACTCTGGTGACGATACTTGGCACATCTTACGCGGGAATATAAATTCTTTGAGATGCTCTACAATCAATGTTTTGCATTTTTCATTGGTGAATATAATGTGGTTTTTCTCTCCTGGGTCCTTGAAATCGGAGGTTTGAGTGGGACACCCTGTATTTAGGAGTGTGTGTCTGTGTGTACACTACCACAGGCGTTTTTGAAATCTAGAAATTATGTGGACATCTATCTAGAATTGCCATTGCCTTCTCGGTAATTTTTCCTAGAGTGAATAAATGATCTAATGTGGATCTGTTTCTGTAGAAACTGCATTGGTAGTTCCAAATTAGTTCTTCAGTTATGGAGATCACCCTGTTTAATAGCAAATCAATAGGATTTATAAGACATATCTCCAGTAAAGCTATTCATCTGTTATCACACACAGGGGGGTAATTTTTTTTTAAAAAAAGTATGTCAAATATAACTACTCTTTTTACTAGGCTTCAGATATGTTCTCTGTCTTCTAAATTATTTCTATTAAAAGCTATAATTCCTGTTGTGGTCCTCCATATTTCAATAACTTGGCATACATGTAGATTTCCCAGAAGCCTTGTTATTCTTTTATTTGTTTCTTACTGCATTTCATTTACTGACGGGGTGGTGAATTGCACATCAAATATACCAGGTTCCTCAAGTTTAAATAAGATTGTAGAACATTGCAGTTGAGTAGTTATGAAAGGTATGTCTTCCACCTTTTCTGTATGACATTCTGGTTCCTCAGTATTTTCTCATGCTGATCCTTTATGAACTGTTCCTTTCAATGGATGTACCAAAAGATTTTTCCTCCTCCTCCTCCTCCTCCTACTCCTCCTCCTCCTTCTCCTCCATTTTCTTCTTCAATGGGCCAGGTTAGCTCCACATGCCAATTTCAGTTCCCTATCCATTATTCTCTTCTGTTCTTCAAGTACTCTTTCATCTGTTCACTATGCTGTCCTTCCCTGTCTTTTGACCATTTCATTATAGCTTTTTCACTCTCCCAACTGCCACATTGAGCACTCTTTCCATAAACACATCAGTCATTTCTTCAGCTTTTATATATTTTTTTTTCTAAATCCTTTTTTCTAGCTCATGGATCCAACTTGTTGACTTCTTATCCTGCAAATAATTGAAGTTCTTTTTAGCTAATTCATGGTCCTGCATGTGATATAAATGTCAAAAAAGTACCACTCCTATTTTTCTCATTACTTCTTATATGTTTAGTGTGTTTCAATAAATTTCATCATTACTTAGTAATTTCCAACCTTTCATACACTATGTGATCAAAAGTATCTGGACACCCCCAAAAACATACGTTTTTCATATAGGTGCATTGTGCTGCCAGGTACTTCATATCAGTGACCTCAGTAGTCATTAGACATCATAAGAAAGCAGAATGGGGGACTCCGCAGAGCTCGCGGACTTAGAACGTGGTCATGTGATTGGGTGTCACTTGTGTCATATGTCTGTATGTGAGATTTCCTTACTCCCGAACACCTCTAGGTCCACTGTTTCCAATGTAATAGTGAAGTGGAAACATGAAGGGACACGTATAGCACGAAAGCGTATGGGCCGACCTCGTCTGTTTACTGACAGAGATCGCTGATGGTTGAAGAGGGTCGTAATGTGTAATAGGCAGACATCTATCCAGACCATCACACAGGAATTCCAAACTGCACCAGGATTCACTGAAAGTACTGTGACAGTCAGGTGGGAGGTGAAAAAACTTAGATTTCGTGGTCGAGTGGCTGCTCATAGCCACACATCACACTGGTAAATGCCAAATGATGCCTCGTTTGGTATAAAGGAGCATAAACATTAGATGACTGAACAGTGGAAAAATGTTGTGTGGAGTGACAAATCATGGTACACAATGTGGCAGTGCGATGGCAGGGTGTGAGTATGGCGAATGCCTGTTGAACATCATCTACCTGTGTGTGTAGTGCCAACAGTAAAATTTAGAGGCGGTGGTGTTATGGTGTGATTGTGTTTTTCATGGAGGGGGCTTGCACCCCTTGTTGTTTTGCATGGCACTATCACAGCACAGGCCTACATTGATGTTTTAAGCACCTTCTTGCTTCTCACTATTGAAGAGCAATTCGGGGATGGTGATTGCATCTTTCAACACGATCGAGCAAATGTTGATAATGCACTGTCTGTGGCAGAGTAGTTACATGACAATAACATCCCTGTAATGGACTAGCCTGCACAGAGTCCTGTTCTGAATCCTATAGAACACCTATTGGGATGTTTTGGAATGCAGACTTCATACCAGGCCTCACTGACCGACATCAATACCTCTTCTCAGTGCAGCACTCCATGAAGAATGGGTACCATTCCCCAAGAAACCTTCCAGCATCTGATTGAATGTATGCCTGGGAGAGTGGAAGCCATCAAGGCTAAGGGCGGGCCAACACATATATGTTGTGTTTCCTGGCAGATTTTATAGTATCTTTCCTTCAGATGCATATTATTCCTTTCTTGAACAAGGTGCTTTCCTCCCATTTCTTGTCTCCAGCACTTTTTCTTGGCACTTAGTGTTAAACTGTATTTTCTTGTCTCTTTCTTTCCCCCATAACATAGGAAGTTACTTCTTGAATACTATTCATCAGATGTGTCCATCTGCTTTCCACATTTTGTTGTTTCCAATGGGCCAGGCTTGTTTTTGTTACAGTACTTTCCATTTGTTTTGTAAAGTTTTCTGTTATACTTTCTTATTCCTAGATGTTCTATGTAGTGTCTAGTCATTTCCACTCTTTTTCTATGTAGTTTCCTTTCGAGTTTTATTTTCAATTTTTCATGTGCTTACTATAAAGTCTGTGTCACACTCTGCATTCCTAAAGATTCTAACATTTTTAATACTGTTGTGAAATCTTTTTTGAACAGCTACAGGGTCAATCTGATTCACTACTTCTCCATCTGGTAATATCTTTGACCCTAAATGAATATATTTGTGTTGACTTTTGTGCTGCTTAGCATCGGATCACTTGTAATTGCAAAGTGTATAAGTTGAACTCCATTATCAGAACTTTCCTTGTGTAAGCTGAAATTCCTAATAGTTGAAGAACTCTTCTTTCTTGCTGTCATCCTTATCATCTGTGGGTGCATTTGGATTCAGAAATGTTATGTCTAACAGCTGATCTGAATTGTGATGTATGACATTCAATTACTGATATGTTTGAATCCTCGTATCATGTAATTTATTGGTTTATGAATATAGAATCCAGTTTTAAATTCCTGTTGTTGACCACAATCTTCATACATTATTGTCTTGTCTCCTATTTTTAGTGACCTCATTCCTTGCCAGCTTATTTCTTGGAGCACTACTAGAAAGTACTGTTTGGGCATTTCTCGGGTGGTATAGCCTTCTAATATTCCAAGAACCAAAATACTTATCCTTGTAGCTGTGCCATCTTTTGTTTCAGCAAATTCTGTTCTATTTCTGAGGCATACGTTGACTATCCTTTGCGCAATTCCCATACCTGGAAGACCAGACGTCTTGATTCTGGGGAGCTGTATTCTTACGAGAGCCTCCTACCCACAGCTTGGTGAGCCTCTCCTGCCATGATAGTTTTGATCCTCCCAGAGTATTTTATTTTCCTGATAACCTTTGTATCTAGTGAGCAGTCTCCTATCAACCCACTGAGGCGGTGCCCTATGGGGGACTAGTAAACCTCATATGGGTAATCGTTGAAGACTGTGTTGAACAGTAGTGTTTAGAGAAATAATTCTTTTTCATTGTATTGTGCTTGTAAGTGTCAAAGGATTGTCATACTTAATGCAATATACTGTGTTCTTTTTCCAGTAACTGTAGACATGACTGACCCTTCAAGTGAAGATGATGGTGTCTTGAGAGAATGGGCACCATTAGAAGATTTGCTACAGCAGATACCCTTGAAGGCACAACGTGGTTTGTTCACACATGAGCTAAGCTTAACCTGTGTGGATATTTTGCCTGAATACATAGCAGTTGGAACTAATCTTGGCTTAGTATACTGGTATGGTCGGCGTAACCGTGATTTGCAGAGGTTACGCTGTGAGGTAAGAACAGATTAGGCGTTATGTTATTGGTGTTCTTCTGGAGCAGTACTGCCATTCTTTGAGCTATGCGATTCCAGTATATTGTTTTCATGTGATCATTTATTGCCATGAATAACTATCGGATCATTCTGGTCAAATGGTCGAGCATCCCCACTGTAGCATCACAGGTTTTGTTGAAATTTGTTATGTAGATTTGAACACTTACCAAACGTTATTCCACAGTCTTTTAACTTTTTATATGCAGTACTTGAGCTGTTGCACACATTGAAATGAAGATGGTCCAAACACAATGTGTAAAATTCTGAATTTGTATCTTACTGGATCCGCAGCCTGTCTGACTACAATTTAAAAAGTGAATTGATTATTACAACAAGTTACACTTACATTCCACGATTGGAACAACAAACTTGGTAAAATGTACTGAAAGCCTGTGAAGGCGGTAGCAGCCACGGAGATTGTTGCCAATAGGTGCAACTCTGCAGCTCATGATGAATTTTTCATCAGTATCTAGTGGAAAGAATGTGATGGTATGCAAGGATGCATAATATGTCAGTTCATCATGCTGCTCAGCTGAGATCAGTCACACATTTTTAACCACCATTTGTCATCAGAGAGGCAAGCAGTGTACTGCCCTGGCTGTACATTTACATTCACAATTACATAATGTGCTAACTCAGAACTGGCATCACTGGAAATAAATTAGAGTATCCTGATTTTCTAACTGACCTGAATCCTGAATAAATCAAGAGGATGAACTGATGATTTTACTTTATCCGAGTTACAGTGGAGCCAGGAACTGAACATTCTCCGTGAACAGGTTGAGCATGTTCAGTTTCTGATTTTCAACAAATGCAAATTTGATATTTCTTAAATTATCATCACAAAATTTGTACGAGTCAAATGGCATGAGAATCTGGTTCTCTTTTGGATGCTGCAAACTTAGTTTAGCAGCCACTTTCAACCAGTCCAGGTGAACTAGTTTTATAATGAGGTTGTTGTGATTTCTCCCCCTCTTCCTTCCTCATCACTTTGACAGTGATACCCTGGGCTTGCCCCAGTGCAGCAGGGTTACTGGTATTTTTTTTTTTAAGCAATGTTTTGTAACTAAACTGATATAATGACTCTAGGGAGTTCAGTCAGGTAGCTGACCAAACCAAGATTGATTGTAGTTTTGCTTCCCAATGCAGTAAGCTGCAGCTATAATACTCACCTGTAGTTACTTGTAATTCACAATGTATTTCTTATGTCTGAAACTGTATTTTATCCAGTACTACATTTGAGATCACATAACCTGCACAAGAGTTTTGTGTTACTGAAACCTCCTGGTTTGACATGGAATCAGTATTACAGAAAAAAGTTGTCTGTGGTCAGTTGACAAAGAGACAAATTAGCTGATCAGTATTTAACTTCAGTAGTCACAACTTGTATTGAAACATACGTAAAAAAGTCTTCTTGAGGGAGGAAAGAGGAATTGATTTGGGAATGTTGGACAAGACCTTTGTTTATACAGTCAAAATATGTGTGCTTGTTCATTTTCATGATGAAATAGTGCATCACCTCTGGGCAAAATCCACAAATATTTCATTCATATTTATTGAGTATATTTGACTGCTCAAAGTGCACAATCATTAAAAGAACACTAGATGAGAAATATTCTTCCTGAATCTAAATTCTAAACATGATATTTCAAATTAAGAGTGTAATTAAAAATATCACTACATTATATATGACAACATATAAATGTTTATGAAATAATATTTATAATTTGGATTTTCCTGTGCACACCTTATTTTGTTTTTCATAATTTTATAAATGTATGTACAACATCCTATTGTTTGCAGAACACAGCTGCTTCTGTCACATGTGTGAAAGTAATATCAACAGTTGATTATATGGTGGCAGCAGGTAATGACCAGGGAAGTGTAACAGTATTCCAGATTCCAAAGAGCCCTCCAGATAATTTACCTGAAAGTATGAAACCTAAAAGAAACAAACAAGTAAGAACAGAGAGTATATTTGTGATTTAAGGTAAACAGTTGACTAGTGGGTTTGTGACCTTCAGTTTCAGATGATTTGACATTCTCTTCCAGGTTGAGAGGTACACCATTAGTGGTCTCCATACATCAGCTGTTACTGCCATTGAGTGGAGTATGAATGGAATGAAGCTTTTTAGTGGAGACAAAAATGGTCTAGTTGTTCTAACAGAAATAGATTTTTACATGGTAAGTGATCATGTAACAAGAGCTTTTCTTGATAGTAATGCACTAAAACTCATTGTAGAGGCTTAATAAGAATGACAAAACTATTGTGAATTTGATATAAACTGGGCAGTAGAACCAATGTAGAAAGGAATGAGAAAGATAATGATAAAGACTGAATCAAAACCAGCCAGAACAGAAGATACCAATAACATCCACTGATATCTCAAAGAAAAACTCAATGCCTTTATTAGTGCAGTAACAAAGACAAATAAGGGCAGTAGTAAATTTCAGCTTCAAAGAGCTAAAACACAGTCCCAACATTAAAAAAAATTAAATATATATCCCAGTGTCATGAAAAAGAATTCAGAAGTTTAAATATTTTGCTGCCATTCAGAACTTTCTGTTAGACAAGATTTTTTTTTTTTTTTTTTTTTTTTTTTTCTGAGAAGGACACCTACATTAGAGCCTCAAAGTTAGAAAAAAATCCAGAAATGGGAGTATTTTCATGAATGAGATGTAGAAAGGCTTGCATATCCAAGAAAACTTTAATTGCAAGACTTTTGGCATGCAACTGTATGCAAAACATAATTGGAGAACTGAAATCAAAGGTACACATTACAAAAAAGTTTGAAAACTGAAAAATGTGTTCCATAATAACAAAACAGTTTCTAGGGGATAAACTTACTCCATAACTACTGATGTGCTTGGCACTGATTGAATAGGCTGTCTGTAAGGTGGTTAAGTAGCACCTATGACAGTTTCTCCCATTACTGAGGTAGGGCTTCATAGAGATCTGGAAGATTACTTGGTAGCAGCTTTAGGCTGTAATTTGTTTCCTCAAGTCATCTAAGACATCAATTTTAAGAATGAGTCCTCACCATAATTGGAATCAACTGCATCTCAGGAAAGCTGTACATGTGAGTGCAGTATTTCATCTCTGTACTTGTTGGTAGTGACTGTATTCTCCTTGCTACCAGTGAAGATGGGAAGCTCTGTATACCAATTCAGCATGATAGCTCCTTACTGACATCCTCTCCTCTCCCTCCCTCCCTCCACCCTCATTATAAAACTGGCTGTTTCCCCCAACATTCCTCTGGTTATGTTTATTTGTAGTTAAATGTTTTTATGGTTTCCTTTGAATAAATCCAAGTACTGTTTGGAGATTAGCTTGTAAAATATTGCATGGGTTCTGAGCCTAGCACATCCATTTGTGATGTAAAGTGCAGGACAGTTCTTAGCCACAGCTTGTAAAATATTGCATGGGTTCTGAGCCTAGCACATCCATTTGTGATGTAAAGTGCAGGACAGTTCTTAGCCACATATACTTTAATAATCATGAATTGAGCCTTGCATCTAATTATTGTGATTATGTGACATAAATGCTAATATAAGCAGTGACCAAGGAAAAACAATCTCTTGGCAATAAGCATCTATAACTATGTCTATGTACAGTACCTATTTTCATACTACAAAATCAACAGTGTTGCTGTAAATGACTGTCATTGTAAATATTTCTTATTATAATGGTTTAACAGTGCAATAGTGGCGTGAAATTGTGTCTTTTTTTGGTTCATAGCTACGTCAGCTGAAAAATCAATCATTTATTGTACAGCTACTTGTTTTAATGTAAATTAAATCTCCTCCTGGTCAGCAGGCTCCTTTGCATTATAAATGTTATACAGGCTGTGCAAGCAGTTCCACAAATGTAAAGAAAAGTATTAAAATTCAAATGGGCCATGTAATAACAGTTATCTTGTAGCTTCTGCAGTGCTACTTCATCTCAACTGCGCAGCATGCAAGAATTGCTGTAAACGCTTAGTTATTTGACACAGAGCAATTACAACCACAATGTACCATGTGCTCAGATTGGCCGCGACAACCATAACACCGCGAAAACCATAGCACTGCCCGTCAACTGACGAACGGCAACAGCCCAATGCCACGTCCAGTCGGAGCACCTGGCCCCAAGTTTCCGTAATTTAAAAATGTTGTGTTGTCAACCTAAACAACATTAGTAAATTTGGTTCTAAATATGTTCATGACAAGTGCATATGGGAACTCTGTACAGGAACATGACTATTTTTATTTTTACAATGAATTCTACCTATAAAAGCAGAAGTCACCTATTGTGCCCCAGTATCAAGAATAATAGCAAACATAATCTTGGAACACTTAGAAAACAATGGTAGACGTGAAAATTAGAGTAAATGTGCTCACAGAGAAAATTTCTAAGTATGACCACAAAAGATAAAGCAAGAAGCACATTTTCACAACATATGGAAAGGCCACAGCAATGGATTTATTCTTAGGTGCAAACTCAATTTGCTCAGATATCTGAAAATATTATTCATTAAAACAAAGAATTCCACTTGTCATTCTGCCTTACCAGGAGAAAATAGAAACAAGAACGATAATAATAACATAATGGAGGACAATGGCTGTGATGTGCGTATAGTACACAGAACACATAATAAAATTGCAGTGCAGCAAAAAAAAGAAACTTAATACATCAAAACACTAAGACCATCTCCATTTTGTAATACCAACACGTTGTAAACTACACACAGACACGGAATACATTGACAATACTTGAAAACACAATAATAACATGTTCAAAATCAAGAAGAGATGCAGTACAACTTACACCAATTAACACATAGAATGGGAAACATTAAAAAAGTTAGAAACTCTACATCAGTTGTAGGAAAAGCAAAACTGTGCCAAAATATCTGTTCAGAACAGAAACAGAAACACAGATAAAGGCAGGAATATGTTAGGTTGAGAGTGGCAAGAGTCATATAGAGAATTTTTGAAAACTAGCTGTATATAGTGAGCATGAGGGACTGAATATATGAACTTAATTATTCAGGTTTTGCTCAATACTTAATGCAGAAAACCCTAAAGACATGGAAACACCAGATGTTAAGTTCAGTTAACAAAATTAATTATTGTAGGAGAAAAACCTGTAGCTATGTGAAGTGAGTCAACGAACCTATTACATTAGTCTATCATTCAGCACATAAATACTCTGTGCCCCATGTGAGATCATTCTGATTTCATTGGACAAGCTTTGCTGACAATCTCAAAAATGAGGTACATGCGCTCCAAATTAGGTTTCACACTAATGGATGTTGCAGTAAATATATACATAAAGCTATAAGGTAAACTGAAGACAATGTAAGTAAAGAAGTAGCAGATTTCAGTGAATGTGTCGTAACTGTGGCGGTATGAAGTCCATGTGTCTGGTGGCTTCAAGATCTTTGATCTTTTCAATCCACAAAGGATTCCATGGACAGAAAGGAATAGTCAAGTTGTGACGAGTCATCTAACAAGGAACACTGACCCTTGTTAAAGGGTGTATTCTAGAAGAGTGATTCTGATGGTTACATTACAACAAAATATGATGCTATATACAGGGTAGCCAAAAGTATTGCCTCCACATAGAGACTTTGATCTTGTGTCAATATTTAGCCTTACAAAATATTACTTAGTGACCAAAATGTTATTATCCAAATGGACTGTGGCTGTGAAAGTGTATGCAAAATAGTTTTTATGTTGGTGGTTTCACTGGAACTGAACTGTTTATTTAGAATGTTCTGGCTTTGTAACCTGAAAGTTGGCATGTGGCACTTTTCTGACTGGAGATTCACGATTTTGTTGAATTTTATTGCACTGAAAAATTCCTTTTTAATATTTGTTGTGAATTTTGATAATGGACACCAAAATTGATGCCTAACATTTGAAGCATGCATGATGATTAAATTTAATAGTTAAAAACGCCATAATATTTCCATATATTTCCCGACTAAATCGTGATGCCATTGGTCATATTTAGTGGCAATTGGACTACAGTAAGTTAACATACATTGTTAGTGCCTCCTTGCTGCCAACAGTAGTTTTGTAACTGGTTCATTTCATCATTGGTGATGAAAATTCGCCTTGTCTTAGATTATGGTGTAACCATTTGAGAGTCTTCAAATGCTGAATTCTGACAGATTGTCCTACCACACAATATAATGTCAATGTAATAACATTAAGCAAATAATTTTATTTAAAGTGAGAAGTCAACTGTAAAGTATAAGTACAGGAAAAAAATTCATATTTAGTTTCCATTGATGATAACTTGCTTAAAACCTTTCATTAACTACTAACTTTTCTTCATACACACATTTTCAGTTTATAAGTTTCTAACTTTTTTTGTAATTATTACAGCATTTAAGCAAATCAGTTGAACTACTGAATGAGAAGTATGAAATCGTGCAGCTTAGCTACAGTCAGCAGCTATTACTCGTTTCAACATTGTATCGCAGCATCCTCTGCCACCGTGATGACCGCTGGAAGGTGGTACAAGTTGGACAAAAAGAAAGAAAAATGTAATTGTACTCATTACTTTGATTTTTTGAGATGCTTCATTTATGTGATCTGCAGATAAAAAATATAACAGAATTATCTAATTTAGTGCTTCACACTTTTATATTAAAGGCAACAGCAGGTTTGAACCTACATATTTAACATTCTGGCTTAAGTAATGTATTGTCTTGTGAAGTCAGTAATAGCAACTTATGCTTAGTTTCCATCAATAATTCTTTTGCTTAGATCAGTTATTATTTTCCTTCAGTCTGTCAAATAGTCCAATTTTCTTTCTGTTTTGTATACTATTTTTAAGTTTTTGTATTTAGAACTGTGTAAAGTTTCATTTTTAACACTGAATTTGCCAATACCATGTTGTTGTTGTTGTTGTTGGAATGTGGTGGTGGTAGTGGTGGTGGTGGTGGTGGTGGTGGTGGTGGTGGTGGTGGTGGAGGCGGCGGCGACGGTTGGTGGTAGTTGTAGTTGTCATCTTCAGCCGAAGACTGGTTTTATGCAGCTCTCCATGTTAGTCTATCCCAAGCAAGCTTCATCATTGCATAACTAATGCAACTGAAATCCACTTGAATCTGCTTACTGTAGTCAAGCCTTTATCTTTCTGTACATTGTTTATCCCTCTACTAACCTGCATAATGTCACTGACTTCCATATTGCCTCAGGTTGTGTGCTGTCAACTGAGACTTCAAGTTGTGTCATGAATTTCTCTTCTTGCCAATTCAGTTCAGTCCAATAATACACCAAAGTGATGTGAGAAATAGGAGGTCAATATGTAGTTAGGATTAGTTTTCTTAAGAAGAAATGAGTAATAGCCATTTGCCATCCTTTCAGAGTGCTCAATCCTGGAATTATGTTTATTTTTAACCAGGACTTTTGAAATGCTGCTTGAAAGTCCCTGCTTGAAGATATAAAAGTCAGGCACTAAATGAGACAAATGTTACAATATTCCTTTGTGTGAAAATGCATAACAGATTAATGTGGGATCAATAAATCTATCGTGTGATTAAGAAACTTATTTCATCTTTGACTTGCTTTAACTTAGAAAGTTGTCCACATAAATATGGCAAGGAGTACAGACTCACAGTAAATTAAAAGTGGTTGAAAGCTTTTTCTTTTTATCAGCTAGTTACATTACAACTGTCGAAATTATGAAGATAGGAAGCAAATATATATATATATATAGAGAGAGAGAGAGAGAGAGAGAGAGAGAGAGAGAGAGAGAGAGAGAGAGAGAGGGAGAGGGAGAGGGAGAGGGAGAGGGAGAGGGAGAGAGGGAGAGAGGGAGAGAGAGAGGGGGGGTGGGGGGGCAGAGGGGAGAGGGGGTCTTTAACTTACTGATTGATATCAGAATAAAATAAATAATTTTCATTCTTGATTTCTCACTCAGTCTTTTCTGTTGTGGTTCAGATGACCTAGGGTCCTGAATGATTTTCCTGTGTATTGGTTGGATAGTTTTATTTCTTCCAACCTTTCCTCACTTTTGGGTACCAAGCAAGGGTACGGGGCAGTAAGACACTGTACTTGCTTTTAGGAAGATTATATTCAAATCCTTATAAGGCCATACTCATTTAGGTTTTCCTTAATTTCTGAAAATTACTGAAGGATAACAGTGGAAAGGTTCCTGTGAAAAAGACATTGTCGATTTCCCTCCTCGCCCCTTGCGAATCTGAGTTCATACTTCATGTCTAATGTCCTTGTCTTTGATAGGATGTTAAACTTTCATATTCCCTTACCTGTTTGGAAGAGTTCTCAAACATAGTGGTTCCTTCAGTTTTGGAGGTTTTTCAATTTATAGCCATTTTACAAAAAGTAATATAAATCTTACGTAGTATGAATGAATTTTTTCACTTTGCAGTGGAGTGTGTGCCGATATGAAACTTCCTGGCAGATTAAAACAATGTGCTGGACAGAGACTTGAATGCGGGCATCTTTGCCTTTCAGGGGCAAGTGCTCTATGAACTGAGCTACTCAAGTGTAACTTACGGTTCGTCCTCCAGCATCTCAACACCTACATTCCAAACTTCACAGAAATTCTTCTGCAAAACTTGCAAGACTATCACTCCTCAAAGAAAAGTAATTGTGAAGACATGGGCTAGCCACAGCAAGGGGGACGTTTCCAGAATGAGTTTTTCACTCTGCAGTGAACTGTGCACTGAAGTGAAACTTCCTGGCAGATTAAAACTGTGTGGTGGACTGAGACTCAAACTTAGGACTTTTTACCAACTGAGCTACCCAGATGTGGCCCATGAACCATCCTTACAGCTTTACACCATCCATTATCTTTTACATTCCAAACTCTTAGTCCTGTAAGCTTTGCAGGAGAACACCTACAAAGTTGAGAAGGTAGGAGATGAAGTACTGATGGAAGTAAAGCTGTGAGGACAGGTTGTGAGTTGTGGTTGGGTAGCGCAGTTGGAAGAGCATTTGCCCATGAAAGGCAAAGGTCCTGAGTTGGAGTCTGTCTTACATACAGTTTTAATCTGCCAGGAAGTTTCTTATGTAATATGTTAATGTATCATGTAGGTGCAACTACTATTCTCTGTCTTGGTGTATACAGAACATACAATAAGAATAAGTGGAAACAGTTAAATGGTTATCAGGTGAATAAGGTAGGTGTGTAGTGACTTCCCAACCCAACTCCTGTATAGTATTTTTTGTCAGTCTAGCAGAATGTCGGCAGGTGTTCTCATGGAGTAGCATCACTTCATGTAGTCTTCCTGGCCATTGTTCTTGGATTGCATCCACAAGACGTCTCAGTTGCTGACAATAAATGTTAGCAATGATAGTTACTCCTTGGGGAAGCTATCTGCAGTACACCACACCATCACTGTTCCACCAGAAGCATAACATTATGTTTTGAGGTTGCACACAGGTCTCCGTACAGGGATTTGCTGCTTTGTTTGGGTTCAGCCATTCCTCTTTTTCCCCCCTTATGTTAGCTTAAAGGCACCATTCCTCATCATCAGTAATGACACAAGATGGGAATGGTCAATGATATTCACAAGCCAATTGATGAACGAGCAGATATGCACATATGGCCACCTTCTGTGTTTTGTGGTTTTGGCTGAGAACATGTGGTACCCATATACCAGGTTTTTGAATCTTCTCCATTGCACGCAAATTTTGTACAATGGTGGAATGATCACATTTCGTCACATTTGTCAGTTCTCAAGTACACTGACTTGTATCATTGTGGATTAATGTCTTTAAATAATCATCTCAAATCCTGAAAGTCTTCCTGAATGTGTCACTAAATGTCAAAACAATCCTCCTTAAAATGAGAAAACCTTGATAAATTCATGTTTTAAAGATAAGTAACTATTTTGTGGTATATAAAGGAGAACACTTTAATATATCATTCACTTATGTACAGCATGCTTGGATAAGAAAACAACTGACTGACACAGAGTAACTATTTCAGCATTATTGCCTGGAACATACAGGGTGTTTCAAAAATGATTGGCATATTTGAAACGGCAATACAAACTAAACGAGCAGCGATAGAAATACACCGTTTGTTGCAATATGCTTGGGACTACAGTACATTTTCAGGCAGGCAAACTTTCGAAATTACAGTAGTTACAATTGTCAACAACAGATGGCGCTGCAGTCTGGGAAACACTATAGTACGATATTTTCCACATATCCACCATGCGTAGCAATAATATGGCATAGTCTCTGAATGAAATTACCTGAAACCTTTGACAACGTGTCTGGTGGAATGGCTTCACATGCAGATGAGATGTACTGCTTCAGCTGTTCAATTGTTTCTGGATTCTGGCGGTACACCTGGTCTTTCAAGTGTCCCCACAGAAAGAAGTCACAGGGGTTCATGTCTGGCGAATAGTGAGGCCAATCCACGGCGCCTCCTGTATGTTTCGGATAGCCCAAAGCAATCACACGATCATCGAAATATTCATTCAGGAAATTAAAGACGTTGGCCGTGTGATGTGGCCGGGTACCATCTTGCATAAACCATGAGGTGTTCGCAGTGTCGTCTAAGGCAGTTTGTACCACCACAAATTCACGAAGAATGTCCAGATAGCGTGATGCAGTAATCGTTTCGGATCTGAAAAATGGGCCAATGATTCCTTTGGAAGAAATGGCGGCCCAGACCAGTACTTTTTGAGGATGCAGGGACGATGGGACTGCAACATGGGGCTTTTCGGTTCCCCATATACGCCAGTTCTGTTTATTGACGAAGCCATCTAGGTAAAAATAAGCTTTGTCAGTAAACCAAATGCTGCCCACATGCATATCGCCGTCATCAATCCTGTGCACTATATCGTTAGCGAATGTCTCTCATGCAGAAATGGTAGCGGCGCTGAGGGGTTGCCGTGTTTGAATTTTGTATGGATAGAGGTGTAAACTCTGGCGCATGAGACGATACGTGGACGTTGGCGTCATTTGGACCGCAGCTGCAACACGGCGAATGGAAACCCGAGGCCGCTGTTGGATGACCTGCTGCACTAGCTGCGCGTTGCCCTCTGTGGTTGCCGTACGTGGTTGCCCTACCTTTCCAGCACGTTCATCCGTCACGTTCCCAGTCCGTTGAAATTTTTCAAACAGATCCTTTATTGTATTGCTTTTCGGTGCTTTGGTTACATTAAACCTCCGTTGAAAACTTCGTCTTGTTGCAACAACACTGTGTTCTAGGCGGTGGAATTCCAACACCAGAAAAATCCTCTGTTCTAAGGAATAAACCATGTTGTCCACAGCACACTTGCACATTGTGAACAGCACACGCTTACAGCAGAAAGACGACGTACAGAATGGCGCACCCACAGACTGCGTTGTCTTCTATATCTTTCACATCACTTGCAGCGCCATCTGTTGTTGAAAATTGTAACTACTGTAATTTCGAAAGTTTGTCCGCCTGAAAATGCACTGTTGTCCCAAGCATATTGCAACAAATGGTGTATTTCTATCGCTGCTCATTTAGTTTTTATTGCCTTTTCAAATATACCGGTCATTTTTGAAACACCCTGTATATAAAAACACCTTGCATAACATATTACAAGCCACAGAAAATAATTAACACTTAACACTCCTACTTGATTATTTTTCTTCTTAATTCTTGAACCACTTTTACAGTCTGTGGCTTAGTGAGTATGTCAGCAAGTTGACTTGAACTGTCCACAAGTTTCAGTTTGACAGTCATTCCCATGTGTTGTTGAATAAATGTTGGTGAAATTTCAATGTGTTTCTTGTGTCTTGTTATTTTTCCTTCATAAGTATTCTTCAACACTTGTATTGCAGCTTGATTATCAACACAGAGTTCTGTTGGTTTATTCCAGCCTGAAATTCTAAGCTCTTGTCCAAGGCATTGTATCCAACATATATCATCAATTGAAGAGATGGCAGCTTGGTATTCTGCTCCATCAGTTTAAGTTGCCACAGAATGTTGCTTTCGATCATACCAGACAATGGGCCCTCCTTGCATAATAAGAACTTCACTGGTGGAGCATCTGGTTGCAATATCACCACCATAATCAGAATCATTATAAGCATGCAATGTTGAGCCTCGATCAAATAATATGCCATACTTCATAGTTCCTTTCAGGTGCTGAAAAATTTGTTTCACTATTTTCCAGTGACTAACCATTGGTTTATTACTGAATCTGCTTAAGTAATTAACAGCAAAACTAATATTCCGATGTGATATTGTTGCAAGATACAGTAGACAGCCTATAGCTTCTCTATAAGGTTCAGTCCTTTCCAAAGGTTCATCGTTGACAAGATTTACTTCATCTGTCATCATAGGTGTGGCAACTGAATTTAAGTCATTGAACTTAAATTATCTTAAGATTTTCTTTGTATATGTAGATGGAGGTACAAAGATTCCTTGTGAAGTTATTTTAATTTCCATTCCAAGATATGTTATTTGATTTCGCATTTTCCTGTCAAATGTTATTTCAAACATGTGATTAAGTTTGTTCAAAACTTCAGTGATGTTGTCTGTCATTCTCCCAATAACTAGTCCATCTTCAACAAACAATGCTATAATGAGGCTTCTGTCTTAAGTGTAATAGTTACCAGGATCATTGTCCGTATTTTCTAATCCGAATGTCATCTGATAATTTAAGAATTTCTCATTCCAGTTCTTTGGAGCTTGTTTTAGGCCATATAAACTCTTCTTTAACTTACAGACTCTATTTGTACTATAGTTGAATGTATCAGGTTGATTCATGTAGAATTCCTCTTGCAGATCACTGTATAGAAATGCTGTCTTCACATCAAATGTTTCTATTTTCATTTTAATTGTAGCCGCAATACTAAGCAATAGTCTCATTGCTTCATATTGTGCTACAGGACTAAAAGTTTCTGAATAATCCAGTCCTTCTTCTTGCTCAAAACCTCTAGCAACTAGTCTGGCTTTATAATGCCCGTCTTGCTTTTTACACAATACCCAGCAACAGATCAAAGACTTTGCATTGTTTGAAAGTTCTACAAGACTCCAAGTTTTTAATTTTGTTAGTGATTTGTATTCTTCAGACATTGCTTTATACCAGTTCTTATTTTTCAAGGCATTTGAAACAGAAATTTCTTCAACTTCACCAATCATGGCAAAGTTTGCATTATTATTGTGTTGCATGAGATCCATTTCATAGTCTCTAAATCTAACAGGTTGCCTAAGGTTTCATCGGTCATGTAATTTCGGTGGTGAGACCTCATTTTGTTTTATGTTATTAGATGACATACTACAATCTTCAGAGACATCAGAGAAACAATCATCAGATATCTGTGTTTCTTCTGGATATTTTAATTCATTCTTTTCTCCTTTGAAAGATTTAATTACACTAGCACCTTCTCTGTCTTCTATTCATTCATCAAATATGACATTATCAGAAGTAACTAAGTCCTTTTCATGAGGTAGATTGATTCCGTAGCAGGGTGAATCCAAATCATACCCGACAAAGGTTCCTTTCTTTGATTTCTCTGCAGTCTTTCTTTGTGATCTTCTGTCAGAACATAGCAGTCACATCCAAAACTTCTCAACTTATCAAAATCTATTTTTTGTTCCAACCACAATTCAGCGGGACTTTTTCCTTTTACTGAACTTCTACTAGTTTTATTTAGTGTAAAGACGGCATAATTTATTGCTTCAGCACAAAGATTCTCATTCAGGTTTCGTGCGCGTATTGCCGATCAAGCTTACTCGACAAGTGTGCGCATTTCTCTTTCAATTCTGCCATTTTGCTGAGGTGTGTACGTGTTCATCTGGATGTGAAAAACACCAAGTTAATCTAGAAGCCTTTTAGTGAGTGCGTTCTTGATTTTGGTCTCGTTGTCTGACTTAAAACACTTTACTTTCTTCCCAAACTAATTTCCACCATTTTCATGAAAGTTTCTAATTTGGAAACAGCTTCATCTTTTGCCTTGAGAAAATAAACAGTAGAGAAATGAGAACAATCATCTTTAAACAAGAAATATCTTGCTCCTCATAACAACATGAGATTCATTTCACACAAGTCAACATTAATTACATCCAAAGTATTTTCAGCAACTTTCATATTTGTCGGATGAGATTCGTGATGTTGCTTGCCATAGGTACAAACAACACATACATATTCATTCCAGTCATCAATATAATCAATAACATTTATTTTCAGTACGTCCCTGACATATGTGACATTTTGATGTGCTAACTTTTCATGCCATTTTAATTGAGGTTGCTGTCATACATTTGTTAAATTCTTTTGTACGAAACAACATTTTGTACAGCTGTCATTCGCATCAACCTATTGCTACAGATTTCAGATTGTCATCGGTATTGAAAACTGAGAGATCGGCATTTGCAGTCTGAACAGAACCTTTGTCTAAGACTTGAGTAACAGAAAGTAAATTAAAGTTTGTGTTTGGTACATATAGAACATTCTCCAGAACTACATCATACCACTGTTCTCCATCAAAAGCCTTAAATTCGACATCTCCCACTCCAATTCCTTCTAATTTGGTTGCGTCACCAATTAACACTTTTCTACAGTGATTTAATTATACGTAATTTATTAACCAGTCCCTTGTAAATGTCATATGTTGTGTGGCAGCACAGTCTTGCTACCAAATGTTTTCTCGACCCAATTGCAAATTTATTTCATTTATATTGGCAATAGATAATCCAACAGCAACCAGTGCTTTATGTTTGTAACCTTTTGGTTCTTTACTGTCAAGTTTATCGCTTGTCTTGTTTCTGTCTAACTTTGGACTTGTACATCCCCTGGCAAAATGACCCTTTTGTTTGCAGTTGTTACATGAATAATTCTCTCTACGGTATACTAAATATTTGGCACATGGTTTATTTCTGCTGCTTTGACAAATTGTTTACATTGTTTTAAGATAAAAGCATTAGTGTGGAATGTGCTTAACTGTTCTGTCTCATTTAACCTATATTCTTCCATACACAAACGTTCAAAGAATATGTCAAGATTTTTGTCAGCTGCCGCTACGTTATCCCATGCAGTACAGAAGTGGTGAAGTTTCGGTGGTAACATCCCAAGAATTTGTTACATAATCCAGCTCTCTTTCATGGCTTCACCTTCCGTTGTTAAATCTTCCGCATATTCATGAATATGCACACAGTTTTGAATAGCCGACTTACTTGTATCATATTTGTAACTGAAGAAATTTCTCTGCCGACCTTCAATTGTCACATCTGATTTCTTGCCATATAGTGTTTCTAATTTTTTAAGCATTTGACTAGCAGACTTGTAATTTGCTATTTTGCTGGCTGTGTTGCTACTGACGTGTAAACCTATAAAAATTGTGCCTCAAGATCTTTCTCAGTCCAAACTTTTACATGTTGATCAGTTTCTCCTCCTGTCGGTTTAATTTCCTGTTCGGTTGCTACTGAACACAATTTCTTTGACTTTAATGTTAAATCTAGTTTAAATTGCCAAGAAATGTTGTTAACATTTCCTTGATGATCCTTTGACAAAATTTCCAATTGTAACTTAATAGAATCCATTGGTAATGGGTAAAAACTCTACTGTCTGTGAAGATAATACACGTAACTGACTTTTCTGACTATACTTTGACGATTAATAAAGTTTTTGCGACTTTAATTTTTGTGACACTAATTTTCCAATTTACACTAGTTCTGACTATTTACTGATATGCAATGCCTCACTGACCTGTTTGTGTGCTCCTTTAAAAATAACAGACAAATAGTTACATATCCAGTTTTGTACTTGTGTTTATCTGGAGAAGCCTATAGATTTGTTCTGGGCCCATAACCTCTTGATAAGTTCTTGTTTTAAAGATAAGTAACTATTTTGTGGTGTATAAAGGAGAACACACATATATCATTCACTTATGTGCAGCACTACAGCATGCTTGGGTAAGAAAACAACTGACTGACACAGAGTAACTATTTCAGCATTATTGCATGGAACATGGAACATATATAAAAACACCTTGCATAACATATTACAAGACACAGAAAATAATTAACACTTAACAGAAAACCATTTTCTTGCTGTGCTGTGTCCAATGGTATTAGTCCCATGCACAGCACATGTTTCTGGCTGCCTCTGCTGCTGTCACGTCCTTGAACACAAACAGAAGAATATGTTGGAAATGTTTGGATTTCTCCAATTGGTACTCCACTGTCTAGTGTCCTCAGCTCCACACACTATCTCCATATGATAAAATGACAGTATGTAAACTCGAACAGCAGTAGTGAACTACAAATAAAAAATGACAGTCAATAATTAAACCCATAGCAACCGGAATATCAACATGCAAAACAAAAACTCTACAAACTTATGCACCAACCTAATACTTCTGTGGGAACATGAAAATTTACTGTTTGTATTTTTAATATGTTTCAAAAGAGTTTACTGTGATAATGTTGGCATAATAATATTATTGTTCTTTGGAATAAAACAGAAAAAGAAGTTTGTTATTCTATGGTGATTGTAGTTAAAGTATCTTGGTGTGTGCAAAAAGAAAATAAAGTAAATTGAAAAGTCTAGTTAAATTGCGTCCTCAGTGAATGTAAAGAGCAACAAATTGGCGACCCCAATGTGATCAGCAAGATAATGACATTTACAAAGTAATTTCAGTGAAATTTTCATGTAATTTTTAACTTGAATTTTTCGCATACTTTGTTTAAAAAATTCGCAAAATGTCAACAGTAAAGGACCTGAAGGTAGTAATCCTGAATGCAAGCTGGAAATTGGTAAGGTAAGCGTTAAGCTACTGCTGTTTTGGACAGAAAAGGCAGAAATCTGGTTTTGTCAGGACGAAGCGCAATTCACAATTGCTCGTATAGCTACTGAGGCGACTAAATTTAACTAATTGCTCGCTCAGCTGGACCAAAATTTGTTGAAGATATCTGGGATCTCATTACAAAAAGGATGTCAGAAATTGGGCTAAAACATGTACTGCATGTCAGAAAAACAAAGTATCATGATATGTTCAAGTGCCATTAGGAAAGTTTCGCTACAATGATGAATACTTCAAAATAATTCACCTTGACCTAATGAACCAGTGCCTCATTTGGATGAATATACCTATTCTTTAACATGCATAGATTACAAATTGGATTGTAGCAGTACCTCTTAGAGACATACAAGCAGAAGCATTAGCACAAGCATTTTTCAGTTGTTTTATCACTAGCTTTGGAACGCCCTACGAAATAGTGACTGACTGTGGAAGACAGTTTAACTCAGAGCTATTTCAAGCACTATAAAAAATATGTGGCTGTAATCAAACCCAAACTACAGCATATCATTCTCAGGGAATCAGGGAAACTTGAAGCAGCCATCCTTGCCCATGCAACTGCCAAATGGGCTAAAGTAATACCAGTGATTCTTCTTGGTCTTCTATACTTAGAGTGTGTGTGTGTGTGTGTGTGTGTGTGTGTGTGTGTGTGTGTGTGTGTGTGTGTGTGTGTGTGTGTCGGGGGTGGGGTGTTTAAAGAGTATGGTACAGTGTCACAGCTGAAGCAGTATATGATTGTCTGAAACTTGTGCAATATCCCCACAAAACAAAAGAAACACCACTCCTGCGTAAGGACCTTAGCAACTCAACACGTGTGTTTGTAAGGTTTGAGCGAGCGAAGAAGGCATTAGTGTCTCCAAATGGAGGCCCTTATGAAATGATTGAAAGGAACACAAAATGTTTTGGACTTATTAAAGTGAAAGACCAGGTAAAGAACATTTCCATTGATCAATTAAAATCTGCCTATCTGTTGAAGGAGAATAATAAAATACCGTGAAGACACTCCAGTTGAACAGTGAGCACAACACCAGCAACCAGACTCTGCTACAGAAGGTGAAAAACTGAGAACAACAACAAGACCTGTTTGTGAAATTTGATTTCCAGCAAGATTAGTTGAAGTCCTAAACTGTCTATGCTGCTAAGAAGGTGGTGATGTGCGAACATGACAAATTACTATTTGTATTTTTAATGTGTTTAAAAGTGTTTAACATCATAATGTTGGCATAATAATATCTTTATTGTTTGGCATTAAACAAAAAAGACGTTTGTTATTCCATTGTGGCTGTAATTAAAGCTTCTTAGTATGCACAATAAGAAAATAAAATAAAGTGAAAGTTCTAGTTAAACCGAGTCCTTAATGAACGTAAAGAGCAACATTTTTCAATAGTTCAGCTGAGTAGTGACAGTCTAATAATTTAAAAGAGTCAATGTGAAATACCTAGGTAGTAGTGGCACTTTGAAATTCATTTCAGGTGTGTGATGTGACATTCACTGTCTACAGTAACATGTGTATGTCAAAATTATGAAGCTGCACTTTTAGACAGATTGCTTGTCAATTGGTATGCTGCTTCTTGATTTTAAGTGAGTTGAATGTTGTATCAAAGAAAGTGATGGAATCAGCTTCAGTAAACTCCTACTTTAGGAGATAAACTGTGTAATTTAGACAGTCTTCCAGTTTGTTAACAAATTTACTTTTCTAAAAAAAAAAAAAATTAAACCAATTTTTAGATGTATAACTCTTCCTGAGAAACGGGAGTTGGAACATTGTCTTATCTTAATGTCAATGATTTCAATTCCATTTAACATAATTAACGAAGGTTAATGTACTAGACTTGCATTTGGGATTGGAGTTTAAATCCTTGTAGTTCCTTTTAGTTCCTTTGGAAAAGAAATCACCGGTTCCCTCCCATTATTTGTTCTATCCAAGCATTCCACTAACGGTCTTATCATGAGAGCTTTGTTAAACCTTAATACTATATACTTTCCTTCCCTTGAACCCATATGATAACTTTCAGCCTTTATTTTGGTGATATTCTGATTAAATTGGGGGAGGCACATGCAGAAAATTGGTGAAGCTTCACCCAGTATTCAAACAAGTTTCTTATGCAACTGTCTCTTAATCCATTCAGCTGTGGATCTAGATGGTTTAATTGGTTACAGTTGCTGTAGTTATTTCTATAAGATAGGTTTATTGATAGCTAATAATTTCTTTTATGTCTGTGCAAACAATTTCTGTTCATACAGAACACTGCATTTGCTTTGGAATTAGTTTTTACACACTTATTGACTCAAAAGGTAATTAAAAATGATTTGTTTCCAGTTACATTGTTGATTTGTTTTCAGTCTTATTTCATATTCAAATTTAAACTCTTTTTTAGTTGTTTCAGAAACTGAAAACCTCAAACAGCAGCATTTTCTAAATGTTAAATAATGAAATGCTCAAACCTTGCGCCTTTGCACTAATGGCATATAGTGATGTAAACTTATTTGACAGTTGGGGCTGCACTCAAAACTCTTTTTGGTGATGTGTTTATGGAGCAGACAAAAAATATTCATCAGACTCTTTTCTTGTTTTTGGTAATGATCAAGAAGTGTGAAGAGAAATAAAGAATTACACTTTGGTAGATTTTCCAATAATGTTACCATTATTATAGACTGATTCTAAGAACTAGACAACAAACTTCTATTCAAGGTTTTATTGTTTTAGGCTTGGTCATCTAGGTGCAACATTATCTCCAGGTACCGGCAGACCTCAGGATCTGATCATTTATGCCAGTCGGCCGGGTCTTCGTATTTGGCTTGCAGACAGAAATGGTGTAGTCCAGCAGACACTCATATACAAGGTACGTCTCAACCTTTCTTGTTACAAGTATCATTTACTGATTCTCATATAATTTCTTGAGTATTGTAATTTGTTTATGTATACTACAATTCCTCCCCTCCATGAACCATGGACCTTGCCATTGGTGGGGAGGCTTGCGTGCCTCAGTGATACAGATGGCCGTACCATAGGTGCAACCACAATGGAGGGGTATCCGTTGAGAGGCGAGACAAACGTGTGGATCCTGAAGAGGGGCAGCAGTCTTTTCAGTAGTTTCAGGGGCAACAGTCTGGATGATTGACTGATCTGACCTTGTAACACTAACCAAAACAGCCTTTCTGTGGTGGTGCTGCAAACGACTGAAAGCAGGGGAAACCAGAGCCATAATTTTTTCCTAGGGCATGCAGCTTTACTGTATGATTAAATGATGATGTTGTCCTCTTGGCTAAAATATTCTGGAGGTAAAATAGTCCCCCATTCGGATCTCCGGGCGGGGACTACTCAGGAGGATGTCGTTATCAGGAGAAAGAAAACTGGCGTTCTGCGGATTGGAGCATGGAATGTCATTAATCGGGCAGGAAGGTTAGAAAATTTAAAAAGGGAAATGGATAGGTTAAAGTTAGATATAGTGAGAATTAGTGAAGTTTGGTGGCAGGAGGAACAAGACGTTTGGTCAGGTGAATACAGGGTTATAAATACTAAATCAAATAGGGGTAATGCAGGAGTGGGTTTTCCTGCTACATTAGTACAAGTTTATATGCCAACTAGCTCTGCAGATGATGAAGAAATTGATGAGATAAAAGAAATTATTCAGGTAGTGAAAGGAGACGAAAATTTAATAGTCATGTGTGACTGGAATTCAATAGTAGGAAAAGGGAGAGAAGGAAACATAGTAGGTGAATATGGATTGGGGCTAAGAAATGAAAGAGGATGCCGTCTGGTAGAATTTTGCACAGAGCATAACTTAATCATAGCTAACACTTGGTTCAAGAATCATAAAAGAAGGTTGTATACATGGAAGAAGCCTGAATATACTAGGAAGTATCAGATAAATTATATAATTGTAAGACAGAGATTTAGGAACCAGGTTTTAAATTGCAAGACATTTCTAGGGGCGGATGTGGACTCTGACCACAATCTATTGGTTATGAACTGTAGATTAAAACTGAAAAAACTGCAAAAAGGTGGGAATTTAAGGAGATGGGAGCTGGATAAACTGACTAAACCAGAGATTGTACAGAGTTTCAGGGAGAGCATAAGGGAACAATTGACAGGAATGGGAATAAGAAATACAGTAGATGAAGAAGGGGTAGCTTTGAGGGATGAAGTAGTGAATGCAGCAAAGGCTCAAGTAGGTAAAAAATCGAGGGCTAGTAGAACTCCTTGGGTAACAGAAAAAATATTGAATTTAATTGATGAAAGGAAAAAATACAAAAAATGCAGTAAATGAAGCAGGCAAAAGGAATACAGATGTCTCAAAAATGAGATTGACAGGAAGTGAAAAATGGGTAAGCAGGGATGGCTAGAAGACAAATGTAGAGTCTCATCTCACTAGGGGTAAGATAGATACTGCCTACAGGAAAATTAGAGACCTTTGGAGAAAGTAGAACCACTTGTATGAATATCAAAAGCTCAGATGGAAACCCAGTTCTAAACAAAGAAGGAAAAACAGAAAGGTGGAAGGAGCATATAGAGGGTCTATAAAAGGGTGCTGTATTTGAGGACAATATTATGGAAATGGAAGAGGATGTAGATAAAGATGAAATGGGGGTTGTGATACTGCGTGAAGACTTTGACGTCGAAACAAGGCTCTGGGAGTAGACAACATTCCATTAGAACTACTGAAAGCCTTGGAAAAGCCTGTCCTGACAAAACTCTACCATCTGGTGAGCAAGATGTATGAGACAGGTGAAATATCCTCAGACTTCAAGAAGAATATAATAATTCCAGTCCCAAAGAAAGCAGGTGTTGACAGATGTGAAAATTACTGAACAATCAGTTTAATAAGTCACAGCTGCAAAATACTAAAGCGAATTCTTTATAGACGAATGAAAAAACTGGTAGAAGCTGACCTCAGGGAAGATCAGTTTGGATTCCGTAGAAATATTGGAACATGTGAGGCAATACTGACCTTATGACTTATCTTAGAAGACAGATTAAGGAAAGGCAAACCTACATGCCTAGCATTTGTAGACTTAGAGAAAGTTTTTGACAATGTTGACTACTCTCTTTCAAATTCTGAAGGTGGCAGGGGTAAAATACAGGGAGCAAAAGGCTATTTACAATTTGTACAGAAACCAGATGGCAGTTCTAAGAGTCGAGGGACATGAAAGAGAAACAGTGGTTGGGAAGGGAGTGAGACAGGGTTGTAGCCTCTCCTCAATGTTATTTATTCTGTATATTGAGCAAGTAGTAAAGGAAACAAAAGAAAATTTGGAGTAGGTATTAAAATTCATGGAGAAGAAATAAAAACTTTGAGGTTCACCAATGACATTGTAATTCTGCCTGACACAGCAAAGAACTTGGAACAGCAGTTGAATGCAATGGACAGGATCTTGAAAGGAGAACATGAGATAAACATCAACAAAAACAAAATGAGGATAATGGAATGTAGTCGAATTAAGTTCGGTGATGCTGAGGGAATTAGATTAGGAAATGAGACACTTAAAGTAGTATAGGAGTTTTGCTATTTGGGGAGCAAAATAACTGATGATGGTCAAAGTAGAGAGGATATAAAATGTTGTCTGACAATGGCAAGGAAAGCGTTTCTGAAGAAGAGAAATCTGTTTACATCGAGAATAGATTTAAGAGTCAGGAAGTTGTTTTTGAAAGTATTTGTATGGAGTGTAGCCATGTATGGAAGTGAAACATGGACGATAAATAGTATGGACAAGAAGAGATAAAAGCTTTCAAAATGTGGTGCTACAGAAGAATGCTGAAGATTAGATGCGAAGATCACATAACTAATGAGAAGATATTGAATAGAATTGGGGAGAAGAGGAGTTTGTAGCACAACTTGACAACAAGAAGGCTTTGGTTGGTAGGACATGTTCTGAGGCATCAAGGGATCACCAATTTAGTATTGGAGGGCAGCGTGGAGTGTAAAAATCATATAGGGAAACCAAGAGATGAATACACTAAGCAGATTCAGTAGGTTGTAGGTTGCAGTAGTTACTCAGTGATGAAGAAGCTTGCACAGGATAGAGTAGCATTGGAGAGCTGCAGCAAACCAGTTTCAGGACTGAAGATGACGACAACAACAACAACAACAACAACAACAACAACAACAACAACAACAACATTAACAACATTATTCTACAGTTATATGAAAGTATCCTATCTATAAAAACTTCTACTCACAGATGCAGGAAATTTGTTTATTGGTCTGTATAGTGGAAAGGAAGTGGTGGCCATATTCCGATTTTAAGACTTGTCTTGTATGCTGTGTGTAGTCAAAGGTAACAGGACAAAACAAAGTGGAAATTCATAAGGACTTTAAGAAATTGGAAATAGAACCTAATAAGGTGTGGAAAATTCTGGCAGAATGTGTATAATTTAGGAGTGAATGTTACAACTTTCTGAATAGTAGAAATTGTGAATCACTGGGACTTACTCATCGTCATAATCATCATCAGAGTTACATGACTTTAGACATGATGTTAAGTTGTGAAGAAACCTGGTGCTGTGCCATTTTCAGGCCACAACACTTCCTAATAAGAACTACAATCTCTCTGCTCTGTTAACTGTTTATGCAACACGTCAACACAGGGTGTGAGCATGGTGGGTTTCAACAGTAGTTTGTGGGCAAGTCTTATCCTGTTGGAAAACATGCCCTGGAATGCTGTTCATGAATAGCAGCACAACCAGTTGAATCACCAGACTGACATACAAATATGCATTCGTGACGTATGGGATAACAAAGAGAGTGTTCCTCTTGTCATGTGAAATTGCACCACAGACCATAACTCCACGTGTTGGTCCCAGTGTCTAGCCTGCAGACAGGTTGGTTGCAGTGTGTAAACTGGCCTCCTCCTAACACACAGCCATCACTAGCACTGAGGCAGAACCAGCTTTCATCAGAAAGCACAACAGACCTCCACCTTGCCCTCCAATGAGCTCTCACTTGATGCTACTGAAGTCACAAATGGTGGTGATTTGGGGTTAGTGGAATGCACGCTACAGGGTGCCTGGATCAAAGCTGTCCCTGAAGTAAGTGATTTGTAACAGTTCATTGTATCATGGTGATGCCAACTACTGCTACAATAGCTCCTTTGGATGCAGTATGGTATGTGAGAGCTGTACACCAAACACAGTGGTGCTCCCTGTCGATGGTGCTGTGTAGCTGTCCAGAGCCCGATCTTCTTGAGACTTTACATTCTAATGACAATCACTCCCAGCAGTCATGTGCAGAGGCTACATTCCCATCAAGTCTTTAGTATCGCAGGAGGAACATCCATCTCCTCATAGCCCTATTACACGACCTCATTCAAATTTGTTACAGTTTTGGTAATGGTGTATTGTTACCTGACAGGCATTCTTGGCTAAGATCAGCTCACCACGTCCAGTCTTAAAAGTAACGAATGCCCATGATCATTACAGTGTGTATTTAAAGAAACTTAATTTGCATTGTCATAGTGGTGCTACTAGTGCCACTCTTATGTGACTAGTGTGAAATTTGAATAGCCATTGTCTTTCAGATGTAGAAACGTGCCTACCAGCTTTCATTTATGTCACAAAACTCCTTCATTGTGTTGCAGTTCCTTTTTCTGTCAGTGTAGTTACCCCACTGCTTTAGTGTTAACTTCACTAATACATTTTTTCGTTTTTATTTTCCTAAATATACATAAAATGTGTGTCAAATGCTTTTCTGCATGACTGATTTATATTTCCTTTGTTGTAGGATGCACTTTCTGACCATCACCCAGAAGTGCCACTTATTAACCCTCTACCAGAACGTTTGAGGACTGTTCGTGGAGATCCTCAGTTTGGGCCTGTCAGGCAGTTTCATGGGAATCTGCTTGTTACCTATAGTCCTGACTCTATATACATTCTCGATCCATCCAATATCTCTGTTGTCGGAACTGTGTCGGGCCTTCGGGGTGTACTTGATGTGTCTGTTTCAAGAGATGAGATTTTTGTGCTAGAAGGTGGTCGAAGTTTGATTCGTTTGGCATATGGACCTGAAGCGCCTCCAGCGCCATCAGAATTGCAAGGTTGGTATAAAGTACAGAAAGTGTAGCGCATTGGTTCTAATATCTTAATGTTATACAAAACAGTTTAATTTAAAAAATTCAGCATGGAGACAGATTAAAAATATATTTTTACCTGTTGCTGATCAATTGAGTAACTCCTGAATTTCTTTTGTACATAGACACATCGATGTACATTTCATTGCATATTGCATAACATTCTGAGTCAGTCTACTAAGGGCTATGTTGTGAACCATTGAATATTTGTGCAGTGGTATCACTCACCATTTATGTGCTGCTGCTGGTGTCTGCTATTGCAATAAGGTAGTTAATTTGGAGTAGCCTAATCATTTGTTACAAATTCTCCCCTGCTGATGGCCAGAATGCGTGAGAGGCAAAGTGCAGAAACACTAACTTTTATGGTGGCTTGGAGCATAATTTTTATTTTATTGTATTTTATTTTTTTACTTTATTGGTAGTCCAAACTTTATATATATTGTGAGTAAAACTGCCAAAGATCATGTGATGAAACTCAACTCTACCCAAAGCATCACATAGTAGTAACAATAAATAAAGTCCAATTGTCTTGTTTGGTGTTGCTGAGAGTTAGTAATGATTGTGAGGGAGAAACATGAAGGTAATAGCACACAAATTATATCAGGCAGTGATAATTATAAGAAATATTGATGTTTTGTGGAGACAATGTCTATATTTTTATACCCGTACTCAAAACATTCATCTGATGTATTGCAGTTTCATATTTCTATTTTTTTACATGGCTTTAGTGCCTACTAAATGTTGATAGTCAAAACAATTTAAGCATTTCTAATACTAAATTGATAACACACCTCAACTCATGTGTTAGGCAAGTATTTAATTATTTTGCATGAGTTTGTGTGTCTCACTCTGTACAACATTTGAACAACTTCCTGATTTCCTTATGTGTTTGAAACATGGAGGCAATGTGACCCCCCTGCCAGTCTGAACCCATCAAGCCAAAGACTACTTGTCTGGTCAGTTCTCACTCAAGTCTGTGTGGTGTAAACTATTGGCTTTCAGTTGAAGATGTAATATATTGCATTTTTTATTTTTACTGATTGGTGTTTAAGTTATTGAGCTAGTGTAGTGAGTGTGTATACTAAAAGTTGTGAGTGGAGACACTTTACAAAAAAGTGGTAGAACTGATGCTCGTTGTAACATTTGTGACAAAAATTTTGAAAATTTTCTTGAATATTTGCAAATTAACCCTTTTGATGCTACATATGTGCTCTTTCCATTCTGTGCTGAGACTACTTTTGTTATGGTCGTACTGGGTGCCAAATGCTGATGCCTGAGCTGAG
This sequence comes from Schistocerca gregaria, assembly GCF_023897955.1. NCBI lineage: Eukaryota > Metazoa > Arthropoda > Insecta > Orthoptera > Acrididae > Schistocerca > Schistocerca gregaria. The sequence goes on from NC_064921.1 coordinate 475,963,472, forward strand.
AGACAGCGTTCTGGCTGATAAGAAATACTTGTCAGATTTTTTGTAAACTTTTAGGTGATAAACTTTGATTTTTGTGGATCGCACTGTCTGATATCTTCACTCGATAAAGAATTGAATTTCTCTTTGTTGTCTGTCATACATATTGCACTGCTTCTACTTAAGTAAAACATTGCATGAAATTCTGAAGTGTTCGCAGAGGTAAAAATGCATTGTGTGAACTTTTGCGTGTGGTCGATCCTAGTTTATATATTACATTGAGTGAAATGTGGACAAGATATCAAAATTTAACAAAAATTGAGAGAAGAAGATAACTGATTTCATTCTCAAGTTATTGATTTTTAGGTCTGAAGGACAGTAGCACATGACACTTCCATTCATGTCCTTGGGCATCATGCATCTTGTGACCATAACAATCATATATCATAAATGATTCAAAATATTGAAATGAGGCTTTCTGCAAATGATAGCACCCAATGACGCACATTGTTGTATGAGAAATACTGAAAACTTTCTTATTTATTGAGATATAAAAGTAATTTGTTCGCAGCAGTGAGAGGTCAGCAGCTCAGGACACATTCAGACATCCATAGCAGTGTAGGAAAATCCATGCGGCACACATACATGTGTCCGCAACACCTGGAATAGTGTAACAGGATGTGTATACATGCCCAGAGCAGCAAATGAGTTAATATATAAAGTGGTTGATGTAAAACATAAATTGAGCAACCAAATAAAGTGTGAAGGATATCTACTAATTAGGACAGGCGGTATGCCTACACAAGACATGCATTCTGAGCCTGCATAAACATTAAGAAGTTCAAATGACAAATACTTTCAGAACTTTTGAGTATTTCTAATAGTTCTTCATTACCTCTTCTGAGTACATTGATTGGTTGGCCATCAAGTGTCATTTGACTTCAGACAAAAGTAGTGTAATACCCTCCATTTGTGCTGCAAAGCAAATGGTTCATTGACACATCTTCAAATTTTCTAAGACTGAATCTGTTCTGAAATGACAACTTGCTGTTGGTATTTAAATGAACAACACTCAAAGTACTGATAATGTGGCTGACTTCCAGATATGATTTTTATCTTATTGAACCTGTTGCCTCTGACATCTGTATTGATATATGATTAATTTGATTAACCAGATCTATCAGTTTTGTGCATTCAGAAGTAGCAAAACTGTTAACAAGTCTTTGAACTAAATGTATTAATGCTTACATTTAAAAGCAACAAATATGTTAATACCTTTTTTTATAGAATACATTAATATATTACATAACTGCAACAGTTAGTAGCTACTATTTCCTGTCATCATGTGTGTGTGTGTGGGGGGGGGGGGGGGGGGGAGGTGGAGGGGAAGATGACGAGGGGCTTTCAATAAGTAAGGTGACAGTTTTTTTCTTGGCCAAATTTGATTGAAAAAATACAGAATTTGTTGTGGAACATCGTGGAATATTTCCACTTTAGTCCATGTAGTTTCCTGGAGTTCCGGTGGATGGCGGTGCTATACATAGCCTTCAGAATGACGTCTGTAACAGATGTGTGTTCCATGAAGAGAGTTGCCGTTTAGTTTCTTTTAGTGGAAAACCAGAGCATCACAGATATTCGTAAGTGCTTGGAGAATGTCTACAGAGAGCTGGCAGTAAACAAAAGCATAATGAGTTGTTGGGTGCAGGTGTGTCATCATCGCAACAAGATTGCACAAACCTGTCCAGCCATGTGCGTGCCAGACAGCCACACACATCTGTGACTCCTGCAATGTTGGAATGTTCGGACACTGTCATTTGAGATGATTGATAGTTCACAAACAGACACCTTGCTGCACCATTTTACATCTTTGTTGGTAGTGCTGATACGCTTGGCTAACATATGGGGTACTCTTAGGTGTATGCCTGCTGGGTTCCTCACTAACAGAAGGCTTCCACCTCTTTGGCCCAATGAAGGATGCACTCCACAGGAAATGGTACGAGGATAATGGTGAGGTTATTGAGACAACAAAATGTTGGCTCCGACATTGGTTTTGTAGCCAGAAAAGGGGGGAATGGTTTGGTGTATTGGAATCCAGAATAAAGCCAACCTGATTTCAGAAACAAAATGTGTTGCATTGCTTATTGAATGCCCCTATTGATATTAGAAAGAGTGAAAGTAGTTCAATTCCAATGCATTTCTCAGTAATTCAGCTGCATAGTCACGGCCTAATAATTTAGTGTGTCAAGGTCAAATCCCTAGTTTGTAATGGCATTTTTTAATTTGTTTCTGGTATGTGGTGTAGCTTTCAACATCTGCAGTATTTGTGTATCTCAGAAATGCAAAGTTGCACTTTTAGACATATTGTATGTCAAATTGTAGGCTTCTTCTTAACTTGTTGAGTGAGTTTAGTGGCATATCATTGAAAGTCATGTAACCAGCTTCAGTAAAATCATACTGGCAAAACTTTTTTTAAATTCAATGATGATAAACATTTCATATGGCAAATTTCAATAATAACATTTTCCTGTTTCACACCTGTCAATTTTCTTCACTCTTTTTTTATTGATTAAAAACTCTGATACATGTAAAAATCAACATTTTACTGCCAAGACATCAGCAGCATTGACATGGCTCAGATAATTTATCAGAAAATCAATATATTGATATTGCAGAAAATATTGCCATCTCTAAATCCAACCTTAGCAACTGATCACTGCCAAGAACTTATCAGCATGACATAAATGGTTTTGATTCTAAACAGCTTAGACCAATGATGACTGGAAGAGATCACTTTTGTCCGATGAGTGTTCCTTCTCTTGTGTCTAAAAAAAGATCAGATTTATGCATTTTCCACTCATTTAAACAAATATGCTTTGTTGTGGTTTGATGTGTGCTCTCATTGCGTTAAACTGTTGTTACCCTTCAAGTACCGCTTATGGCCCATGATTCCCTGAACAGTTTGCTGCAATGCTGACTTGGTTTTTATATGTTGGAAACCTCCTGGTCATTCTTCTTTGATCGTCATCCTGTGAACATTGGATTTGGTGGACAGTTGTGAAATAACGTACAGTGCAGAGATATGACCGTTATGTAGATAGAGTAGTGTTATCCATTACATATGTATCTTACATACAGCTGCCTCACAGTATGACTTATTGCTAGTCCACTTAAGATCGTACACAGCTGCCAAATGATTTCTTTTTGTATTGCAGAAGTGCAAATTGAATTTAAATTTTCTGTACATTTTAGCACCATTGATTCTGGTTTGCTATAACTAACAAAGATAGCAAAGAGCTGCTGCTTTGTTGAGTGCAAAAGTCTCTGACTCGCCGACTGATCACTTTCAGTTAGATGTGTAGTATTGTTTTCATGTTTGATATCACTTTAATCACTCTCTGAATGAGAAATCTAATAAATTTTCACAGATAGTCACTATCTTATTCCTATCATGTCAGTATATATCAAAGCTCACTGTTAAAACTGACAAATCTTCATATTTAAAAACCAAAGATCAACCAACTGCTTCCATTTAGCACTATAGTAATTTATAGTTTTGCAACAATAAAATTCATTCATTGAGTGAGCTTTCCATACAACAGTATTCCAAGTATCTTCAACCAAATGTTTAGAAAATAATTCATCACAAATTAATGTTTATGTTCTCTTCAAAATTTTATACATTTTTATTGTGTAATGCAAAGTGCTGCCACTATATTCAACTGTGCAATGTACATGCATAAGCAAGAATGGCTAATTCAGAACTGATACAAAACTTGAATAACATAATACATATTTCTCATATTTATCTTCACAATAATGATACTCAATGGGTTTTGCCGATGTTGAAGGCATCACCTTGTGTAGTCTGGCTGTCAGCATGGCTGCAGACATGTCCATTTTTTACCAAAACCCTTTGTGAAGATCTCTCCACCTCCATCAAGTAACTGTTGTACTGGTTGTTATCTTACTGGTTTCTCAAATAACTGAAGAATTGTTTATTGATCCTTATGTAGTATAGTGTGGTAGGACAGCACTCTGCTATCCTGAAACTGTCATGTTGGGTGAAATGTATTGTCTCCTAGAATCATCATTAAAATAACATCCCTCATTTATCAAGTTTACATATTTTTCAATTCATTACATACTGTACAATTACTTAAACAAGCACATTGGAATCATGAAATCTAATGATAAAAGAATTAAGTGACAATCAGTCTAGATGCAAAATCATTTTGCATGAGATATGTTACATGGTATACATAGTATGGTGATTGTAATTTGTTTCTGTGACCGTATCTCGCAATATTTCGTCTTTCCAGATAAAGGCATGTGTGTAGGCTCAATTTGCCCTTTCCTCATATACGGCTTCAAAGAAACAACATTCCTAAGACCAAACATCTTTATCGACTCAGGGTATACTAATTGGTATGCATTTGAGTGAGGGTTCTCAATAATATCAAATGGCCCAATGTAAATATCAAAAAACTTCTTGAGTTCTGCTGTTAGTAATTTTGATTGTTCGTGGGAATTCACTAAGACATGGTTGCCTATTCTGAATGTGGTAGCCTTTATTTTTCTATCATGTCTGTTTTTTCTAGCTTCACCTAGTTTCTTCATGGTTTTCTTTACAATCTCTTCACATTCTTTCATTGCTATTAAGGCACATATAACATGTCAGCCTCAGTTGCAAATAGAAACAAAACTTTACCCAGGTTACATCCAAAATAATTTGGCCTTCTTCAGAAGCGAGTGACACTAGACTCTTTTGGCTGAAACCTGGGTAAAATGTGGTTCCTATTTGCAACTGATGCTGACGTATTACATGTTCAATTATCACAGTTGCTGACAGGGCTGCATAATGTTAAAAATTCGTAGATATTAAGGCACATTGTGGAAAGTCTATTAATTCAGAAATAAGATTCGCTGGTCTGAGATGAAACATAATTTCATATGATGAATGATGTCCTCAAAGTTGTTTACATTGTTGGACCAACTAGGGTGTTTGTGAGTAAAATAGGTCCTGCAAAGTCTCCCTAGTTCTCTCATGTACCTCCCTGCTGGGTTTGAAGATGTGTTGTACTCGGATACAAGATATGTTTAGTGTTAGTTTTTTCCATGAATGCTTTCCAGTTTTTTGAAACAAATTGTGAATCATTATCACATAGTATGGATTTTGGTTTTCCAATGGTCTTCAAGTAATCTCTTTCAATCTTTCTAATGATTTCTTTACTCGTAGCTTTTCAAACAGGGTAAAGTTTAGTTAATTTGGAAAGTACATCAGCCATGAAAAATATAAAACAGTGACCCACTTGCTTTTAGGTAAAGAACCATAAAAGTCTACAGCTACTAAATCTAATGGCTTATCTGGAATAATGTTCTGCATTTCTCCTTGACGTGTTCTGTTACTTACTTTTACTCTTTGACATTTGTCGCAAGTTGATATTTCATTCCTCGCCTTCTTTACCATTTTATAAAAGTAGATATTTTCTTGTAACTTTTGTACGCATTTCTGTATTCCACAGTGACCATAACTTTCATGGGTGTACTTTATTAACTTGTCTGCCTCACGTTCTGGCCAACATGGCTTCCAATTTTGAGAGTCCACATCTGTTCTTCTAAAGTGTGTTCCCTTAAATAGCGTATTGTGTTTGTCAAATTTATGATACTCTCTTTTGCCTAAACAGTCCTTAACCACTTTCTATTAGGATGTTTATTTTGTCCCCTCCTGATGTTATTGCAAAGCGTCCTTATGAGATTTTCATCTCGGATTCCCTTCATGTATCTTATTTTAAATTCTTTTTCTTACTCTTGATCAAAGATTTCCTCATACTGGTAACCTGGATAAAGCATCAGCTACTACATTTTCTGACCCCTTAATATACTCAGTTTCATAATCAAACTGTTGCATAAACATTGCCCATCTGGTTAATCTGTTATGATATAGTCTACACTCCAGTAAATAACTTAAAGCTTTGTGGTGTGAATACACTTTTATCTTGTGTCCTAACAGGTATGTTTTAAATTTTGTAAATGCCCAGTGTACCACGAGTAATTCTTTTTCTGTAACTGTGCAAGTTCTCTCATGTTTAAGTAACATTCTACTGGCAAATGCAATAGTGCAGTGAAGATTTTTTCCATTCACAACTTTCTCCTGAAATAGTTCTGCTCCTAACCCATAATCACTACTGTCAGTGTGAAAACAAAATGGTAAACTAAAATCTGGTCTGTGTTAAAGATTGTTTTTACAAAGTTCATTCTTAATTTTCTCTAATACCTTCGATACTCTTCAGACCAATTCCACATACTATTTTTCTAAATAAGTTGCTTAAACATGTTACACTAAGGCATTGTCCATTTATATATTTTCGATAGAATTCACAGATTCAATAGAAAGATTTCAGTTGTTTTCAGTTTCCCAGCGATTGAAAGTTTATGATAGATTTTATTTTCTCAGGGTCTGCACTTATCTCTTTTTTTCCTTAGTAATGACATGACCTACAAATTTGAGTTATGACACACCAAATTTACATTTTTCTAGTTTTAACATCTTTCCTCCACTTCTGAGTTTCTCACACACCTTTTTCAACATCTTCAAATCATCCTCCCAACTTTGATTTGACACTAATATATCATCTACATAAATGGTTAATTCTGACACAACTTCTTGGCCAAGTACATAGTCTAGTGCTCTTATAAATTCTGCGACTGATGATTTTAATCTGAAATGCACTACACAATATTGGTAACATCTACCATTGTATAAGAAAGCAGTGAACTTAAATAAACTTTGTAGAACTAATTGCAAGAGTACTTGATGAAAACCAAATGTCAGGTCAGGCTTGACATTATTTGGATATTTTTAAATTTATATAACAACTCATCGATGTTCTCTGGGTGGTCAGTTTCTCTGTATAATTTGTTTAACTGTCTCAAATCTAGTACTAATCTGACTTGTCCATTAGATTAATTTACAATGACCAAGGGATTATTATAAGGGATTATACTTCTCTCTGTGATTTCACACTCTTCCATCTTTTGTAATTCTTTCTCCACTGCTTCCTTATCGAGATTGGAATACCACATGGTTTTGTAAAGAAAGGTTTATGTGGCTTCATCTGCAAAGTACATTGGTATCCAATTACTTTACTTGGTATGTTGCTAAATACATCACTATATTCCCAGAAAAATAATTTCAAATCTTGTTTTTGGTTATCAGTTAGTTTTCTAGCTTTGGGTACTTTTTCATTTACCAAGTTTTCAAACTCTATCTCGTCTGTATCAAAATCTGCAATGTAACTTTCAATGTACTTACCTTATTTTGTAAATTTAATACTGTTCACAGTATTATTCATACACGACACATTTGACGTAAGAAGTTTCATAGCAATGACTTTACCACTTGGTAGAGTCATCATTAATTTCTGTCCTACCCAATCAGATGCTGAACTTACTTTTGTTATCCAAGACTTGCCTAAGACAAAATCCTCTGTGAGATCAGGAATAAGACACCCATGTACCCATGATACTCCTTCAATTTGAAAAGCAATAAAAGCCTGACTCCTTACTGATTTACTGTGCCTCCCAGTACCACCTCTTAAATTAATTCCTACTACAGGTAACTCAACATAATCCTTATTAGTTTTCAGTTTTTTACTTAATGATTCTGATATCCCAGATACTTGACTTCCTTTGTCCACTAAACACTTTTCTTTCCATTTGTGTGTAAGTAGCTCCTACCTTGCAGACCACCAATGGAGCCCTGATCAGTATTTTAACTGTTCAGTTCTCCCCATACCATTAGGACTATGCCACTCGTTTGGTTTACTTCCGAAGTGTTTGTTACCAAATTGATTATGATTACTTCCATATTGACCCTTGTGATGGAAACTGTTTCCTTATGATCCCTTGAAGTTGTAATGGTGATTTTTCTGATGAGAATCATTACTTCCAAAATTATGTGGTTCCTTTTTATCATGTTGTGTGTTTCCCCAATTCGTGTGTCCTGTCTTTTAAAAATGGTTTTGACTGTGGTGTGCTGGTTTACCCGTTTTCTCAATAATACTGACTAGTTTGTCTACATACTTCAAAAACTGATCTATTGTGTCATCAGGTCCATAAGCTAACTCCCACTGTAATTCATACGGTAGCCTTGTTTTTAATGCATCAATTTGAGCGAGTTCATCAAAAGGTTTGCATAGGTGAGTGAGTTTTCTTAATGGACTTTTGCAAAATTGCTTCATGCTACCAAACTCATCTTCATAAACAAGTCTGTTCAAGAATTCACGTTTTATTCTAGCTTGTTCTGTCCCTGACCAGAATTTACTTAAGAACCCCTCCTCAAACTCTGCAAAAGCCATTCCCTCAATACAATAATGATTAGTCCATGACAATGTTTCACCTTCTAGAAATCTTTTCACAAATTTAATTTTCAAATTATCATTCATATTTGGAAAAAAGTTATCTTTGTAGTGCTGCAGGAAATGTACCGGATGCATACTGCTCTCATCTGTAAAGTTTTTACTGGAATGTTGCCCCACACAGTACCAATTTTGTTCGCCAAACTATTGGTGACCATATTGCTACTAACACTTTCAAGTTTCTTAGTGATGTCACTAATACTATTTTCTAAACTCTTCATTGCTTAGTTACTTATAATTTTTTTACTAATGATTCCTATGTTTTGTTCCAATTTGCCTTCTACTTTAACAATTTTATTGTCTACAATAGAAAAACGATCATATACTGTATTACTGTATCTTCTACATGTTTGATATCTGCATGTACAACTTTTAAATGCAATCTGGATTTTCTCTCTACCTGTGCTAATTTCAGTTTTCAGGTTTTCTACTTTTGCATCTACATTTTTAACCTTTCTGCCAACATAATTGACCTTACCTGTGATCTTAACCATATTACGACATAAACTGGAAATTTTTGCTTCTACTTTTTGAAAGTGATCATCATTTTTCTTTTCATATTCTTTGAACTGTTTTTCAAATCTATCACTGATGTCTTTAAGATTCTGATCTAACTGAGCTGCATTGTTTTTCTCCATTTGATTAAAAATGAATCTCATTATTTTTCTCCATTTATTCCAAATGAATCTATTATTTTTCTCCTTTTGTTCCAAACAAATCTCATTAGCACAGAGTCTGTCTTTAATATTTCCTAACCACTCACCATTTTGTCTGTTAGTGTCATCAGTTGCCTTAAATTTTCCCTCCATATAGTTCATTATTGTTGATAACATGTCATTAACTTCCTCCGGTCTTTCCATACGAGTTTCAAATTTCTCTACAGGATCAAGAATATTCCTGTTGCATTCACTTTCATATGATAAATTTACATCGAAACATGTTGGTGATACTGTCGTCAATACTTTCCTCTTTTATAATCGTCATCCTTTTACACAGGAATAAACAAACACAGTAAATTTATCTTTGCTAAAGGATACTAAATTATCTTATTCACCGTTTACCGATTTTCTTATCGTATAATGCCTTCTTTGTTGGCTGGTTCCTGATGGAATTCACAATACTGAAATGTAAATTCGGGCAGCCTGTACCGCAGTTTTCATTTCTTTTGAATAGCCAGCTACATAGCTCACTGAGGCATCAACATCCATTAGGAACACATCATGAGAGGAGCAAGTTGCATATCTTGGATTCTGTCTGCTTTTATAGTTTACTTCTTCAGTTAGTCTTGCTAACGTGGGCAGGAAGTGTGCATGCTGTGTGTGGGTGTAGGAGGAGCTAGCCGTAGTATAGGAACAGTTGCATGCACTTTTGGCTACGGTCAGTCACCTTCAGGCTATTGCCTCAACGTGTAACGCTGGTGGAGAATCTGCCGTGTCTCTTGGGACACCTCAAGTGTTGATTGTTTCGCACATGGGTTCTGCTACCAGGAAACCTCCTAATGCAACAGATCAGGGTATCTGCCGTGACAGTAGAATGAGTGGCAGGAGGTAACACATTTGCGTCACTCGAGGCGGAGGGCCAACGTTGGAATTGTTTGTCTGGATTTTCCCATTCACCCTGTGAGTGGACAGGTCGCCGTTCCTTAAGGTGGGTTTGAGCAGGCTCATGGGGTGAGGGGTTTAGTTGTTACCAGGAGCTCTAATGTTAGGCGAAGCCCCTTAGGTAGATAGCGTTTGGGGCTGGAAAGAAAGCCAGTGTGCACTCAGTATGTCTGCCACGGGGCCTCATCTGGTATGTGGAGGTGGCCTTCCCTGCAGCTATTGAGCATGCAGGGTGCAGTTGTCCGCAACTTGTGGCTTGTGTTGGCACTGCCAACACTTATCACATGGGTTCTAAGGCCATCCTCAGTTTATACAGGTGGCTGGAATACGTGGTGAAGGCTGTTGGCCTCACGTGTGGTGTGCAAGCAGAGCTCACAATCTACAGCACTGTTCCCAGAGTTCATCAGAGTCTTGTGGTTTGGAGTTGAGCAGAGGATTCATTGACTCTGTGACAGTCTTGGCTGCAGATTTCTAAACCTGCATTATCAGTTGAGGATTTGTAGGACTTCCTTTGATAGGTCGGTGGTCCATTACACAAAGGAGGCAGCTACTTGGGTAGCAGAGTACTTGTGGAGTGCACATGAGGACTTTTTTAAGGCTAAGTAGTTGTTTCAGATACTCTGAATACTCACCAGTTGATCTGCAGCAAGGGAAGTCAGACTGCATTCAGAGTAAAGACACTTTGACTATCAAAATTTTATCAGTGAGTTGTCGAATTAGTCGTTAGGGAACTTCCCGAATTTACTGCCCTCCAGGAAAGTTCTTGCTCCCAAATTTTTCTCGGGACCAAGAGCTGGCTAAAACATGAAATGGAAAGCTTGGAGATATTTAGTGAGTCATGAAATGTATGTCAGAAAGACAGATTAGAGGGTGTAGGAGGGGGAGTGTTCATTGCAGTTGACAAAAATATTCTCTCTATTGGAGTTGAAGTAGAGTGTGACAGTGCAGCTATCTCCTCACATATAAAGGGTCTAGGTGAAACCAACTTAATTATTGGATCTTTTACTGCCCCTCCATCTCTGCAGTAACAGTTCTAGAGTCATTCAAAGAATGTCTGTGGTCAGCAGCATATAAATACCCAGATCATGCATTACTAGGTGGACACAACTTTAACCTACAGAGTATCAACTAGGATGTCTACAGATTCATGCAGGTGGAACAGACAGACAGTCATGTGTTTCTTTTCAGAAAACTGTCTATAGCACCTAGATCAGCAGCCCGCATGCTACAGAAATATCTTAGACCTTGTAGCTACAAGTAGGCTGGACCTTACCGACATCATCAGTATTGAAATGAATATTTGCAATCATGTCATTATAGCAACAATGGTTACAAAATATAATAAACCACTTACGATGGTTAGGAGAGTGTTTCTGCTAGAAAGAGCAGATAAGCAGATTCTAGCATCTAACTTGGGGAGTGAATTGACATCACTTAGTACAAGTACGAAGGACTTAAAGGAATTATGGGCAGATTGTAAGCTAATTGTAAATCATGGTCTGAGAATTATGTACATAGTAAGTGGATTAAGGATGGAAAATACTCACCATGGTTTAATAATGGATGTCTGTGAAAAGATCTGTGCGCAAAGCATAGAACTTTTACCATCATCATACCTTACCAAAAGATCTGGTAGAGAAACAGAGAAAATCCTGGTCCCATGTAAAATTGCTGAGTGGGCCTATGGCATCCATCCAGTCACTTGTTAACCAGCCTGGTATGACAGTTGAAGACAGTAAAACAAAAGTCAAAGTTTAAAATTTCACATTAAAGAAATCATTCACACAGGAGAATGATACAAACATACCGACATCTGACCATCAAACAGACTCCTGATGGATGACATGGTAATAAGCATCCCTGGCTTAGGGAAACAACTGAAGGAGTAACCAGGTCAGAATGGAATCCCATTACGTTTTTCAGAGTACTCTACAGCACACTTGGCTCCTTACTTAGCTCACATTTATCGTGAATCTCTAGCTCGGCACAAAGCCCTAAGTGACTGGAAAAAGTCATAGGTGACTCCTGTATACAGAGTGTTTCAGAAGTGATAGTCAATATGCAGGGATATAACAGAAATGATCATTTGAAACAAAAATGTCTAGTAAACATGGGCTTCAAAATGCGTGCTTTAAGAGCTATGGGCAATTCTTGATCTTTGATACTGTGGAACAAATCTCTTTTACTCCAAACTCTTTGCCTTCCATATTTTGGAAAGTGGTGGTATGGGCCGAAACAAGGAAAAAATGTCCAGTAAACATGTACTCCAAAATGCATAGCTTAAAAGTTACGAGCACTTGTTCATTAGAAGAGCTGTGTTTAAAAGTAACAAAGATGAAGAAGTGCTCATAGTTCTTCTTAAGATATGGATTTTTGAGCACATATTTATTGGACATTTTTTCTTGTTTTGGTCCATAATACCATTTCCCAAAATATGGAAAGCGAAGAGCTTGCATTAGGAGAGATTTGTTTCACAGTATTGAAGATCAAGAATTTCTCATAACTCTTAAGATATGCATTTTAAAGCCCATGTTTACTAGACATTTTTGTTTCAAATTATCATTCCTGTCATGTTCCTGAATATTGACCATCACTTCTGAAACAGTCTGTATACGAAGATCAAAAGAACAGACCCACAAAATTATTGATAAATATCCATAAGATTGATTTGAATCCATGAACATATTCTCAGTTTGAACGTAATAAGTTTGGTCTTTTTATGTAACTATGAAATATACAATACACGTACAGTGGAAAAAAGAGAAAATGAATGTATTTAAGGAGTAGAACTGCAACAAGTGAAGCTATCCCTACTTGATATGTTTTAAGTTAGATGACAACGTGTGTCCTAGGATGCAGATGTTTTTCCTTACCAAAGATAGCAGTGTCCCAATGAATATTATTAAATCTACCTGAGCATAATTTGAAAAAGTTCCAAATTGCATATTCACTTAACTAGAGCAGTATTAAGTGTCTGTGGTTGCAGTTTGTGTGGTTCCCTGTTGCTGCCTCTCAGTCGATACAGGAACAAATATAATATTTCTTACATGTGTCAATGCATGGGCAAGCATCTCTACACTCAACAAGGAGTTTTGTGGTTGCTTGTCTTTGAGTACATATCATATGGCAGTTGTTAAAGTGAAATCTCCATGTGGTTGTTCATTAATGCTCAATCAGAGGAAGTATTTGAAAGAAAGCCAACAGTGTACAGAATTTTACAATTGCTTGTTGGAAGAATACTGGACAGTAATACGCAAGTAGAGAATGTCTCCTCCTCGCAATCATCCTACCTGTCAGCCAAGTTGGTGTCACTACTCCCCCTCCAAACCTTCCATAGTCCTGCACTTGGGCATCAGTGAAATACAGACAGTAATATCTTGTATTATGCAGGTCATATGTAACAACACCAACTAATATATAAATAAAAGATCCCAGTTACCATTAAGTCCCATTCTTGAACTTTGGTGTATCCCATGATCACTTGGTGTATCCCATGATCTAGTGATGTCTGTTAGTACTATCTCCATGACAAGTGTTGTCGCTGTAATTTATTCTCACAGTGACAATTACAGCCAGTTTAATAAGATTTATTTTCTTTCTTAGACATTTCATTGTGGATTACTTTTCCTTTTTGTTTCATTCGAGTGTCACAATTTTTTTTTTGAAGCTGATTAAAAGCTGGTAATGTTTCTACCTGGTATTCCAGTACGTGAATCATCAGAAGATCAAAACAATTTGCAAAACAATTTAAAAAAGATATTTCAATTGTGCGAAAAGTGGCAATTGATTCTCAATAATGAAAAGTGTGAGGTCCACATGACTGCTAAAAGGAATCCGTTAAACTGCGGTTACACGATAAATCAGTTTTAACATTTTAAATGTTCGGATAATAAGTTGCCATCTCTTTATCTAAGAATAGATTATGAATGCAGCTAGCTGCTATGTCTGTGTAATGTCTTGTCTGTATAGACGTGTATCTGTTGCCTTTAAGATCCCTTCACCTTCACACATAAATCTATACAGTAAAGTAAGGCCATCCCAGTTCTCGGCTGATCCGTGATAAGACAGGCGAAAAATTAAACTAATGGAGGATTATTAGTATTATCTCTATTTTCATTTGCTCTCTCTCTTTCTCTCCTTTATCTATGTATATTTTTTTAATATAAGATTTCATTATGTGGTTTGTGGATAAAAGGAATCAGCCAAATAGAGTCTTTGGTGGAGTCCTTCGTCTTCGTAATCAGCGGCTGGCTTGCTGTAAGAGATCTTTACATTTATTATTACTGTTAAACACTGCAGTCAGTCGGGAGAATCAATCATTTGGATAATTTGTTCCTTTTGTGAAAGATTGCGAATTCCAGATGTTTACTAAGCCTTTTTGGACGATTTAACACAGACTCAGTTATTGCAGGCTGTCTTCGACACAGCTGAAACTTCCCCACTAATTACAGGGCCAACGTGATCAACAAATGATTCAGAAAAAAACTCATTCGTTCATTCACTCCAGAACAAAAAAGTCACAAGCCTTATTTATGGAGGAAATCGTGTATTAAATCCACCTCCATTACATGTCCAGATCTCCGGTGATTCCATGCCTTAATTATTTTCCTTTTACAATCTCTTTCTCTTCAAAACAAACCGCTAACGGCACAAATGTTAATTGGCTTACTTTAGTGAGAAGAAAAGCAGAATATGTATCTCTCAGAAACACGTCAATCCCTAAACAGATACTCCAGAAGCTGTCCTAGTTATCACTCTAACAACCATGAAGAATGCATATATGCATCTCTGTTATTTCAAAGAATAAACACACTAGAAAATACTTTGGCGTCGACGAGCTGTCGCCGTATATATTACGAGAAAATCAGATCAGATAACTTTTCCAAAGTGAATGAATGTGGATGGTTTGATTGAAAATGATTAATTGGTGTGTGGTAGAGGGTATTTGCTGTGGGGACATTACACAGTCTAATCCAAAGGCCGTAAATTCAACTAAATATCTAGGAATTACAATTATGAACAATTTAAATTGTAAAACATGTAGAAAATGTTTTGGGTAAAAGCAAACCAAAGATTGCCTTCCATTGGCGGAACATTTAGAAAATGTAACAGATCTACTGAAGAGACTGCCTACTCTGCGCTTGTCCATCCTCTTTTGGTATTCTTCTGCTGCAGATCCTTACTACATAGTATTAAAGGAGTACATTGAGAAAGTTCAATGAAGAGCACCATATTTTGTGTCACTGCAAAATAGGGGAGAGAGTGTCACAGACAAGATATAGGATTTGGGATGGACACCATTAAAACAAAGGTGTTTTTGTTGTTGCGGATTCTTCTCACAAAATTTCAGTCATCAACTTTCTCATCTGAATGCGAAAATATTTTTTTGACTCCAACCTACACAGGGAGAAATGATCACTGTAATAAAATAAGGGAAATCAGAGCTCTCACAGGTATACGTGTTCGTTTTTTCTGCACAAAGTTTGATAGTGGAATAATAGAGAATTATTGTGAAGGTGACTCAGTGAACCCTCTACCAGGCACTTAAGTGTAATTTGCTTAGTGTCCTTGTAGATGTAGAACAGTGACCGAATTCCTCTCATGCAGTCCACTTAGCAAATCATTACAGTCCCTCACAATAAATAAAATGTTGGTGTAGGTTCTGAATTAACTGATGTTTTCTGAAGGACAACATTTCTGTTTGTTTCTGTTGATGTTTGCATATGGTATCCATACATCTAAGAGGACTTTTATTGCAAACCTGTTCAAATACAACAAAAGTCTGTAAGATGGTAGAATTTAATACTATCTCCTCTTGTGTTTCACAAAATTGTCAAATTTTCATCAGAACAATAATGTGTTGTAGCAGCTAGTTCATAGTTTCTCGTGTAATCTCTTGCACCTAGCATCTCGTGGGTCAGTGTCACATGATTGTTCAAAGAGTGTTGATACTGTGTCAAGTGCTTCAGTGTATCAGGAAATCTCAAGCCTGTTGGAACACGAGAATCATTTGTCAAGCCATGCTCTTCTGAATTCTTCAAAATAAATCTGCATGTGACCTCAGTAGCTAAAACTTCATTTTCAAATGCCATGTGACTCCTATAAATGTTTCTTACCCCTGTACACTCTACTGAACAATGTAAAAATGTTTACCTCAGCAGCCATTGTTTAACCTGTGAATATAAGATGACCCTGTATTTTTCGAATGACGAGTTTGGGGAAAAATACGGTACACCACCTGAATTTTAAAACCTGCAACATTTTATTTACTTCTTTTTTATGAGTGGCATACTAACATTTAATTTACAACTAAGCTGTATCGTATCTACTTTCATTCCATACTCAACTCCTTCTTTTATTGTTATCTACATACCACAAACAAATGCTGGGATACAACTACAGTGCAGCATTTGCTATGTGGCTGTCTTATGTGCTTGTTTACACTGGCAGCAACGCCTGAAGCAAACAATAATTCTCATATATTTTCAGGGACTATTTCAAAGTCAGTTATGATATTGATCTTAGTGTTGATAAACTTCAAAATTTATACAAGTCTGTGTATGAGTGACGAATTAAGCTACTTACGATGTCATGTGTATTGTTTAACATACAATGTATATACTGTCTCAGATGGAAAATTCAGGTAACACAAAAACATATGGGGTGAATGATATAAAAATATAATATGTTTCACATTAAAAAGTAGTTTATGTAAGGCAGTCTTCAAATGGATATCCCACTGTAAGAGCAGTACCATTTTGGAAAGTACTACCAGAAGGCTAACAAAATTGGCTTGAGTAATACATAAGTAAAATAAGTTGTTTTACATGTAAAGGACAAAAAATAGACTCTCAAAACAAACAAACATTGCATAATCCACTAGGCCAGTTCAAGATTGCCAATTGAACTACTACAGAGATCATAAATATCAGTAGGTCACTGAAAAGCAGTCACTTTTCTTGCTAATGCAGTATTTCAGTCAAAATACTGAGATCTTGTACTGACTTAATAGGGCTGCCATTGATTTACCTTGTAATCAGTTGATGAGTCAAGCTGTATTTCCCAGAAAGTAATAATAGCTTTTTATGAAAGTGGAGATAAGTAAATCATCTCTAATTATAGATCCCACATTTTTTCTAACAGTAATGTTTCAGCAGCCTCAAGCTTCGCTTGGCATTGACTACAGAAATATGTGGCTTATGGGGAGCTGCCTGACAGTTGGAGCACATTCTTTTTAACTCCCTAGACATAGTCATTGTATTAGCTGGACTGTTGGTAGTGCTTTGAATTGCACAAGTGATTCTGTCTACTAATTTCATGCAATTTTTTATAACTATCCTCCTCAATGCTTGACTGTCCTTGCCCGTCACTTCACCAGGTCTGACTGGTATTGGTTTAGTTGAAGCTATTCCTTCATGTTTCCTTTTCAGTCATATTACTAAAATTTGACATGG
This sequence comes from Schistocerca gregaria, assembly GCF_023897955.1. NCBI lineage: Eukaryota > Metazoa > Arthropoda > Insecta > Orthoptera > Acrididae > Schistocerca > Schistocerca gregaria. The sequence goes on from NC_064921.1 coordinate 475,980,920, forward strand.
GTAGCTTTCAAAGGACATAAATGACCCTGATGGATTTGTTACTCAGGTGACCTCCAGTGACTGGTCCACATTCAAAGTCTGTGGTGTACGTGTGGGTGCTATTCTGTCATTCTGCCCAACAGATTAATCTGAGATGTACCCTTTACCTTTGGCTTGTGCAAGATGCAATTTCCACCCCCACACCACTACGGAAGTCAGACAGACGCTCCTGATGTTCTAAAGAGAAATGCCTGAAAAACTTTCAGCAATAAATATCTTCTGGAGTCGTCCGCTGTAAGGAAATGACACAAAAATTCACAAAATTTCTTACGTAACTAGTGGGATACTTGGGTAGTGGAGTGGTGCTAGTTAGTGTAAGGAAAACATGAAACCAACAAAAATTATTATTTATTTTGCTAAAATTCTGAGAAATCACAATGGCACCTTTAGTTATGAACTGAACAAGTTATTTCTGTTGCCCCCCCCCCCCCCCCACCCCCCACCCTAGAATGTGAAGTTACCTCTCAAGAATAGGATTCGCTAATGAAATTTCTATACAAAGTTTAAGATTGTTATTGACTTGGCAGAATGGCTGAGAGCCGCGCCTACTCAACTTGAATGATTATCCGTTTTCTGTTTTCTGTGGGTGCCGACTTAGTTTTAGTTTAGATATTAATGATTCATTTGGTCATGGTAACGGATGGTTTACTGTAGCCATTGTCCGTGGAGGTTCTGGAGTACCAAATATTGGTGGACTTGAAAGTTTCGTTGACAGAGACATTATTGCATTTCGCACCTACCATATGGCCGAACTTGCTAATAAAGACTTTGGTAAATCAGCTTATATGTCGACTTCTGCTTTGTCTTTGTATACACGTAATAGGAGGAAAATATCTGTAAATGAGTCTGTATTCATTTGGGTAAAAAGTAAAGGAGTATGTGAATATGTAAAGTTTGTTGGTGACTGTACTGTATATTTTCATAAATAAATTGTTTATTTGCAAACTGATCTGTTGCTAGATACGGTCGAGGCTGTCGGGTGTGAAATGCAGTAAAGTGTACTGTTGTGGAGGAAATAGGGGGCTCGCAAGAGCTGTAGCACACAATACTGTAAGCTGCGATGACTGCTGCCTGCGCCGCTCGCTTCTGACAAATAAGATAACTCTCGTTTTATCTGGATTGACCTTCACCAATCAAACTCTCCCTATGCCTTGATGAAGTCAAGGACTCCTATTCGCACCTAGTCTAACTATTGGCGTGGTACACTGGTCACATAACGAGTCCACCAAGATGCCACTCAAAAATTCGCTCGCAGGCATTTAACTATAACTCTGTCCGTTCACACCGCACAATAAGTGTGGCAGCCAACACATTGAACAATGCTTAATCGCAAGGACTCAATGTAGAGTCGCACTTCAATTCGCTCTCGACAGAGGTGCTCTCCCAGTGAAGTACTGAGGAGAGATTTGTTCCTCGCTCTTTGAGTACACGTATGAGCACGCACGCTCTTGTTACGTGTTCTAGCTACAATAGCGACAATGGAACAGCCCCACTCCATGCCAGACGTGAAGGGATATATCTTTCTGCCTCTTCCATTACTCCTTCAGCTCAAGGCTTCAGGAATATCGCCTGCCAATCAGCATTGCTCATCTAAAACGGGAGAATGACGTTTCGTTTAAGGTGACCAATCTGGAAATCTGTTGCATCAGCGTTTGGCATTTGCTGTCTCCCTGTGAAAATCTCTGAAACTGCGTGCTATTTTTGTAAAGAATGCATAGGCTGGGCACTCCCACACAATGTAGTGGAATTTGCTTTTAAGCCTAACACGGGGTCGTTCTTCCTTTCACTCGGGCAAATGCTATCCGCTCCACGGGCGGCCGAGGTTGACTCGTCATCTGAAGGGTCCAGCCTCCCGGTGTGCGGTCTGCCTCTCTCGAACTAAAAGCTCCTGTGACCGTCGTGTCTGGAATGTATGGGTGTATGCCAGCCCTGAGTATTTCAACCACGGTGCGCTTACTTGTTATTTGCATATCGTTTACATGAATTCATACAACATTGACTTTATCTTATTAAGTTTGGGTTCGAATGAAGCGTCTTGATGTGTGGAATATGATTGTGAGGGCGGAATATGTAAGCAATGAAGGTCAGGAGACCACGGCGTCTTATAAAGTCACTGAATTCTTCTGACTGACTCATTCTGCTGTTACTGCTTCTTCCTGACAACACAATTCTCTTGACGCCTTTTGTATTGGCAGATCTGCCTTTTGTGACATCTACAGGTCAGTTCTGCATTATGTAGGGGTGTCTGGATACTTTTTCTTATATAGTGTATGATCTCATGTACTCAATTCTGGTGGGGGTAAACAAAGAACAGTTAACTCACTGAAATTTCAGTGATCTTTATAAGACCTTTGTTTGTGTACTTGGAGGGGATCATATTTTAAAAACTGAAAGTAGTGAGTCACGTTAATAAATGGTTTTATGGGAATTAAACTAATTTTAAATGATGAATTGAAAGGGCGAGGGGGGGAGGAGGGGCTGTAGTTTTCTGCTGCCATAGAGATTAATCGTCTTGCAGCTGTACAGAATAAATAATTATCTTTAAGTACATATTAATTGCATTTCATTCTGCTTGCTGAAAGATTGTTAAAGTGTTTCCTTGCCCTGCTGAAATTAATACAATTTGTCTCTCTTACTTCCTGGGAAAGTGTGTCCTCTTTGGAGTATTTAAATATAGCATTCCACTCTTCTTAACAAACTCTTCTGTATTATTTCCTTTTGGAATACCAAATATGTGCATAAAATAGTACTATTATTTTGTGGCTCAAGGCAATGAGTGTACTACATTGACTATAAAATGATGGAGTTAAATATTACAGTATTAGAAAAGGGCTTCATTTTTCTCTCTCTTCAATCACTACATTAGAGAGAACCAGTAGTGATATAGTGGCTGCATATGAATTAATTCAGTGGCTACATTAAGAGTTCTTATGTCTGGCCCCAGGATTTTTCTAATTTGTCCATTTTGGAGTTCAAAAACCATCGGCTCCCTAGAGGGTTGACATTTCTTTGTGAGTACATGCTTGACCACTGTAGAACCCCAGCCCTTGCAACACTACTTCCCTTTCCATATTGCAAGTCTATCTTCTACTGTTCTTTTTTCCTCTCTGCATTTCCACTGTATGGTCTTCCTTGTGCTGATTGTGCTTGGATCTGGTTTGTGATTTTGGACACCATTTTTTTTCCTTCGGGCATTCAATAACTTTTCATACTTAGCTATATGGTCCCCTTGGTGGGTTTGACTTCCTTTCTTCTAAATGCACTTCACCAAAACATCCTGCATAGTTAAGTCATTCTGTTGTAGTGGGCGGTTGTCAAGTACCAGCACAATGATAGCCCCCTGACCACATGGGGACCACACTGTTGATGTCTCATCTGGAAACTCTCCATGGAAGTCAAGGAGTATGAGTGCATAATAGCTGGGGCACGTGGACCCTGGGCAATGGTTTACTGCCAGATAACTGTGGTGTGGATGAGTGGTGCCCGTGGGAAGACCTCCCGTTCGATGTAGGTGGCACCACAGTGAAAGATTCGCACGTGAAGTGAATTAAACTTTCTTCTGCTGGTGGCTGAAAGGCCCCAGCAGTCTCTTCAGATGAGGAATATTATTATAATGCAGGTAGATATGATCCCACGATTCTTGTTTATGCTATGCGGAGAGCGCCAAGCCAGCCATCTGTGTGCAAAACAGTTCACCCAATACTTGGTATGTAAGACTGATGTGGACACTTTTACTGCAATGAAATCATTATTTTTGTTGTCAAAAAGAATGAAGACAAATTTGGGGAATTTGAGTCTGCGAAAACTGTGAAATTATTCCTTATTAATTAAAACTTTCTCTGCTGCCCAATTTACAGCTGTTAAAGTGTGTGGTGGGAGGTGACATACTTGTGACCATTGCCCCACACAAAACTTTGAACATGGTCCCAGGAATCATCTTTCACAGAGATCTTATGCTTCAAACAGATAAATGGCTCTGGACTAATCTCCAGCAGTAAGGCGTATACGTTATCAGTCTTGTATCTTAGCCTTTGAAGGGAACGTCTTCCTGGAGGAAGTTAAGGCCATGGTCTGCAGGTGTGATGTAGAACCATATGTCCCTCCATCTATGAGGTCCTTCAGATGCTTACGCTGTGGGCCTATGTCATCCTGCTGCATGTTTGACCCAAAATTCTGCATCTGTGGATGATCACTCCACGAATGTAGTCCTTGTGAACGTCCACCTCTGTGTGTCAACTCACAAGTTTACACAGTTTTCAAGAAAGAACAGAAGATGCAGGAATACGAATCTGGTGTCCACCTGTCATACACCAAGGCATGGAAGAAATATGAATGCCTACATCCATGATCATCAATTATGCTAACAATATTACCATCGCACCCCCCCTCCTCCCCCCCCCCCCCCCCCAATACCAACCTTTCCCATAGAAGATCTCTCACCACCCTCCCCTCTTGTGGTTTGTGCAGTACCTTCTTCGGCTACCACTTCCCATATCTGGCCAGAGAAGGATTCTCCTTCAGTGTCTACCAGTGACAGGGGTCCCTCTTGGGATCCCTCTGCCCAGCAACCCCTGGACTAGAGGCAAACACCAAATAATGGCTGAAGGAGCCAGAGCCTGCAGATACCAGGGCTGTCCGCTTTTTATCTGTCCCTGTGCTCAATGTGGATAGCCCCGTGAATGTACCTTGCCCACCATAGGTTATGAAGGAAAAGGATGAGGAGGATAAGAATCTGAACAAGATTCCTCTTGTGTCCCTGGAGGTGCCAGATTACCCCCCCCCCTCCACGCAGTCAGATTCTCAGCCAATGTTTGCGGTGTGACTCTACGCCCACTGGTGATAGGTGGTGATCCAGTGGTGTGACCGGTCCTCATGGCCCCTTCACGCATAACATGGCCTCCTAGAATGTGATCATTCAATGGAATTGTAATCGGTACTGCTGTCATCTGCCAAAAATGAAACACCTTATTTCCTTGTCTTCTGCAATTTGCATCACTCTCAAAGAAACTCGCTTCACTGATGACCACTTTCCAACGCTCCATGTAATATATCCACCATCCACAGATAGGAAAATCTCCGAGTGTGAGTTATAGCGTTTTTATTTAAACTACAGTCTTTTTTCAAAATTTACAAAACGATATTCGCGAGGTAGGATTGATCCTCCAAGCCTACCAATAACTAAAAAAGAGATTCTTCCAAATATAAACTGTCTGTAGTAACCATACAACTTCACCAAACCAAGCCCCGGGTGTCTCGAGTCCAAGGACGAGTAGAGGCCCTGCGAGGATGGCTCTGGTACGCTGGTGGCAGTGGACTATGATGCGGAGGCTACGATGACACCAGTGGGCTCGCTCGGCGTGAACTGCCTCTCCAGGCTCCTGCGCCAGCCTAAATACTGCTTGGCGCATGGATATGGCTGGCGCTATTTGTAGTCATGTGTCGAGCGGAAGGAAAGAGGTCCGCGGCTGTAGCGACCTCTTGCGGTGCTCTGGACGTCTCCTGGTGGTCTCTGGGAAGCGTCTGTGTTTCTGGGACGACCGGCCAGGCTGACCCTTACTCGGTCCGGGGCCCGCTGTACCAATCTGCTTCACGGGAAGCGATAGTTGCAGGCGCTTTGTCTGGACACAGTACCATGGGTTTTGTGCATTCTGTCGGAACTGTGTGCTGGTCCTGAGATGACATCTGGAGATATCTGTACTGTGGTTTGTACAAATGTTATCGGTGAATGGATTCCGCTTCATACCTCATTGGAGGCAATAGCTGTACAGGTGCAAACAATCTTGGCAATTACCATTTGCAACATTTATGTATCTCTGTGCAGGTCACTCATGTTGAACTGACCACATAAATCCAAAAACCTGCGACACTTTCCCCCTTACTTGGGGACTTCAGTGCGCACCACCCCTTGTGGGGGAGTACCACTTTGTTCGGTAGGGGCCATCTAATTGACCAAATTCTCACAGACCATGATTTGTGCCTCCTCAGTAATAGTTCTCCTAGCCATTTCAGTGCTGCCCATGTCACCTTCTCTACTATCAATTTAATTATATTTTCTCCTAATCTTGTGGCTTTGCTGCATTGGTCACTATATGATGACCTTAGTTACACTGACCACTTTATGCTGATCCTGTCATTTCCTTGCCATCGCTAGGTAGGCCATACTACCACAGACCCAACTGGACTTTGTATGCTTCTGCTCTCACATTTGCTGCCTCGCTGCCAGGTTGAATTGATGACATTGTGCAAGTTGTCTCAGATGCGAACATCCACACCATTGGAACTGCTATTCCCGTTTCTACAATTCTCTCTCTCCCCCCCCCCCCCCCCCCCCACACCCCCAAAATCAGCTGGTATCATAGTGGACTGAAGACATTGCAAAAGCTATTCAGGATTGCTAATGAGCCCTGCAATGGTTCAAATGACATCCTTTACAGACCAATCTTATCACTTTCAAGCAGCTTCGTACTAAGACTTGCTGTCTAATCAAAAGCAGTAAGAAGGAACCCTGACAGTGCTGTGTCTCTTCCCTGGGTACATATGCATCTTCATCTCAAGTGTGGACCAAGCTCTGTGTCTCATGGACTGCTAAAGTTCAACAACTGTTCCAGGTCTCATTTTACATGGTGATTCATCAGTGTTTGCAGAACTCCTTGCAACCCACTTTGTGACAACATCAGTGTCCTTTTCCTATCCAGCTACATCTACATCTACATCCATACTCCGCAAGCCACCTCGCATATTGTTCATGGAAAGAAGGATTGTCGGTATGCTTCTGTGTGGGCTCTAATCTCTCTGATTTTATCCTCATGGTCTCTTCGCGAGATATACGTAGGAGGGAGCAATATACTGCTTGACTCCTCGGTGAAGGTATGTTCTCGAAACTTCAACAAAACCCTGTACCGAGCTACTGAGCGTCTCTCCTGCAGAGTCTTCCACTGGAGTTTATCTATCATCTCCATAACGCTTTTGCGATTACTAAATGACCCTGTAACGAAGCGCGCTGCTCTCCGTTGGATCTTCTCTATCTCTTCTATCAACCCTATCGGGTACGGATCCCACACTGCTGAGCAGTATTCAAGCAGTGGGCGAACAAGTGTTCTGTAACCTACTTCCTTTGTTTTCGGATTGCATTTCCTTAGCATTCTTTCAATGAATCTCAGTCTGGCTTACCGACAATCAACTTTATATGATCATTCCATTTTAAATCACTGCTAATGGGTACTCCCAAATAAATTATGGAATTAACTGCTTCCAGTTGCTGACCTGCTATTTTGTAGCTAAATGATAAGGGAACTATCTTTCTATGTATTCGCAGTACATTACACTTGCCTACATTGAGATTCAATTGCTATTCCCTGCACCATGCGTCTGTTCGTTGCAGGTCCTCCTGCATTTCAGTACAATTTTCCATTGTTACAACCTCTCCATACACCACAGCATCAGCTGCAAAAAACCTCAGTGAACTTCCGATGTCATCCACAAGGTCATTTATGTATATTGTGAATAGCAACGGTCCTATGACACTCCCCTGCGGCACACCTGAAATCACTCTTACTTCGGATGACTTCTCTCCATTGCGAATGACATGCTGCATTCTGTTATCTAGAAACTCTTCAATCCAATCACACAATTGGTCTGATAGTCCATATGATCTTACTTTGTTCATTAAACGACTGTGGGGAACTGTATCGAACGCCTTGCGGAAATCGAGAAACACGGCATCTATCTGTGAACTCGTGTCTATGGCCCTCTGAGTGAGCTAGCTTTCTATTGCAGAATCTTTAAGATGAAGATGTCCCCCTATATTTCTCTCCCGGCCAGGCTGAATCTTATAAAGAAACCTCCACTGATTGGGAACTAATTCAGGCTTTGCTTCATCCCACAGTAGAGATGCAGGCTTTGATTTAGTTCACAGTCAGAAGATGCAACATCTGAATGTTCCCCAAAGGCAACATCCCCTCAGGGTCTTCAGTTGTACTTGGCTCCAAGGTGCCTTCTCCTTGCAATGGTGAGATAGCATAGTCACTCCTATTCTAAGCCAGGCAAGAACCCAACATCTCTAAGCAGCTACCGGCTGATTAGCCTGACCAATATACTCCATAAGCTTCTTGAAAGGATGGTTGCCCACAGATTATGTTTGGTTCTCGAATCTCAGTGCCTTTTGTCCCCCTATCATTTTGGTTTTTGGGAGGAACAATCGATAACCGACCATCTGTTTAGGTTGAAAGCAGCAATCCAAAAGCTTGTAAATGCCAACATATTATTGCAGTCTTTTGTGACCTGAATATGGTGTACAATACTTCTTGATGTCATCACACTTTACTTACCCCCTACAACTGGTTTTCGACAGAAGTGTGATAACAGAAGCAGAAATGGAAACAGATATCAAAAGACAGTTTTAGCAGAAGTGTACATATTAAGAAAAAATCAACAAGCCTTTATAAAACACTATTTTGTTGTTATTCTAATACTCAAAATTTATCAGTGTTAGATTATATTTAACAAAAAGTAATTCTGACACTTTTTACCTTGCAACCTTTTTCAATGTTCTTCATATATCACACCAGCTCCAGAGAATAATTGTTCACTGACTACGCTACTGGGAGGAGCTGAGAAATATTAGTGAGATAGTGGCAATAGACAGTGGTAGTTATGTCCATTTGATTTTCATTACATTAGCTGATCATCTTTTAGAAGAAGTCTTGTTTTCCTTTATGTACTCCAGTAGGTTTGATTGTAGCATCAAAAGATGATTGTCATTTTCCTTACGTATAGCCAGGTATTGCTTATCTGCATTCATATTTAACATGAATTCTAATGTGTGATTAACAACTTGTTGAAGGCTGCACCTTTTAGAACTATTAGGTACCCAGTCGTCTTGAGATGAGTTTGGATCTCTGGCTTTCATCACCATCAAATTAAGTATTTGGTTCTCAACTAGCTCTGTGATGATGCCACTGAAAATTTGACTTGTATTGTGGATCTAAGTACATACGCAGTTGTGTACTTATCATTTTTCGTGAGTTCTCCAAATCTCATGCTTGAATTCACTTTATCACATAACTTTCTTGTAAAATTTTGGAGTTATCCTGAAGTATCAGGTTTTGTTTCTTCTTGCTGTAAAGTGGCCACAAGAACTTGAATTAGCAGTATGACTGACAGAATGCTCGCTTGAGAACTACTTAAGTTTCTGGTAATTTCTTTGAATGGTTTCATTGCTTCTACAAATTTTTGAACATTTATCCAGTCTTCAGTGGTCATCATCGTGCTTGGATTTTTCAGTTTAGCAGTAAGTTGTAGGAGCCACTCCTGTGATTTCACAGCAACTTGAAAACAAAGTTGTGTCTGATCTATTGCACAATTCACAGCATCAAAGCCAGAAAACTGCAATGTTTTAATCATTTTACATCCATGATGATCACCAACAATACAGTGCACTGCTTGGTGATTTATGTCTCATTTTTGAAAACCTGTTTGATGCCCAGTAATGACTCCACATTTCAAAATTATAGATATCTTGTGAAAATCCTTAGAAATACTGTGAGAAGCAAACTAAGTAATGAAGTTCCAGAATGTAGGTCAGACCATATGTCATTTGTGAAAGACATTTTTCAAATAAATTTTTATTTTTCTTGCCAGCTTACTGTGCAAGTTATCACGCAAATACAAAGTAAAAATATCACAACCTTTCAGCTTATTATTTGGAAAAGCAGTCGGTACCCTCGACAAAATAAAATAAGTTTTTGAGGGCAATCATTTCAGTGATTACACGATAAATTTGTTGAGATTTTAGGTGTGAGAAATCCCAATTATCATTTACTTGCAGACTTTGCTGCAATGTAAGTTGTTCTTCAGCATATTTGGCTGATGTAAAATAAACTATGACGATGACACAGTAAAAATAGTAAAATACCTCAAGAAATTAAATACGTAAAAAGTAATACAAAAATAAAATGCTTAGTGGCTAAGTAGAGCATGCCCAGCTAAAACAACAATTGTAAAAACTACAGTTTCTCACTTGGGAATTCATTTATAAATGTAGGATTTTATTCTTCATATTGTATAGTAGGTTTCGCTAAGTTGTTTACTGTCATTAGCGTTTATTTTAGAACTGATGATGGTGAAGAAGTTACTGACGCCTGATATATAATTTCGAGAATAAAATGCAATAAATAAATTAACATTCTATGGAGTAAATGCAATGTGATTGATATTGGTTCAAATTATAAACAGTTACATGGGTACCATCACTCTTCTATAGATAAATGGAAGATAAAATTCTTAGAAACAATTTTATATTGAGTGCAATAACTTTTTGAAGTCCTCACCCCAGGTGGAACGAGTGCAGGGACGTAAAACCAGTTTAAATTTCATGCAGTTCTGCCAACATATACTCGCAAACTACAGTGGTGTATTCATTCTGTACCACAGACTGTTATATGCTTATATCTTTAAAGTGTGGCAGCAGTGAGTAAAGGCACATTATCTAACAACTTGTACCAACATGACTCGACCAGAACAACTAAGGTAGAGGTCAGCGTTTTAAAATGTTACTTTGTTGTGAATCATTCGGATTAAGGAGCTTTGCACCAGCAGTGGACAGAGCTCACACATAATAATCGAACTGTATTATTAGTACTGACTACATTATTACACAAATATTGACTAACTTCTTGTTTTTTCACCTTCACTGAAAGTTTGATAGTTTCATCTAACTTCTCAAACTCTGCAAATTTCTTGACATGTAATGATTTAAGATGACTCTTCAATGCGATGGTCGTGCTTCCTTTTCATGAATATACTTTGTCACGGGTTTTGCATTTGGCAATCAAATCATTAATCTCAATGAAGTAGTTCCCAATAAGACTTGTTTTTGGTTTCATTATTGCACTCTTAATTAATGTTGCACCACAAAACTGTTGACTAAAAAACCCTGCACAATATACTAACATCATACAGCAACACAAAGTAAACTGATAAGTGAGAAATCACTATACTTTCATGGCGATGGACTATCGTTGCATAATAATCCAATAAATGGAATAATTACTACGGGCACATGTTGGCTTACTACATGCCACACTCAGCGACCCCCCCCCTCAACCCCCCCCCCCCTCCCCCCACATTGTGGTTGTGGAGTGCATATCTTGGTGGAATGCCCCCTCCTTTTGGCCCTCTATGCCAAGCATGGACTTCTGGACTTATTGCCACTAATATTGGCGTACATTTTACCCTGTTTTAATCATTATTAGATTTTATTTGTCTTCTTTCTGCTGTACCCAATTTTCTATTCTATGTGTTGCACTTTGTTGAGTAGTGGGTGTTCTTGACTAGTGACCAGGGGTGGGACAGGTGTGAGTGGGATGTTCCCTGTCGCATGCAGAGCCCCAGGGACGCCCATCTGTTGGTTTCCCTATTTTCTTTACCTTGCTTTTATTATTGATGGCACAGAAGACATCCATAAAATTTTTAGTCTTCTCGCTTTTATTATTATGAATCTCCTGATTAGACTCGTTCTCAGTCGACATCTCTGCTTCCTGCTTCCGAATGCATGACTGTTATCTTGAGGGACTGAGGACCTCATCATTTGATCCTTACTCACTCGGCCCGATCAGCCAGTCAATCAGAAACCATCAGATTCACAAATATAGCAAAGCTTGAGTGAAAGTATGTTCTCAGTTAAATTAACAAAAACCTTTTAAACTGTTTTGTGCAAACCAATCTCTTCTGACTGCTGTTATAAAGGTGTTCATAACTTTTTAACTGAAGTTAACCCATCCCATACAGAACAACAAAAAGCTTGACACACCCCATTATTCTATTGTTTGAAGAAAACTGTGTTCTGATGTAGTTGTTTAATTGTTTTGAAATTTTTATACTTCTTAAAATCTAGTTGTCCCTTTGCTGTTAAACTTAAGGTGACTTTCTCTGTAAATCTGCTGCAGTAGAATAGTCTTAGTCATGTTCTCTTAGGTTGTAGATAAACATATTAAATGAAGGATATCAAAGTTCTCTCTTACAAATTGGTTCCTAATAGGCAGTTGATTTCATCCAGCATTTGCAGGCATTTTATTCAGGCTAAAAACTGTGAAAATCTTAAATATGATTCCACTTGTGTGCTGCCTTTAAAATATAACTTTATTTGTAGGTTGCTGTGGAAATTTCATAACTGCCAAATTTTACAAGTTGATATTAATTTCCAATCTATTTTGAAAGTTCAAATTATAATGTCATTTTCTGAATTTGTATTTTCTAAGTTTTGCTATATTTTTGTGTGACTTTTCATCATCGTCCATCTACTTAAAATTGCCAAACTAAATATGTACAATATTCGCCTCTTTTATTAAAATAAGGTTTTTAAAACTTGTTTAAACTGAATGTTTGTATTCTTATGATACGTGCTACTATAACAATTTACGAGTTGTCACATCAGTCCACCTGTATGCCTTCTTTCCAACCCTGGGTTCCACTACCAATAATTCTTAGACAGAAAAAAAAGTGACCACAGCCAAGCAGTGATATCTTTTGGCAGATCATAACTCGTATAAGACTAGCATCCAGTTTGTGAGCAAAATTAATATTTGTTTCCTTCTCACAGATTTTGGGATGCTATAATTGACAATCAAAACAAAAATAAAAATTATACCTACTAGTATGAACTTCACCAAGATTCTATTAGTGTCAGTGAATACATTTTTAGATAAAAAAAAAGGGAGGGAGATAAGGAACAGAGATAAGGAAAGGACAGAACATACTTTATTGTCTATAATACAACATTCAGTCATCGTTGATCTTTATTTTACAATTGCCATTGCCGACTTTAGCCCACAAAAAAGGTACTCATCAGCATTTAACTTCTTCTTCCTTCTAGTAGACAATACAAATGGCGTGCTTGGAACAAGAGTACCATAAGGCCAACAGTCCTGTAGTCTCAGCAATACTCCACGTCTTCCAAGCTAAAATGTTCGCATCTGAAAATGCTTCAAGGCCACCATAATCTGCTTGGTTGCCCCATACAACAGCCAGTGTCAGCCATGTACTACCTCCAAACACTGCTTGTACATCACAAGTGAAATTCAGATGGAGTCCACGAAAAACATTTGGAACTCCAATCAATTGCTGTTTATTAAACTGCCCAGCCAAGTCAATATCATTTGCCTTCAAACTGTGATACACAGGTACACTGCGCCGCCAGCGACGACAGTAACCATGTCGCAGAGGCATTGCTGTGGCACGTTAACACAAGTGAACGTAGCAAGCCAACGCCCAGCGAGACACACAGAGCTACTCGACGTTCGCAGAGTGAATGACGCTCCGTGCTGTGGTGCAGCTGGACCCCAGCACAGCTTATCGCACCACAACTTCCGGTCGCCACACACTCGCAGCGCGCCTTATCAGTCCCAACTGCTGTGACCGGAAGTGACCGTTGATCTTTATTTTACAATTGCCATTACCGACTTTAGCCCACAAAAACAGGTACTCATCACCTTGGTTGCCCCCTACAACAGCCAGTGTCAGCCATGTACTACCTCCAAACACTGCTTTTACATCACAAGTAAAATTCAGATGGAGTCCACGAAAAAATTTGGACCTCCAAGGAACCATTGCCTCGAAGCATTTCCAGATGCTAACATTTTAGCTTGGAAGACGTGGAGTACTGTTGAGACTACAGGACTATTGGCTAAACAGCCTTATGGTACTCTTGTTCTAAGCATGCCATTTGTATTGTCTACTAGAAGGAAGAAGAAGTTAGATGCTGATGAGTACCTGTTTTTGTGGTCTAAAGTTGGCAATGGCAATTGTAAAATAAAGATCAATGGTGACTGTATGTTGTATTATAGACAATAAAGTGTGTTCTGTCCTTTCCTTATCTCTGTTCCTTATTTCCGTCTTTTTTTTTATCAAAAAATGTATTCACTTTTTGTTTTGGTGGCAGTGCTGCTCTTGGTTGCTCGCTAGGCGGGTGACCTTGAACGGGACTTAGCTGCTGGCGAGGCTTCCGGTCGAACGCGGGCGCACGTGAATCATCTCATTAGGATACAGAAAAAACTTATTACTTACCTTTATGGCTTGACTGAACTCTTTGTGCTCAGTTTTAGTTTTTCTCTTTCTAGTGTAAGGAAATCAGTTTTCCATTAAATCAAGGAAAAATTTGTGATAAAAAAATGGAGATTGTTCAGTGTGCAATTTTTGTACTCCTGAATGACTAAACAAACTCTGAAGAGATATATTGAGGAAAAATATTATGTGCAGATGGAGCAGAACTATGTAAACCATGAAAACTGTTCTGCTTCCACACAGGAATTTCAAGTAAAATTTTGACACAATCTCCTGCAACAGTTCATAACTAACCTAGACGGGTTCTATCACAGACTGAATGATAATTTTCAAAGATAAAGAGTTCTGGCTATCCTTGTCCACTTACATGGGTACATCTGGAATAATAGGAAATTGTCTCAGATTGGCCGACCACAGAATAAAATTTGCTGACAGGCAGGTTCTATCTGTGGAGAAGTGCTATTACACCTGTTTGTTCAGGGATGTCTTTGAACGTCATAAGCATGACTGTAGTGTTAAGATAGCAGAAAGTCTCAAGATAAAAGGATCCTGAATTCCTGTGCTGTAGCAAATTACCATTGTGGGGAACAATGAACCACGGTGATAACGATTAGGGAAAGGCCCTCAATATTAGTGCAGCAAATACATATAACCTCTGGCCTCAGGCTTGACACTAGTGTGCTACCAGCAATGAAAGGGTGAATCTTTGACAATGCCAGGTACTCATGCAGGTAAAATATCAGAAAAATCGTTACACAAACATCAGCCAAAGCACCTGAAATGAAAGCCTGTGAGTTATTAGCAATTCTTGAAGGAGAATGCAACCAGCCATGATTACTTTTTAAAACAAGCTATGTTTTATTATTTTGGGCTGTCATGTATGTCTTCAGCTAGATGGGGCAAAACAAGACATTTAAAAGTAACTTTAGGAGTACTACAATGGACAATGGACTGTTATGAGGCCATTGCTGTTTGCAACATATGATCTTTTGGATTACATTGGAAGTTCTGTAAATCTGTTCTTGGAAAATGTTGATGTCTGTAGAAAGTTTACAACAACAGGAGACTATTGAAATAAAGGAAGAACACCAGAGGATCAGTGATTGGTGCAGTGATGGACTGCTTCGTCTCGTCATAAATAAATCTAACATACCGTGAATAAAAATGCAAAGAGGTCAATTACTGTTTAATTACACTACTGCCAACAACAAATCACTGCAAACAGTAAAAGCTCTAAAATACTCAACAATATCTGTCTGGAGTGATCTAAATTGGAACCACCACATAAAACAAACAGTAGGAAAAGCAGATGCCAGACTGAGATTCACTGGAAAAACCTTAAAAATTGTAATTCATACATAGAGAAGTGGCTTACAAAATACTCTGCTGACCAACTCTTGAGTGTTGCCCATCAGCCTGAGAATCTCACCAGGTTGGTTTCATGGAAGAGAGAGATATTGGGGGAGAGGGGGGGTCCTTCCAATGGACAGTTGAGCATTTTGTCGCATGTCTATTTAGTAAGCACAAGAATGTTAAACTAAACTGTTCAAAAATTAATTCCTGTGGCATATTCTACAAGAAAGGTAATGTGTCCCAAAGAGAAATTTACTGTTAAAATTCCTAGAGCATTAAGTTTCAAGAATATTCAGGCACCATATGTTGGAGGTGGTGGTGGTCTTGGCCTTCAGTCTGAAGATTGGTTTAATGTAGCTCTCCAAGCTACTCTATCCGGTGCAAGTCTCTTCATCTCCAAATAATTACTGCAACGTACACCCTTCTGAACTTGTTTATTGTATTCATCTCTTGGTCTTCCTCTGATTTTTACTCCCCCCCCCCCCCCCCAAACACACACATCCATCCCTCCAATACCAGGGTTGATGATCCATCGATGTCTTAGAATGTGTCCTATCAATTGTCCCTTCTTTTGGTCAGATTTCTTGTCTCCCAATTCAATTCAGTACCTCCTGATTCGCCTCATTAGTTATACGATCTACCCATCTAATATTCAGCATTGTTCTGTATTGCCACATTTCAAAAGCGTCTATCTTCTTGTCTAAACTGATCAGAATTTCATGTTTCAGTTCCATACAAGACTACACTTCACACAAATTCTTTCAGAAAAGACTTCCTAACAAGTAAATCCATTTTCGATGTTAGCAAATTTCTCTTCTTCAAAAATGCTCTTCTTGACATTTCCAGTCTACATTTTATATCTTCTCTACTTTGGCCATCATCAGTTATTTTGCTGCCGAAATAACAAAACTCATCTACTACTTTGTGTGTCTCATTTCCTAATCTAATTCCCTCCACATCACCTTATTTAATTCAGCTACATCAATTACTCTTGTTTTGCTTTTGTAGGTGTTTATCTTAATCCTCCTTTTAAGACCTATCCATTCTGTTCAACTGCTCTTCCAAGTCCTTTCCCCTCTCTGACAGAATTACAGTGTCATCGTCAAACTTCAAAGTAGTTATTTCTTCACCATGAACATAACTTCATTTTTATTTTTTTAATTTTTTTGTTTTGTTTCCTTTCAAGCTTGCTCAATGTACAGATTCAATGACACTGGGGATAAGCTGCAACCCTGTGTCACTCCCTTCTCAACCACTGCTTCCCTTTCATGCCCACTGACTCATAACAGCCAACTAGTTACTGCAAAAGCTGTAAATATCTTTATGCTCTGTACCTCTCCCTGTTATCTTGAGATATCCAACAACTGAATTCCTGTCATCATTGTCAAAAGCTTTTCCTAAGTCTACAAATGCTATAAACATAAGTTTGCCTTTCCTTAATCGATCCTCTAGGAAAAGTCATACGGCCAGTACTGCCTCATGTGTTCCTACATTCCTCTAGAATCCAAACTGATCTTCCCAGAAGTCAAGTTTTACCAGTTTTTCCATTCTTACATAAAGAATTTGTGTTAGTATCTACAATTATGACTTATTCAACTGTAGTTCGGTAATATTCACATCCATATCTGTCAGCACCTTCTTTCTGTGGAAGCAGAATCACTAAATTCTTCATGAAGTTTGAGGGTTTTCACCTGTCTCATACCTCTTGCACACCAGATGGGATAGTTTTGTCTTGACTGGCTATACCAAGGATATCAGTAGCTCTGACAGAATGTCATCTACTTCAGGAGCCTTGTCCTTGTTTCAACTTAGGCCTTTCAGTGCTTTGTCTAATTATTCTCTGTGTCATATCTCCCATACCATCTAAGTCTTCTTCCCTTTATATAATATTGCCTTCAAGTTCATCTCCTTTGTACAGTCCCTCTATATACTCCTTCCACCTTTCCCTTCTTTGCTTAGTACTGGTTTTCCATTTGAGGTCTCGATATTCAGATAACTGCTTCTCTTCTCTCCTCTTCAAAGCCCTCCTCAATTTTACTGCAGGTGGCATCGATCTTTCCCCTTTCGAAATATGCTTCAAAATCCTTATGTTTGTCCTCTAGCCATTTCTGCATATCCATTGTGCATTACTTTTCACAAAGCCCATGTATAATTATGGATGAAAATCAGTTGCTTAACAGCCACACTTGAACCAAAAGTACTGTAGCTGCTAAACACTATTACTACACTTCCAGCATATTCACCTTATGTTGAACAACATGAGTATTGCTTCACTTTGCTCTTTTTAGTCATGTGTTTTGGGTGGAGCAAAAACTACACACACTATAATCAACAATGGAAAATCCAGGATGGAATGTAACAATATTACGCTACTCACCATATAACGGAGATACTGAGTCGCAGATAGGCACAACAAAAAGACTGTCACAAATAAAGCTTTCAGCCAGTAAGGCTTCCCCCCTCCACACACACACACACACACACACACACACACACACACACACACACACACACACACACACACACACACAAAAGGGCGCGCATGCACACGCGCAAATGCAACTCACACACGACCGCAGTCTCAGGCACAACTTTAGCCACACTGTGAGCAGCAGCACCAGTGCATGATGGGAGTGGTGACTGGGTCTGGGGTAAGGAGGAGGTTGGGGTGGGGAGGAGTAGGAGTGGCAGACAGTAAAGTGGACAAACAGCTTGTAGGTTGTCATGCCCACATAGAATGCAGCTCACATGACTGGTATCACAGGTAGCCCTGTCTTTGATAGGATAGGTGATGTTTGTGACTAGAATGGAGTAGGTGGTGGTGGGAGGATGTACGGGACAGGTCTTGCATCTAGGTCTATTACAGGGATATGAACCATGAGGTAAGGTGTTGGGAGCAGTGTTTGTGTAGGGATGGATGAGTATATTGGGTAGGTAGGTAGGTGTGTGTGTGTGTGTGTGTGTGTGTGTGTGTGTGTGTGTGTGTGTGTGTGTGTGTGTTTTACACAATGGTTTTTGTTCAAATTTTCATAGCCAAATGTTGTGTGAGAAATGGACAAATGATGTACCAAATGGACCAGCTTGAGGTATGGTTTTACAAAAATTTCTGGAATTGCTTTCAAGTAAAGAGGGTAATTAACAGAAACTTAATTCGTGATTTGATGGCAAACTGAAATATTTCAGAGTAGCTGCTGCTAGCTGTATAACTGAAGTGTCTAGAACTTCATCTCTTCAAGGTATAGCTGTACTGTTCATAAAAAATGAAGTATTGAATTCATGACATGTTGACAACAGAGGACACTAGTAAGGAAAATTGGGTGTCAAAAAGAACATTGCTGTTTGAATAAAACTTGAAAATAATTAAAAACTCGGAAAAAAAGAAAAGAAAAAAGTGCCCCATACTGAGTTCCATCTGCTAGGAAGTCCTGAGTCCAGTCACAAATAGTATGTACACTCATATTTTGTTCACTAAGTAACTGATTGTGTTGATGCTTTCTGAAAGTCAAGAAAAACCGTATCACTGGGGATGCTGTTCTCGAAGGTGCTCTGGATCTTGTTCTCGAAGGTGCTCTGGATCTCATGGCTAGAAAGAGCAAGCTGAATTTCATAAGCTCACTCTTTGCAGAACCCACATAGATTTCTATAAAGGACATTTATTTTCGTTTCTTAAAAATGGGATTGACTTGTGGTTTTTACCAATTGCATGGTACCCTTCATTGCTCCAGCATCTTATGATAAAATCCTACAAGAAGAGGAGCAAGTTATTTCACATAATCTTACAGCTATCTCATCATGTCCAGGCAGCTTCCATTGCTGGGCGATTTTAGTTGATTTCCTTTTATGCTGTCACTTATCTCAATATCTGCCATTTTGATATTCATACGGTGATAGAAAGGATGAACTGCATTATGACCTTTCACAGTGTGAAACAATTTCATTCTCTCTGTCTTATTATTTTAAACAGCAGTTCACCATCAACATAGATTCCATCAAAAACAATGTGTTATGCTATCATTGAGTCATATGAACCAACTAATTCACCTTCTGATAATTCATGTCAGTGGTCACGGTTTGAGTTTACTACTGCACTGTTTGTCTTTAATGGTGGTTTCCCCATTTTTAATCTTCTTCAAACACCTGTAAATATTAATCTTGTCAGTGTTCTCTCCTTACACAACCTGTGTCATTCGGTGGATGTCTAATTGCTTGTACCCTTCCTTTGCTGAGGACCCAAAAAACCTGTTTCAATTAACTATTTATGTGAAAAAAAGTACCATCTAAATACAACAAGAGTTACTCAAACTGTACGCGTAATTTGAACAAATTCAGTCAGTTGATAAAAATGTATGATCACTGTTACATTACTTTCAATGCTGATTTAAAGTTTTACATTTGCATATTGTGTCAATCTCTTCACCCCATTGATTCTAAGCACTATTTCTTGTATATCAGTGGCTTCTGGAGTTACAAAATTTTCATTTATAACATGAAATGTGTTTTTTTCTGTTCTTATGGCAGCAAGGTTTACTGCTGTTCATCTGAATGTGTGTGTCTCTTAATTCTTATTTTACATGTATTATCATGTTTATGTTTTGTAGTTTCTTCTGGTGTAGATGTGATTGTTGGGTATTTGTATAATATGTAAAGTCCTATTTATGCTGAAAATTTTGTAAATTTTATATGTTTTCTTTGTGTGATAGGATACAGACAGGAAAATCAGCAGGATCCCACATTTATGTCTATACCTGTATCACTGACAGACAACACTGTAACACTGACATTGCGTGGATTCACTTCAAAATTCAAAGGAAGCACAATTGTTCCGGCTATACCATTCAATAAATTTGGATTATTCAACAGATTTGATGGAAGTAATGAGCCCATTGAGCATGAAGACATTAACCCTATTATTACAGCAGACGAGGCCATGGAACTTCCTCCCATCATTGCTATGCCAGCTGATGACTTGGTAAGAACATACTTCGAGCTGAAAGTTAACAAGGAAAATTTTTGGTTAGTCCATTAGTATAATGCATAGAGCATGTTATCTAACTCATAATAAATCAACTCTGCTAACAAGTTCAGCTGCGGAAGTGTGCATGGTTCTAAACCTTATTTGTCTTGGCATACTGTGAATCTTACAGACATAAGCAGTTCAGAATGTGTCACTAATCCCATACCAACATGCACATATAACTTAGACAGTGATCTGAAAGCTATAAAAATTTCCACTTTCACTGCCTATGGACAAATAAGGCATTGAGTAAAAATATCTGAAGCAGCCAGACTAATCAAAACTCATTTTATTTGGCAATCCTGGCATGGAATCTATGGATTATGAAGTAGGCCTGCAATCCATATGGCTTAAAATTTGTGGCTATATTTTGTAATGCCGTTTTTCCATCTGAATTACTTCACAAATACACCATGGTTGGTTACATGAACACGACAAGTATTAATACTAATAACATGGTATTATATGTCTCACTATGATATTGATCTGAAATCTTAGCTACACACTTGTGATGAAATTGGGTTAATTATTAGCAACTTTGAAACTTTCTGACAGGTTAAAACTGTGTGCTGGACAGGAACTCAAACTGAGCCCAGTCCGAGACAGTTTTTGCTACCAGGAGGTTTCAGATCAGTGCACACTCTGTTGCAGAGTTAAAGTTCATTATTGCAACTATTAGCAACTTCGTTTTACATTAAGAGAAAATTTTATACAATACAGAAACTTCCTGTTATGTTTTAAGTTAGAAATAGTTCAGATGAAGGATTTAGCAGCACGCCAGTGCAGTTAAATCAGTGTTAGTCTGCAGAAGATGGGAGCAGAGAGTTTTTTTTCTCACAACATATTTGACATCTTGTGGCTTGTGGTTTGAATTGCAAAAAACTGTCATATTTCAGCTGTTATTCCGAGCCTTTTATTTTTCAGGTGGAACTTAATGTGGAGAGAAAACCTTTACATTCAGAAAGTTCAAAAATTGACGAGAACAAAATTTACAAGGAATATTTTAACAGGGCTCAGAGAGGAAGTCTGAACAATCACAGAGGATCAAATGTTTCGTTAGACAGCTCAAGAGCTGAGATACTTGAGAAAATTGGGGAACAACAGTTTGAAGACATCCTTTTCAAACCAAAACATGGAAAGAACAAATCAAGAAAAGTGGCCAAAAATAAACACCTTTCAGGTCACTTTCTGTTCTTTTAATTTATGTCGATTTCATGTAATGTTCTCTCTCTCTCTCTCTCTCTCTCTCTCTCTCTCTCTCTCTCTCTCTCTCTCTCTCACACACACACACACACACACACACACACACACACACACACCTACTTACCTGCCAGATTTCATTACTATGTACACAGATGTTTGCAAAAATTGAAAAGAGCAAGAATTACCAAGAATGATACATGTGAAAAACTTTTGCACTTTCTCTGCCACAAGCTGGCAGACATGTCCAGATGAAATATGGCATGTGAAAATGCATGAAGGAGAGGTTGCACTCTGGGTGCTGCAACCTCTCTGATGGAATGTGTGTGATTCAGATTACCACCAATATATGAAATCAAGGCTCCATGTTGTATCCAGTAGCACCACAAATCATCGTAGTTGTTACTTGTCTCCTATGCTGATTCAAGGCATGTGACCATATAGTAGTAACCTTGATAGTGTGTAACATATATAGGCAACCGTCAGTTTATAGCAGGTTGAAGAGGGACCTACACAAAAATGCTACATTTTGCTGCTTATGTTGTCAGTGGCAGTGTTCATATATTCATTGCAGTCTAAAGTGTTTTGGTTTCTGTGGATTGGAAGCCAACAAAAGCCCATACAGGAAAACAGATGGAGTGTGGCAACTGTCTACAGAGACACACACATTGGTAGTACTCTTGTCATTGTCATTACTGCATTTAATTATAATACATGTATTGATAACTAAAAATACAACCTTTCCTAGCAGTACACCACCTTCCACTGAACAATTTATTTTTCAAATACAGTTCATTTGTTGTTACAGAAATGTCTTGTTTGCATTTATGAACACCAAATGGCTTTCTTGTTAGTGGAAAAGTTCTTCTGCATAGTTTTTCTCCATTGTTTTCTTAGCTATCTGATTATAGTATAATTTCTAGCTTAATTTGATAATTAATGAAATCATTCTGTTATCTTAAATTTATGATTCATTAAAACTGATAGTTTTCAGTGTTTTTATTTTTTATACAATTACACAAAGTTATAGGGTGCATAATTTATAATCAACACTTTCATTTTAGGACTGGAATCTGGATCTGACTCTATGAGCACAAGTACTAACAGCATCCGTTCAGTTAACTCTGACAGTGAAGAGGCTGGTAGCAGCGAACAAGTTAGTGGCAGTACTGACTGCGCCAGTACACCAACCAGGTGTATTGACCCTAGTTCCTCGGAAGATACTCTTGTGAGACTCAGTGATTGTGTTGTAAGTGAAAAGACAGAAGTTGTGAATGTAAATGGTTTGATCTCTGACAGTAGCAGGAAACTTGGAGAAATCACTTTAAGCCATAGTTCAGAAGAGAAAGACTGCATAATACCTCACATTAAGCCTGACTTGAGAAGTCCCGGTTCAATAGAACGAGATGTTGCAGATAAAGAAAAGCGTCTTGCAAAATTTCTTAACTTAGATACTTTATACAAAGATGCTTCAGCTGATCCAGAAGGTCCTGTAACAAATGGTGAGCTTTCTGAGTGTGTGACAAATGAAAACTCAAGCAAGGATTTAGAAAGTCCTAAGCCACAAGAAGATGCTTGCCATGATGTGATTGCAGATTATAAGTGCCCTACAGATTATACTAGTAATTCCACTAAAGACTGTGAATATTCAAATTCAGTAGAAGTTTCTGATGAGAAACTTTCATCTTACAATAGTGTACTCAGTTATGGACCACCTTCGGGCAGCAGTGCACCACCTAGTGTCCACACTTCACTGGATACTTATTCACCTGGTCAACAAAGTGATACTGTAGTAACTGAAATATCACCAATTGAACGTGGGGACAAGTGGGTTCAGTTCAAAACTCCCTGCCCCATCACCTCACTGTCTGTCTGTTCTCATTATGTTTGTTGTATTGATTCAAGAGATTTTGTATTCTTCAGCAATTTTAGCCGTTTGGGATTGAAGTGGCAGAAGCTTGATAATAAAGCTAGACAGGTTGTCATGTCACAGAATGGAGACTTGGTGTGGAAACTGTACAAAAATACAGCTTATGCTCTCAAACAGCCATCTTGTAAAGGTCCCTTTGGTACTCAGTGGTTAGAAGCTGCTAAAGACGTGCAGTGTATAGCTGTGTGTGAGTCAGCAGCATGGACCGTCTCTCTTGATGGCAGAGTGTACATCCATAAATATGTAACAAGAGAAAGGCCTTTCAGTACACCAGAGCAGGTTCCTTGTGTATACATGGCAACTCGTATATGTTGCTTCAGAGAGAGAGTATGGATTCTTACCACAACAGGAGAAGTTCTCTGGAGATCTCATATTAGTGAGAAAACCCCTGAGGGAAGAAAATGGAATAAAGTTGAAGTACATAATGTTGTAGACATAGCTCTTGGGTGCCATGAGACTGGTTGGCTCATAGACTCAAAAAATACAATACTATTTTCAGATGACTTCACTGAACCAAAACCTTCATGGTGGCAGGTTAGTGGTAGCTGTCTTGATAATGAAATTTTTCAGTGTTACATGATTGTAACTTACACTGATGGTGTGTCTTCTGTTTAATAGGTTTTAGTGAGTGACTATGTTTTCCAAGAGACGACACCACTGGAACAGTTCCGAAACAAATTGACTGATAATTATCTTTGCAATCTTCGGCCTCAGTGTACTGTAATTGTGGCATGTGGTGAAGACACATTATGGATATCGGAAAAAATGGCTACTTATGTGTATATGAACAAGACAGAATTCACAGGTATATTGCTCTTCTTTCTGTTTACATGGTTAAACTGAAACTGCTTTGAAATTTGGCACTGCAAATTACAGATTCTTTGAAAATTGTCGTTGTCTCAACTAGAACAAAAGCACGAATCAGCAATGGAAACACTTTGTCCTTCAATTTGTATGATTTCATTTGTGTGCTAGATAAAATTGTCCCCCTAACATTTATGTAGGCTTAGCTATAGTTCTTCGATGAGTGACATTTTTAAATCATTTACTGAGCGTCGTTTTTTTTTTATTATTTTTTTTTCCCAAACTGGCTATAAAGTTCTTCCACAAGAATAAATCACAAATGGTTGTGTGACGCATGCAATATCTTAGGGTTGAAAGATTGTCTTTCAGAGTGGCATGTGTTTTACCATGGTCATTCATGGTCTAATCATGTGGATTATTGCATCACTCTCTGAGAAACCTGATTTTGTGATAAGTTCCTTCTTTATTTGCTCAGGATCAATGGAGTCATTTAACACTTCATGGTAATACACAGATGTGACTGGCATTCTCCTCTTTAAAAGTAAAAATAATACCTGCTGTTGATCTTTACCTGTGATACTGGAGCTGTGGTGAAGCCAATGGAACAACTTCCGTGAACTATTTGTTGAGTTTCACCTATAGTACTCATTGTACACTGTAACATTCAGTTAGAATTGTGCTTCATCACTGATCATTGATTTGACAGTGTGATCTTTGGCTAAAAATGGCAACCCCATCACTCTTCTTTTTTCATTATATTGTACATCTAAAAAGATGTATTTCTTTTGCCTAGTCTGTATTATACTGAAGTGCCAGAGAAACTGGTATAGACAGAGATACATGAACAGGCAGAATACGACACAACAGTAGGCAGTGCCTATATAAGAAACAGTTGTTAGTTTGGTTACTGCTGTTATAATGGCAAGTTATCAATATTTATGTGAAATTGAACATGGTGTTACAGTCGGCACATGAACGAAGGGACACAGCCTTTCCAAGGTAGCAATGAAGTGGGCACAATGTGACACCCCACACATCCAGAATTGCTACAGAGTGGCTCCAGGATCACACTTGTGAGTTCCAAAACTTCTGCTGGCCAATAAGTCCCCAGACACAAACATTATTGAGCATATCTGGGATGCCTTGCATGTGTTGTTCAGAAGAGATATGTTACATTCAGAAGAGATCTCCACCCCCTACTCCCCCCACCCCCACCCCACCCCACCCCACCCCACCCCACCCCACCCCCACCCCTCCGTACTCTTACGGATTTGTGGACAGCCCATGCAGGATTCACGGTGTCAATTCCCTCCAACATTACTTCAGACATTAGTCAAGTCCATGTCACGTTATGTTGCAGCACTTCTGCATGCTTGCGGGGTCCCTACACAATATTAGGTAGGTGTACCAGTTTCTTTGGTTCTTCAGTGTATAATGCAATATATATTCTTTTTAACTGTTATTCCTTTATAACTGTTTCATTATTTTTACACACTAACAATCTGCTCATCAGTGCACTGGTTACATGTCGCAATTTTGTAGTTTAACGGTAATTTATGAACTGTAATATTAAGAGAAAATGAGAATGGTTAAAATCCAGCAGATGGTCTCTGAATCATACCAAAAGATGAAGTAAGATATATTGGAGTATAATCACTAATAATTTACCAAGAATCAACCCTGACACATCAACTTCGATTCATGTAAATTTGATGAAATTGTCAGAAAAAGATAAGATATTCAGCATAAGTTATCTACCAGTTTGCGAAAAATGAAGATAATATAAGAGTTAAGAAGACATCCCATTGAACAGCAGAAGTGTTGAGTTGTTGACAGGCACACACGAAAGAGAAAACTTGTTACGCGTGCCGCCCCCCCCCCCCCCCCCCCCCCCCCCACACACACACACATGTCCTTACATTGTGCTGACTGTGTGTATTTGTATTTTAGATCAAAAAAGAATTTATTCTGGAAGCTAACAAGTTTTCTTCTTCATTTAACAATGGAAAATCCAGGATGGAATGTAACAATATTATGAGAAGGAAAGTTGCTACTCACCACACAGCAGAGATGCTGGGTCGCAGATAGGCACACCCTTTTTTTTTCTCCCACTCCCTCCCCACCTCTCCCTTCCTGCAGCAGCACTTCACTGTCCACCATCCCCACCATACTATCCCTTCCCCTCCGTGCCCCAGCCTCCTCTTTTCCCCCACTCAGTCACCACTCCCATCATGCACTGTTGCTGCTGCTTCAGTTGTCTGAGACTGCAGTCGTGTGTGTGTGTGTGTGAGTGTGTGTGTGTGTGTGTGTGTGTGTGTGTGTGTGTGGGAGGCGGGCATGGGCGGGCGCAGGTGTGGACGTGCGCATATATGTGTGTCTTGTTGACATAGTCTGTTGCCCACAAGTTATAAGTGTGAAAATCATCTTGTTGTGTCCCTATCAGTGACAGCATCTCCACTATATGGTGAGTAGCAACTTTCCTTCTCATAATATTGTTTCTTCCTCATTTGTGTGTTTCTGTAGTAGGTGACTCAACACTTCTGCTATTTGGTGAGTAATCTCATTTACTCCTTAATTTTCTACGTTCTGCTAGAACTTTCCAACATATTTATGCAACCAAATCTCGGGAAAAAATTATTATGTGCTGTCAAGAATCATTCAGAATATCATAGAATGAATCAATTCTGCTTCATTGTTGTGTTTCCTAGACATACGATCTAATATAACAGTTGCATGTTGCTACAATATATACACTCCTGGAAATTGAAATAAGAACATCGTGAATTCATTGTCCCAGGAAGGGGAAACTTTATTGACACATTCCTGGGGTCAGATACATCACATGATCACACTGACAGAACCACAGGCACATAGACGCAGGCAACAGAGCATGCACAATGTCAGCACTAGTACAGTGTATATCCACCTTTCACAGCAATGCAGGCTGCTATTCTCCCATGGAGACGATCGTAGAGATGCTGGATGTAGTCCTGTGGAACGGCTTGCCATGCCATTTCCACCTGGCCCCTCAGTTGGACCAGCGTTCGTGCTGGACGTGCAGACCGCGTGACGACGCTTCATCCAGTCCCAAACATGCTCAATGGGGGACAGATCCGAAGATCTTGCTGGTCAGGGTAGTTGACTTACACCTTCTAGAGCACGTTGGGTGGCACGGGATACATGCGGACGTGAATTGTCCTGTTGGAACAGCAAGTTCCCTTGCCGGTCTAGGAATGGTAGAACGATGGGTTCGATGACGGTTTGGATGTACCGTGTACTATTCAGTGTCCCCTCGACGATCACCAGAGGTGTACGGCCAGTGTAGGAGATCGCTCCCCACACCATGATGCCGGGTGTTGGCCCTGTGTGCCTCGGTCGTATGCAGTCCTGATTGTGGCGCTCACCTGCACGGTGCCAAACACGCATACAACCATCATTGGCACCAAGGCAGAAGCTACTCTCATCGCTGAAGACGACACTTCTCCATTCGTCCCTCCATTCACGCCTGTCGCGACACCAGTGGAGGCGGGCTGCACGATGTTGGGGCGTGAGCGGAAGACGGCCTAACGGTGTGCGGGACCGTAGCCCAGCTTCATGGAGACGGTTGCGAATGGTCCTCGACGATACCCCAGGAGCGACAGTGTCCCTAATTTGCTGGGAAGTGGCGGTGCGGTCCCCTACGGCACTGCGTAGGATCCTACGGTCTTGGCGTGCATCCGTGCGTCGCTGCGGTCTGGTCCCAGGTCGATGGGCACGTGCACCTTCCGCCGACCACTGGCGACAACATCGATGTACTGTGGAGACCTCACGCCCCACGTGTTGAGCAATTCGGCGGTACGTCCACCCGGCCTTCCGCATGCCCACTATACGCCCTCGCTCAAAGTCCGTCAACTGCACATACGGTTCACGTCCACGCTGTCGCGGCATGCTACCAGTGTTAAAGACTGCGATGGAGCTCCGTATGCCACGGCAAACTGGCTGACACTGACGGCGGCGGTGCACAAATGCTGCGCAGCTAGCGCCATTCGACGGCCAACACCCGCGGTTCCTGGTGTGTCCGCTGTGCCGTGCGTGTGATCGTTGCTTGTACAGCCCTCTCGCAGTGTCTGGAGCAAGTATGGTGGGTCTGACACACCGGTGTCAATGTGTTCTTTTTTCCATTTCCAGGAGTGTAGGTAAAAGAAGGCATGAAGACTCTCCACAATTTGTGGTTATTTGCTTTAAACAATCTTTTTACTGCTTACTTTTGCTGAATAAGTCATTTAATTAATCTCAACTGCCCCAAAAGAGAATTTCAGAAGAGAACAGGGAGTACAAGTATATAAACTATTTCTTTTTAGCTGAACCACAAGGATTTTTACACATATTCATGATATACTCATTAATTTAAATTTCTATATGCAATTTATATGTTTTACATTTCAGAATATAGTTCACTGTGATATGAACATTTATGTTGTTTACTTTGAACCAGTGGTAGGCATTTTCAATTATCATTTATGCTGTCTGGAATTTGGTCCTTGGTTGATATCTTGTGTCACCAACAGACATTGCAGAACATGGACACTGTTTTAAAGTTATTGGCCATTCATTTATGTAGATTAAGAACAAAAGTTGGACGTAGGTCACCATACTTTGTCCTACTGCTTTCTGAGTTTATTGTTAATCCTGTGGTGCAGTTTTTCATTGTGCCCCTCTGCTTTCTATTATGAAGATAATACTACACCCATGTAAGAAGAGCTGCTACAAATGTCATATTTTAGTTTAAGAAGTAAAATTTTATTGTTAACACAGTCAAAAAGACATTGTGAAGGTAACAAAATACACCAACAGAGTAATTTTATTTGTTCGGCTTTAGCACAAAATCTTTTGTTAGACTTTGGCTGTATCTGTGGATAATCATGAAAGCGAAACTGAAGCAGCTGATTAGCTTTTCTAAGGAATATGTTCAATATTTCTATTATGTCACATTTACAAAATATGTTGGAAGTATTGATAGGAATGAATTATCTCATAGATGTGATTGTTTCTCTCCTGTTATAGATGTATCAATGAAAAATCTGTTTTAGAAAATGTCATTAATTGGGTAGACAAAAAAATCTACTCACCAAGCAGTGACAGGAGAACACACATATAAAAAGGTATTTTAGTTTGATAGCTTTTGGAACCAGTGGCTCCTTCTGGCAGAAGGGTTGTGAAGGTAAGTCTCCCCTGACTCGGGATTCTGAGCATCTTTTTTGAACTCATTCCCTTTTCCTAAACCTCACCAGTGCTTTTCCTTTACCCCTCTTACTTCCACTTTCTTCCTTCTGCCAGAAGAAGGAGCCGCTGGCTCCAAAAGCTGGTAAACTGTAATAACTTTTTACATGTGTGTTCTCCAGCCACCACTTGGTGAGTTGATTTTTTATCTATATTCTTATGGATGTTTGTTTTCTGGAACATTTATTCAGTTTTTGTTCCATAGATCCAAAAAATTAGATGATTCTCATGGGTGTGGAACAAGTCAAAAAGTATAACATAAAACATTTGAATATAATACTTACTACCCTGATCATTTGTTAGGAGATTGTTGAAATAGGTGCATACAAAGCGGTAAACTGGAACAGCTAATATTTACAAAATTAACGCTTTTAGTGCCAGATGTTTTCTCAAAAGATCATGCGATTTTACAGTAAAAAGCAAAGCTCTGTCATACTTGCAATAAAATCAAAACTGTTGCATAAAGTAATGTATTTTTTTTTTATTTTTAGGGAATGCTGGCAACAGTAATATGTGCAATACACATTGTCAAAGAACATATTTTCAGAGAAAAAAATTATTTTCGTAATGGGGTTTATCGGAAAAAATTAAAACTGATTTCACTTCACTCTTGAGACCCATCAAATGATGATATACTCAAAAATTTCAGGTATATGTGGAATCTCTCTAGTTTTCTTAACAAAAAGATCATAAAGGAATATAAAGTGTATTACACTAAGGAAAAAATCAAAAAGAACATAACAAAAAAATTGTTTTGTTCTGAACATGTTCTCAGTTCTTCAGTCACAAATCACTGACAAATGTGAGATTGCAGTTATGACAACTACTTGCACACAAACTGACCAACCCATGAAGGATGCAGTCCTTTCTTGCAACAAATGCATGCTGTTCGTGAACGCCGCTTCTTACCCTTCATAGAACAAACACTGCAGTAGCATTCCTTTCTCCCTGTAAGAGTCTTTACACCATATACTGTTGGAGCAGGTACATTTATATCAATTGCATTTGTGGTTGTAGCCCTTGCCGAAAACCGCTGTTGAGAAAGTTTGCAAATGACCATGCTGTTAAACTTCAGTCGTGTCAGTGGTTTGTCGTTGGGGTTTAGGCTTTCCTTAAAGTAAACATATGCATTCAGCAACATCCTGGCAATTATGCTGAACACTACCTTCTTCCACATCTTGATAGTCCTCCTCTCATCTAAATAGCAGTATGTCATCATATCAGATGAGTCAATGCCACCCATGTACTTACTATATTCAAAATTTACATCTGGTTCCTTGATCGACTGCCTATTGCGAATTGTTTTTCTGATGATGTAGCAGAGGATGATGTAATAACAAGGAGGACTGGGTTTCTCTGTGATTTCTTCTGTCTGAAGCCACAGAGAAGTATAAAAGATTTCCTGAAAAACTTTAGCTGGCCTACGGTATAATTTGACAGAAGACCACATGGCAGGAATTTTCTGTTTCTTCTAATTGTTCCCGTTAGATAAGTGCCAACTGAATACAGCCTTTCTGCCAGAGGAATAGATTTAAAAAAAGTTATCACAAAACACATGGTAACCTTTTTGCACATAGCTCCCAAGAGCGAGGAGTAATTTCATGACGACTACATATCCCACGCCATTCTTCTTTATTTCGTTTTTGTCAGCATCACTTTTTGCACCATGGTATATATAAAAACCTAGGCAGTAATTTGCTACTGAATCACATAGCATCCTAAATTTGACTCCCCACCTGTGATGATGTTTATTGGAGAGGTACTGGATTAGCTGCGAGTGTGCCTTTGTCTGAACAAGACTTCTATCAACACT
Source organism: Schistocerca gregaria (assembly GCF_023897955.1). Taxonomy (NCBI): domain Eukaryota; kingdom Metazoa; phylum Arthropoda; class Insecta; order Orthoptera; family Acrididae; genus Schistocerca; species Schistocerca gregaria. The sequence continues at coordinate 476,012,390 of NC_064921.1, forward strand.
CAGTTGCTGGTGTGGAGTGGAGTGGCGACAGAAAACACTGTTGGCAATATCCACCAACACTTGAAATTTGGCTGTTGTATCATGTAATGGGTGACCAGGAGGGTGAAGTTTCGAGTTGTCTACAAAATGTAAGAACTGCAGCAACAACTGAAACCTGTTGCATGAAAACATTTGCGAAAACCGCGGTGTCAGCAGGTTTGTATCAGTTGCCCAATAACTAAAAATCATAGGCTTTTTTTTATCAGTCCCATATTCAAAATCACTGCTACAAAAGCCCTCATTTCTGCAACAGTTGTTGGTTGCCACTGTTTGATTCATGAATTTGGTGTAAATGCTTTGACTGAATCACCCGGTGAGCGTATCTGTTAGTCTCAGTCACCATAATCGTAAGAAGCTGTTGCGAAAAGAACAAAAAAAATTGGTGTGGTGTTTGCTAGTATATGTTTAGGGCCTTGTAATTCTTCATAAACAAAGTGTGGAGGGGGCGGATTGTCTGATGCCTCATCCATTATTTCAACAAAAGTATTTGCACTCAATTCAGTTGTGATTGGTCAGCATCATCATTGTCATTTGTTGATGCACAGTCATCACTTGAAGAAGAAAATGATGAGTCCTCTTCTCCACCGAACATCTCATAATCTGATTCACTTTCTGCAAATCCTGCAAATTCATCTTCACTTTCATTACTTTCCATATCACTCATATTGAATGGCAACTTCTTACTTGACGACACCATGCTGCCGCAAAATATTCGGTAAATAAACAACAACAGAGAAATTTATTTTAATAGACAACTCGCACTGACAATCGAAAAGAAGATCAATATGCAGTGCGTTCAACCATCCTTCTGCATCTTGGCTAGGAAATACTAATATCTTTGCCTTCAAGCACAGAAAAAATGAACGAGATAGGCATCATGATCAGATCGTATTTGGCACTAAAAGGGTTAACACGGTGTGGGAATGAAACATTGTTATGCACTATTAATAAATTTATCATACACAAAATAACTAATCTTGACTGTTGTGACCAAGTGCTGTCAGAACTGAAATCTAATAGACATTTTTACTTAGGCTGGCTTAACAGTTCCTGTTAAGATCTTCGTCTGAGGAGTAGGAGGAGTTGCGTATCAAAAAGTCTTTCAAACTCTGTTTAAACTGTGCTTAAACTTTTAACAGTTTATAGTGGCCTAATCATTCTTGTTATCTCTTTAGGAGTTGTATTTTTGAAATGAGTCTCTGGCGTGTATGTACTTGGCTGTAATGTTTGCTACCATCATCATCATCATCATCATCATTTAAGACTGATTATGCCTTTCAGTGTTCAGTCTGGAGCTTAGCCCCCTTATAAAATTCCTCCATGATCCCCTATTCAGTGCTAACATTGGTGCCTCTTCTGATGTTAAACCTATTACCTATTACTTCAAAATCATTCTTAACTGAATCCAGGTACCTTCTCCTTGGTCTGCCCCAACTCCTCCTACCCTCTACTGCTGAACCCACGAGTATCTTGGGTAACCTTGCTTCTCCCATGCGTGTAACATGACCCCACCATCTAAGCCTGTTTGCCCTGACTGCTACATCTATAGAGTTCATTTCCAGTTTTTCTTTGATTTCCTCATTGTGGACTCCATCCTACCATTGTTCCCATCTACTAGTACCTGCAATCATCCTAGCTACTTTCATATCCGTAACCTCAACCTTGTAGATAAGGTAACCTGAATCAACCCAGCTTTCGCTCCCATACAACAAAGTTGGTTGAAAGATTGAACGGTGCACGGATAACTTAGTCTTGGTACTGACTTCCTTCTTGCAGAAGGGAGTAGATCGTAGCTGAGCGCTCACTGCATTAGCTTTGCCACACCTTGCTTCCAGTTCTTTCACTATGTTGCCATCCTGTGAGAATAACATCCTAAGTACTTGAAACCGTCCACCTGTTCTAACTTTGTTCCTTCTATTTGGCACTCAATCCGTTTATATTTCTTTCCCACTGACATTACTTTCGTTTTGGAGATGCTAATCTTCATACCATAGTCCTTACATTTCTGATCTAGCTCTGAAATATTACTCTGCAAACTTGCAATCAAATCTGCCATCACAACTAAGTCATCCGCATATGCAAGACTGCTTATTTTGTGTTCACATATCTTAATCTCACCCAGCCAGTCTATTGTTTTCAACATATGATCCATAAATAATATGAACAACAGTGGAGACAGGTTGCAGCCTTGTCTTACCCTTGAAACTACTCTGAACCATGAACTCAATTTACCGTCAACTCTAACTGCTGCCTGACTATCCATGTAAAGACCTTTAATTACTCGCAAAAGTTTGCCTCCTATTCCATAATCTAGTAGAACAGACAATAACTTCCTCCTAGGAACCCGGTCATATGCCTTTTCTAGATCTATAAAGCATAGATACAATTCCCTGTTCCACTCATAACACTTCTCCATCATTTGCCGTAAGCTAAAGTTCTGGTTCTGACAACCTCTAAGAGGCCTAAACCCACACTGATTTTCATACAATTTGTCCTCAACTAATACTGGCACTTTCCTTTCAACAATACCTGAGAAGATTTTACCCACAACGCTGATTAAAGAAATACCTCTATAGTTGTTACAATCTTTTCTGTTTCCATGTTTAAAGATTGGTGTGATTACCGCTTTTGTCCAGTCTGATGGAACCTGTCTCGACTCCCAGGCCATTTCAATTATCCTGTGTAGCCATTTAAGACCTGACATTCCACTGTATTTGATGAGTTCCAACTTAATTTCATTGCACTGCAATCTATTGACCATTTTCTCCACTTCCTCAAATGTGATGCTATTTCCATCATCATTCCTATCCCATTCTACCTCGAAATCTGAAACATTACTGATCGTATTTTCACCTACATTGAGCAACTCTTCAAAATATTCCCTCCATCTGCCCAAGGCATCCACAGGATTCACCAGCAGTTTTCCTGACCTGTCCAAAATACTTGTCATTTCCTTCTTACCTCCCTTTCGAAGACTGCTAATTACACTCCAGAATGGTTTTCCAGCAGCTTGACCCATAGTCGCCAACCTGCTTCCAAAGTCTTCCCAAGATTTCTTCTTGGATGCTGCAATTATCTGTTTGGCTTTGTTTCTTTCTTCAACATAACTTTCTCTGTCTACCTGAGTTTTGGTATGTAGCCATTTTTGATATGCCTTCTTTTTCCTTTTACAGGCTGCCTTGACTGTGTCATTCCACCAAGCTGTTTGCTTCATCCTACTTTTACACACTACTGTTCCAAGACATTCTTGAGCCACTTCTAGTACTGTGTCTCTGTATCTTGCCCATTCCTTTTCCAATGACTGTAATTGACTACATTCAACTAACTGGTACCTTTCTGAGATCACTGCTACGTACTTGTGCCTGATTTCCTTATCCTAAAGTTTCTCCACTCTTATCCTCCTACATATGGACCTGACCTCCTGCACTTTCGGCCTCACAATCCCAATTTCACTGCAGATTAAATAATGATCAGTGTCATCAAAGAATCCCCTGAATACGCGTGTGTCCCTCACAGCTGTCCTGAATTCCTGATCTGTTATTATATAGTCAATGACAGATCTGGTTCCCCTGCCTTCCCAAGTATACTGGTGAATGTTCTTATGTTTAAAAAAGGAGTTTGTGATTACTAAGCCCATACTGACACAGAAATCCAAGAGTTGTTTCCCGTTCCTGTTGGCCTCCATATCCTCTCCAAATTTACCCATAAACTTTTCATACCTTTCTGTTCGATTTCCAATCCTGGCATTAAAACCACCCATCAGCAGAACACTGTCCTTGTCCTTTACTCTAACAACTACATTACTGAGTGCCTCATAAAAACTATCCATCTTATCTCGATCTGTCCCTTCACAATGCGAATATACTGACACAATCCTAATTTTCTTGCTAGACACTGTCAAATCTATCAACATCAGTCGTTTGTTTACATACCTTATTGCAACTATGCTGGGTTCCATTTCTTTCCTGATGTAAAGCCCTACACTCCATTGTGCTATTCCTGCTCTGACTCTTGACAGGTAGACCTTATATTCTCCCACTTCCTCTTCTTTCTCACCCCCTACCCGAATGTCACTAACAGCTAAAACATCCAGCCCCATCTTACTTGCAGCCTCTGCCAGCTCTACCTTCTTCCCAGAGTAGCCCCCATTGATATTAATAGCTCCCCATCTCATTACTATTTGTTTGCCAAGTCGTATCTTAGGAGTCCCTGGTTTGTCAGTTAGAGGTGGGACTCAGTCACCTCCAAAGGTCCGAGGCATTTTGCTCTGATTATTGCCAGCATCATATGTAAAGTACCAGGGAAGCAGGTTGCTAGCCTTCCTTGCCCCAAGTCCAATTGGGTTTTACCCCTAATGGTTAAGGGACTAACTGGTGGATTTGGTAGTCTTTGCTGTATGAGCACAAAAGTGACCACGCCTAGAATATGTCCAAGATGCCCACCCTTATTCCTAAGTAACTGGTATCCCGACTATCGGGACCACTTACTTGGCCACTCATACATTGCCCATGGTTCATGAACTAGGACATGACTACAGGAACCCACACCATGAACCACGTTTGCTACCGCTATCAATGATTTAAATTGGTGCCCAATGATTTCTGTTTGTCATTATTTCTGTCACAGATGTTACCTGAGAATGAATGTAAATTGCATCACAATTTGTATTTTTTAAATTTGTGTATTATTTACTTTTTTATTTTTAATTTCATAGTAGTCCAGAGTATCTCTACTGTGTAAATGAAAAGATTTAATTTTTTGTTAGTTTCACTTCTTTGGTACAATACTGTATGAGTTCACAATACTGTTGGTAATGGAGTTAGAACTCTTGACTACTGCTTGCCTTGTGGTTTAAGTAGAAGTCTCTTCTTAGCACAGAATACATTAATCCCATACATTACCATCCCCGGCCCTACTTCTGTTTAATTTTACTCTCATTTGATTTAGATGGAAAAAGGAGTCAAAATGTTGGAAAATGTTTAATAGTTTCATCCTTTCTCTTTCCATTGTTAACCTATTCCCAGTATCTAATAAATTAGAGAACCATAATGATCAAGTCATTGGTTATGATTGTTTCATAAAAAAACAGTTTCTTTTATAATCTGAATGTAATTCATCTTCTTCTTTTGTTGTCAACAGTTGTCTATAATGCCTAGAAGCATCATTACCAGTCCCTTTTTTTGTTTAAGTCACTAGAGGTAGTTAGCTGTAAAATCAATCTGCCATTGGTTGTTACTTGGTGACCTTCATTTCTCTTGAGAATTTTGCACTGGGAAATAATCAAAAGCTGTACATCAACAATTTTATGTGTCTTAGGTAAGTACTTTCTGGTAGAAAATCAACATTAAGAGCCCCACAATGAATTTACATTTAAGTCTCCACTAACAATGAGTTAATAATTCTGCATAATCTTATTTATACTCTTTCTAATAGTTTGGTGAAGCCCTCTGAAAACTTGTAAACTGCCAGTACTACCAGCTTGTGTGTTTTCACATACAAACAGCATGAACAGGGACTTAATTTAGAATTTTACATACATGTGTGGCTCTTCCTCTCCTGTTATCAATCCCAGAGCAGTATGATATTAATGTGTGCCCATCTAGCTGTCTATACTGAATTCCAATGATGTAAAAGTGGTTTACTGTTCATGCAATATATCTGCTGTCATTACATTTGCAGTTTCATGTTCATACATTTTAATAGAAGTGCATCCTTTTTATTAATGAAGCTTATTATGTTTTGAGGGAAGAAATTTTATATGAATGTTCCACAAAATTAACAGCATTTCCTGAGCAGCCGTGATATTTTTTTAGTAATAGACTTTTCAGGTGTAATATAAATTGGTTTACAAAACTGAAGGATGAAATTAACTTTTGCACAAAGCCACTGCCAAGTAACATAGTTCAATGAAATTTGGCCTATACATAGCAATAACTTCTACATTGTAGTACAGAAAGTAACTGATAGGAATACACAGTGAGATAACAGAAATGATACTTTAATTCAGGGACAATCATTACACTGAAGGACAGCAATGCATATTCTACAATGTTCTCCCGTTCTGGCCATAAGGTTGGTACGGAGTTCCTGTGGTTAGGCATTTCATTCTTCCACCAGTACAGCTGACAACTGCTGGACGGTCTTTGGTGCATGTGGACATGCTGCATTACATGTACCATGCATCCCACACATGATTTATTGGATTTAAGTCGAGGGTTGGGGGAACAGACACGCCAGTCCATTCTCGAAACATCTTCTCATTCCAGGAGTTTTTCCACTTGCTCTGTTTGATAATGTCCTGCATTGTCATCTGTAAAAATGAAAGGATGCACAAGGGGCAAGGAGTACTGAGTCCCTATGATATCAACTGGCGAGTGTGCCATCTTCAAAGATTTGGAGGTCAGTACGCTGTGCAGTATTATGCCTCCAGACACCAGAACACATGGTCAACCAAAAACAATCATGTTCGACAATGTTCCTTGGTGCGTCGTGTGTTCCAATCTCTCACCATTTGAGAGTGCGTTAAGAATCACTACTCAGGCTGAATCTGCTCTCATCCGAGAAGAGCATGTGACCCCACTCCTTATAGGTCCAGTGTCTATGCTCTTGACACCATTGCAAATGATGCTGCCTATCTACATCTACATCTACATCCATACTCCGCAAGCCACCCAACGGTGTGTGGCGGAGAGCACTTTACGTGCCACTGTCATTACCTCCCTTTTCTGTTCCAGTCGCGTATGGTTCACGGGAAGAACGACTGTCTGAAAGCCTCCATATGTGCTCGAATCTCTCTAATTTTACATTCGTGATCTCCACGGGAGGTATAAGTAGGGGGAAGCAGTATATTCGATACCTCATCCAGAAACGCACCCTCTCAAAACCTGGTGAGCAAGCTACACCGCGATGCAGATCGCCTCTCTTGCAGAGTCTGCCACTTGAGTTTGCTAAACATCTCCGTAACGCTATCACGGTTACCAAATAACCCTGTGACGAAATGCGCCGCTCTTCTTTGGATATTCTCTATCTCCTCCGTCAACCTGATCTGGTACGGATTCCACACTGATGAGCAATACTCAAGTATAGGTCGAACGAGTGTTTTGTAAGCCATCTCCTCTGTTGATGGACTACATTTTCTAAGGACTCTCTCAATGAATCTCAACCTGGTACCCGCCTTACCAACAATTAATTTAATATGATCATTCCATTTCAAATCGTTCCGCACGCATACTCCCAGATATTTAACAGAAGTAACTGCTACCAGTGTTTGTTCCGCTATCATATAATCATACAATAAAGGATCCTTCTTTCTATGTATTCGCAATACATTACATTTGTCTATGTTAAGGATCAGTTACCACTCCCTGCACCAAGTGCCTATCTGCTGCAGATCTTCCTGCATTTCGCTACAATTTTCTAATGCTGCAACTTCTCTATATACTGCAGCATCATTCGCGAAAAGCCGCATGGAACTTCCGACACTATCCACTCGGTCATTTATACATATTGTGAAAAGCAAAGGTCCCATAACACTCCCCTGTGGCACGCCAGAGGTTACTTTAACATCTGTAGACGTCTCTCCATTGATAACAACATGCTGTGTTCTGTTTGCTAAAAACTCTTCAATCCAGCCACACAGCTGGTCTGATATTACGTAGGCTCTTACTTTGTTTATCAGGCAACAGTGTGGAACTGTATCGAACGCTCTTTTCCAATCATTTGGAACCTTCCGTTCCTCTAGAGACTTGCCGTACACGGTTGTTAGAAGGGGGGCAAGTTCTTTCGCGTACTCTGTGTAGAATCGAATTGGTATTCCATCAGGTCCAGTGGACTTTCCTCTGTTGAGTGATTTCAGTTGCTTTTCTATTCCTTGGACACTTATTTCGATGTCAGCCATTTTTTCATTTGTGCGAGGATTTAGAGAAGGAACTGCAGTGCGGTCTTCCTCTGTGAAACAGCTTTGGAAAAAGGTGTTTAGTATTTCAGCTTTACGCGTGTCATCCTCTGTTTCAAAGCCATCATCATCCCGGAGTGTCTGGGTATGCTGTTTCGAGCCACTTACTGATTTAACGTAAGACCAGAACTTCCTAGGATTTTCTGTCAAGTCGGTACATAGAATTTTACTTTTGAATTCACTGAATGCTTCACGCATAGCCCTCCTTACGCTAACTTTGACATCATTTAGGTTCTGTTTGTCTGACAGGTTTTGGCTGCGTTTAAACTTGGAGTGAAGCTCTCTTTGCTTCCGCAGTAGTTTCCTAACTTTGTTGTTGAACCACGGTGGGTTTTTCCCGTCCCTCACAGTTTTACTCGGCACGTACCTGTCTAAAACGCATTTTACAATTGCCTTAAACTTTTTCCATAAACACTCAACATTGTCAGTGTCGGAACAGAAATTTTCGTTTTGATCTGTTAGGTAGTCTGAAATCTGCCTTCTATTACTCTTGCTAAACAGATAAACCTTCCTCCCTTTTTTTATATTCCTATTAACTTCCATATTCAGGGATGCTGCAACGGCCTTATGATCACTGATTCCCTGTTCTGCACTTACAGAGTCGAAAAGTTCGGGTCTGTTTGTTATGAGTAGGTCCGAGATGTTATCTCCACGAGTCGGAGTCGGTTCTCTGTTTAATTGCTCGAGGTAATTTTCGGATAGTACGGTCAGTATAATGTCAATCGATGCTCTGTCCCTACCACCCATAATAAACATCTGAGTATCCCAGTCTATATCTGGTAAATTGAAATCTCCACCTAAGACTATAATATGCTGAGAAAATTTATGTGAAATGTAGCTGTTCTGTCACTAATGCTGCTGAGTCAGGAGGTCGGTAAAAGGAGCCAATTATTAACCTAGCTCGGTTGTTGAGTGTAACCTCCACCCATAATATTTCGCAGGAACTATCCACTTCTACATCACTACAGGTTAATCTACTACTAACAGCGACAAAGACGCCACCACCGGTTGCATGCAATCTATCCTTTCTAAACACCGTCTGTGCCTTTGTAAAAATTTCTGCTGAATTTATCTCTGGCTTCAGCCAGCTTTCTAAACCTATAACGATTTTAGCTTCGGTTGCTTTCTATCAGTGCTTGAAGTTCCAGTACTTTACCAATGCACCTTCGACAGTTTACAATTACAATACCGATTGCTGCTTGGTCCCCATGTCCTGACTTTGCCCTGCACCCTTTGAAGCTGTTGCCCTTTCTGTACTTGTCCGAGGCCATCTAACCTAAAAAACCGCCCAGTCCACGCCACACAGCCCCTGCTACCCATGTAGCCGCTTCCTGCGTGTAGTGGACTCCTGACCTATCCAGCGGAACCCAAAACCCCACCACCCTATGGCGCAAGTCGAGGAATCTGCAGCCCACATGGTCGCAGAACCGTCTCGGCCTCTGATTCAGACCCTCCACTCGGCTCTGTACCAAAGGTCCGCAGTCAGTCCTGTCGACGATGCTGCAGATGGTGAGCTCTGCTTTCATCCCGCTAGTGAGACTGACAGTCTTCACCAAATCAGATAGCCACCAGAAGCCAGAGAGGATTTCCTCCAATCCATAGCGACACACGTCATTGGTGCCGACATGAGCGACCACCTGCAGATGGGTGCACCCTGTACCGTTCATGGCAACCGGAAGGACCCTTTCCACATCTGGAATGACTCCCCCCAGTATGCATACGGAGTGCACATTGGTTTTCTTCCCCTCTCTTGCTGCCATATCCCTAAGGGGCCCCATTACGCGCCTGAAATTGGAGCTCCCAACTACCAGTAAGCCCACCCTCTGCGACTGCTCGGATCTTGCAGACTGAGGGGCAACCTCTGGAACAGCACAAGCAGACATCTCCGGCCGAACATCAGTATCAGCCGGAGACAGAGCCTGAAACCGGTTCGTCAGACAAACTGGAGAGGCCTTTCGTTAAGCCCTCTGGAATGTCTTTCGCCCCCTGCCACACCTCGAGACGACCTCCCACTCTACCACAGGTGAGGGATCAGCCTCAATGTGGGCAGTATCCCAGGTAGCCACAGTCGTAGTCCGATCGGGACGAGCTGGCCGTCCCCGACAAACCCCCATCCGGATCCCCACAGTGATGCCCATTGGCAACAGCCTCAAGCTGTGTGACCGAAGCCAACACTGCCTGAAGCTGGGAACGAAAGGATGCCAACTCAGCCTGCATCCGAACACAGCAGTTGCAGTCCCTATCCATGCTAAAAACTGTTGTGCAAAGAACGTCTGAATTAATCTACAGAGAGCACAAACAATTTGACACAAAATTTAAACGGTTATTAAAATACAAGAGTGCCTATGTATGGGCGTCAATTATTTACCTGGTAACCAACACCCAGAGAATTAATTAACAGCTCTTAATTCCTCACAAAAACCATTACTTAGGAACACCTTTTGTTTTTTCCATCCTTTTCTTTCTAGCCATAGCTTTCACTTTATGTCCTGTGTTGTTAGACCCCTCTGACCAGTGGTCGTCAGTTTGCTTTTGTCCATTCTCCAAAGTAATAAAATATTGGAGATATATAGGCTGAAGCTGTAAGACTTGCATTGTCTTGTGAATGTTTTGACCTTATAGACTTGAGTGGTGGTTACTGCATTACCAAAAATGACAGGCACTGCCCTTCATGTTGGTTGTAGCACAACACTCAGTGGCATTCCTTGCACTGGTTTTTGCTCCTGACAGTTATGCAGGAATGTCACTTGTCTCCATAACTGTCAGAAAATTTGCATTGATTATTAGGGTGAAGAATTATACACAAGGGATTTATAAATATGATTATTTTGCTCAAATAATTTTGCTTAACTAATTGTAAATAATAATAAGCTTTTAAACTTCGCAGACCACACTGCACAACAGAACCCTTTTTGTGATACACGTCTTGATTTCAGTGTTTTAATTTTTTCCCCTGTACTTTATGTGGTCATTAAGAAAGCATATGTAACATATACAATTGATTGAGATGTATGTTAATATTTGAGCTGAGGAGGGTGACCATCATATCACTTGCCGCATCTGCAGCACTCATAAACTAGCCATGCCTTCTGTATGTTTCATTTGAAAAGGACACAGCCAATTTCTTTCTCCACTCATGTTGTGCTTTTTCTCTAATGACCTCATTGTCAGTGGGATGTTAAGCTGTAATCTTCATTTCAAGCTGTGCTAGATGCTGATGACTGGATGTCTTGAGGTGAACCACTGAATAACAGGTACCTTGTACAACTCATTGTCATTTTTGTCAGAACACATATGAGTAGTTCCCTAGCTTCTCCATGGAAGAAAGCGGTGTCCACAAACTCAAATAACGCAGCTCGTAATGGTTTTGTGAATAATGGAATGAGTAAAGGTAACATCTCCCCATATAGATGAGATGTTGCAAGAGTGGTAGACACATAAACAAGACTGAAAGTACTGTTAGCCACTGGTTAATGTCCTCCTCCAGGGATAACTAGTACAGAATAGAAGAGGGATGGCCTGGGAGGGGGGTCGTTGGTGGGAAGAATGGAATAGAGAGTGAGGGAGACTTTACAGAGCAGGGTGGAGTGTAGACTGAGTGAACTAGGGAGAATGAGGACACAAATGGAAATGGGTGTGACAGGGTCTAGTGGACACTGTCGAAACCAGAGGGATTGTAGGATTGGAACAACAATTTCTATCTGCCTAGTTCAGAGAAGCTGGTATGAGAGGGATCAAGATGGCATGGGTTATGTAGCTTATGTTGAAGTCAAGCATATTGTGCTTGGCAAAATGTTCTGCCGTTGGTGGTCAATTCCATTTTTGGGGAAAGTTTGATCATGGCCATTCATCTGGGTGCACAGCGTGTTGGTGGTTGTACCCACATAAAAGGCTGTGCAGCAGTTGCAGTATAGTGTGTGCAGCAGTTGCAGTAGAGTGTGCCTCTGATGGAACTGTACATATGAGTGGGTGAATACCTGCATCTTCCACATGGGTATGAGCCATGTGACAAGGGTTAGGAATTGATTGTGGCATAAGGATGGACCAAGATCATTTGTAGATTAGATGGGTGGCAGAATTCTATTTTGAGAGGAGTGCAAGGATTGTGGGTGGGATCTTCTTCACTCCTGGGTACAATGGTAAGTTGTTGAAGTCCTAGAGAAGAATAACTAGTTGTCCCAGTCCACAGTGATATTGAGTAATTAGGTTTATGCTCTGTTGCAGCAAGTTCATGGTGTGCTCGGAGGATTAAGGGCATGTGTGGGTGTGGCATGGGAGTTCTGTTTGTGGGCTAGGTTTGAAGAACGATGACTGTCTGTAAAGGACTTAGACAGACGCTCAGCAAGCTGGGCAAGGCATTGCTTGTCACTGCAGATGCGGTGTCCGTGGGTGACCACACTGAAGGAGAGAGAAGCTTTTTACTGTGGAATGTATGGCAGCTATGGACTTGATGGTTAATAGGATAGATATGGACAGAGGTTTTGTGGAGCTATTGAAAGATGCAGGCCCAGATACAGGAAGGTGGGATGCTGAAGTGAGGAGAACCAGGTGAAACAGATAGGAGAGAAAGTGTTGATTCTGTGGAGGAGTGAGGATAGTATGATTACATGATTGCAGAACAATCAGTGGAAGCAGTTACTTCGAATAAGATACCTAGGAGTATATGTACAGAGTGATTTAATGCGGAACCACCACATAAAACTAATCACACAAAAAACAGATGCCAAACTCAGATTCATTGTAAAAATCCTCAAAAAATCTAGTTCATCAACAAGAAGATGGCTTACAAAACCCTCGTTCAACCAATACTTGAATATTCCTTGTCAGTATGGGATCTGTATGAGATAGGATTGCCAGAGAAAGTAGAGAATACCTGAAGAAGGGCAGGATCTTTTGCTATAGGTTCATTTAAAAAGCAGAAAAGTGTCATGGAGAGGATCAACTAACTCCATTGGCAGACTAGGCAAGAAAGGCAGTCTGGATCAAAGTGTGATTTACTGTTAAGGTTTTGAGAGTGTGCGTTCCTAGAAGAGTCAATAAATATATTGCTTCCTCCTACATGTATTTCATGAATGACCATGAAGGCAAAATTAAATAGATTTGAGCACAAATGGAGACTTACTGGTAATTGTTCTTCCTGCAAACCATTTATGTCTGGAGGAGGAAAGGGAGGAAGTGACAGTGGCATGCAAAGTACCATCCGCCACACATTGCAAGGTAGGGGGTGAAGTATGGATATAGATGTGGATGATGGTGGTGGTGGTGATAACAACAGTAATTGTAAAAAGCAGAAGAGCATTAGATCAACTGTAAAGAACAGCATGACAAGTGTGTCTGCTGGTGTTAAATGAGTCAACAACATTTAACCACTATTTTTTCTTAAAGGTCATCAGTGGAATGGAGTGAATATGAGGTTATTGTACCCAGCTATTAAATGGCAGATGGTGAGTGCCGAAGGCATACATGAGGATAAAGGCCAGTTGTGGTTGTTCTCACAGGATGGCAATCTTTATTGCTCATCACCAGATCTGCTTAACTTGCAGGTAAGTTTATGTGTTATAAAATTTTATGATCATTGTGCATAGAGCACAAAAAGTAATGTTACTAATATTTACAGTTTTGTAGCAATGTGCATGAAAAACAAAAACAGTCATTTATATTATTTTGAGCAAGGCAAAATTAATATTCTCTGATAAATTTGTGTGATGATGTTCTACTCTGAAGTAAGAGTATTTTTTTAATATTGGGCAATTTTCTCTCAACAGAGAAGTCATAATAATAAAAACAAAATGAAGCAAAAATAATAGCATTCACTCTGTATATAAGAAGTGTGTTGCACAAAATATCAAAATAATGATTTAATATTGGGCTATTTTCTCTCAACAGAGAAGTCCTAATAATAAAAACAAAATGAAGCAAAAATAATAGCATTCACTCTGTATATAAGAAGTGTGTAGCACAAAAGATCAAAATAATGAATGCTCGTGTTTTGACTCCTAAGGGGACATTATATTTATGATATCTAATTCTTCTAACAGGTGTGGAAGCTTGTACCATTCATCTATCAGCAAAGTTTCTAATGAAGTTGGTCTCAAATGATGTAGATGCAGCTGATAAGTGGTGTACGATGAGAATGCTTTTAATTATTTGTTATGTTTGTGTATTTAAGGTTTAATAACGGATAATTGTACATAAACTTATTCAACATTACTAAGGAAAAAATCTCCTAATATTTTGCACAAATGTTCCTCTTCGCCAAGTGCATTACTTCTCATTGACTTAAAAACTTATTGGTCTTCTTGGGAGTAATTTAAACAAAATTTGGATGCTTTCATTATTTGGTAGACTCAGTGATTTGACAATCATGAAATCTTGGTTATCCAGCTAGCAGTGTTTTTGTTTTTAATGAGTGGATTGTTGTGGCATGTGCAAAAGTGAGTAATGTCAGGAGGTCAAATATTGTGGCCTCCATCTCTGCCATATTCCCCAAAAACTGGAGGTGAGGTGGGGGTGTCTGAACCCCAGATGAGAATGTTGTGCCAACTAACCATCACACATGTTGGAAACTTGCTTTTTCAGGGAAAACATTTCCTAGGTAGTTGATGATTTGCCCCGACTGGTCCAGCATCTCAACAGCGAATTTTTTGGTGAAGCTGCACGTCATTTCACTTCAGTGTTTGCACAATTTGAACTTGTAAGAATGCAAGTGAAGTCTACACAGTAGCTGGTGAACTGTTGCGCAGTAGCTGTTGAACTGTTGATTGAGAAATACTTAGTGCTCATGATAGTTGACGAACTGACCTTCATGTGCTTCTTTTGGAAATCTTTCTTTTCTCCTGTACCACACATGTGTTTTATGCAAGACCTGTCTGTCTATTTACACTTCCATTGGCTACAAACTTGTTATATGAAGCCTTAATTGTCTTGATGTCTTTTGGCTGAATTTCAAATTCATGTCAGAAATATCTTTGGACAGGACTGTTGATTTCATTTCAGCATACCAAACTATGTGTTGGGCTCTCTCTGGATTTCTAGTCTGATAATTAATTAGCACCTGAAACAAAACAAAAGGAATTGTTTAGAACAAAATCTATGAAATATTTTGAGTTGCTTTACATGATCCCACATACTGTTAGTGCCTATATCTCTTACTTAAAAATGCATGTGGAAATCAGGTAGATCTCGTGTGGACACCAGTACAGTAATTTCTCCATGAGTGTACTACATTCCCACTTTATATTTCACTTTGTTTAGCTCTTATGAAATTCAGTTCCTCAATCCTGCAGAAACTTATTCCTACGGATGAGGTCACACTTTGCTGTGCTGTCTTGTGTTTTAAGGAATACAAAGGTCATTTATTGTTCGACACTTGGTCATATTTTAATATGATCACAAGGGTTTCTGACTTTGCTGAGCCATGTTTGTCTTGCTAACTGTGATCAGTGAACTAAATAAACAATTTAGTTTAGTTGATATAGACATCTCAGTATTTGCAACAATGAAGTTATATTTCTAACTCAGTACACTTGCAACAATGCAAGAAATTACAAAATATTTATTATAAGTATGTCTTACTTACTTTAACAACATTCCATATGTTCAGTGTGGCCAGCTCATCAAAGTCTATTGTTAAAGCTGAATGAGAACTTGTTCTCTTAAATACCCCGACCACTTTTTCAAGAAAACGATTCCTGGCTGTTGTGCTGGGAAGTTTTAGCGGCCAAGAGTGCAGCACAAGGTCTCACATCATTTCAACTACCCCAAACTGAGACAGTGTACCATCGAAACCATAGTCGGTTCCAAATCTGAAGGTGCTTGTCAATGAACCACAACACTTAGAACTGAAAACACTTTTATTACTGACATCGATAATCAGTTGGAGCAGAACTGTTTTCCAGTATGGAGAGTGCAGCTACTTATACAAACATTGAATATTCCAGAATGCTAGTATTTATATATAACATTGAATGTCCCAGAATATAAAAACAAGACAAGTGTAAGATATTACAAGAATGTTTAAGAAAGGAAAAATAATAAATAACAAACATTTGTTGGTGGCCAGGTTTCAACTGTCTGCAGTCTGACAGCCACCAATGCTAACCACTGTGACACACACTATGCACCTTACATCGTAGTAATATACAAATTTTTGCAGAATTCTTGTGTTAATGCAATGATGCTCCATCTTGATGAAGGTAGTTTACATGAACCTTTATAATTTGTGGGAAGCATCAGTCCTACAACTTATCCATTCTTTTGGTGCATATAATTGTTTTCAGGGTATGAGCCTTGGGGTGCAGTGTTGGGAGCAGGGCTTGAACATTAATGAATAAGGATATTACATAGATAAGGTGGGCAGAGGAATACTGCTGTGAGAGTAGTGGGGAGACTATTTCTTGTTTCATTGTATGACAAGAGGTAATCAAAACCCTGGTGGAGAATGTGATTTTAGTCGCTCTAGTGCTGGGAAGTACTGAGTCACATGGGAGTGCTCCATTGTATCTAGTCAGTGGGTATGTGGGAGTATTTGTTCTGTCCAGTTCTCATTGACAGTGTGTTTCAGTACGTTATATGTGGGAAAAAACACCATATATCTTTTTACAAAAACTGTAACCATGATTAACTGCTACAAACTTGGAACAAACAGTGAACTAAACAGATGCTAACTTCATGAACACAGTTCCTGTGCTAACTGTAAAGTAAACATATGCTAATATTGTGAACACATCTGCTGTGCTGTAAACAATACCTTAACACTGGAAATGTATAAATTGATTATAGAAACCTTTACAGTAATTGACTTATAATGGAAAATTATCAGTTCACAACAGGTGCAACATTAGCTTTACAAAATATACAGATGTGTTTGGCATAAACATAATTTTGACAGATGCATTTTTTATGTGAAATTTTAACATAACATATTTTGTAAACAATGGCTTATATTTTAATTACATAATTATTCTTGCTCCTAACATTTTTACATGATCTTGCACAAAGGCTAAATAATCTATTATAGCTGTCTTTTCCACCACTTTATAGTAACTACTTTTAAGCTGATGTGATGTTATCCTGTTGTTAATTTTATTCAATATAGTTGGGTTGCAAAATACTTTTGGCAGCATTTGTAAGCACATATTGCATTAACCAATGAGTGACAAAATATAAACAGAAGTTAGAAGACTGTAAAGTACTCAGAAATTGATATAGAGCAATGCACTAAAAGTATGGATCGTGTTATATACTATTATTTTTCTCAGTAATATAACATTATGTTGTTGTCTGTGGAGTTAAGGTGTGGTAGATATATTTTTGGACAAGGTGGTAAGAGTAATTTTGGTCTGCAAAGGCTTCAGTGAGGCCCTTGCATTTTCTCTCCTCTCCCCCCCCCCCCCCCCCCCCCCCTCCTCATGATGTGCCTAGCAGCCAACCACCCTGTCCCTACCACTTCCCTGCACACTCCAAAGGCAGTATTACAGCACCTTCTCCCAGCACGACCTGCTATCCTTCTCCTAGCCTGCCCTACGCTACACATCTTCTGAGCTCCCACCATTCACCCCAGTGGGACCCCAGCACCCAGAGTCCAAAGAGTCTTTACATTATATTACATTAACGTATGACAGCCATATTATTTTATACTTAGATTGACTTCCCTGAAAAGTTTCTTAACAGTGTTGTCCTGACACCCTGTTTCATATAACTGTCAATATAAATGAAGAATGTCATTTGTAATTAATATTCCAAAAATCTTTCAAGATGTCTATCATCATGTAATTGTGAATTCAACCTGCCTAAGAATTTCTTGTTATGATATGGCTGGAGCTCATGCCATAATCAGATGTAATAAGCTAACCATACTTCAGCTGTTATATTTGTTATGTGTAAAATATTGATAACAAAAGTTTGCCATGTGATGAACTCTTTACTGTGTTACAGAACACCTGTTTTGAAGGTGATCATTGCATTTTTAGCAGTATGAGCTACTGACCAAAGTGGAAATCATTAGTGAATAGCAGTAAATTAAGTGCTGTCATGTTATCACAATATTCCTTTGTGAATGCCAAAAATTCTGTGTGTTTGTTTGCATGCTCCAAATGTAAGAATGATCTGATGTTAGCAATTTTTTCCCGCACTGGTAGCCTGTGGACTTGCCAAGTACTTCTCAAGTGGTGTGCCTTGCTGCCACACTGCGGGCAGCCTGGCTACTTACTGCTCAAGGGGAAGTCTTTAGTCGACAGGGGCTCAGTGATACTTGCCATAATGGATATAATTGGAAACGACTTGATTTATCACAAATAGGTAACTTTCTTTCATGTTAAAATTTTTATTTTCTTGTGTATCTTTTGGGCGACTAGTTGAGTTTCATGAAAATTATGTAAAGGTTACTCCAGCTATGGAAAATATGTATTAATAATAAGTTGTTTGTGATTATAAATGATATTATTGCAATATTTTTATGAACTTGTTAAGCTGTTGGTACTGTGGTTAAGACAGTGGAATTTGTGTGTAATTGGTGCCGTTTTAAGACACATGGGTTTGAGGTTCCCATCTGATCAGCCATATGTAATTGTCCCATGTTTCCCTAAATTTTAGGCAAATCCTTAGAAATTTCGTTAAAATTTTGGGAATTTTTTCATCTGGGAAAAATGGATTTTTTTCATCTGGGAAAAATGCAGGGAGGGGCAATCACAACGGAAGGGTATCTGTTGAGAGGCCAGACAAACATGTGGTTCCTGAAGAGGGGCAGCAGGCTTTTCCCTAGTTGCAGGGGCAACAGTCTGGATGATTGACTGATCTGGCCTTGCAACACTAACTAAAGCGGCCTTGCTGTGCTGGTACTGCGAACGGCTGAAAGCAAGGGGAAACTACAACCGTAATTTTTCCTGAGTGCATGCAGCTTTACTGTATGGTTAAATGATGATGGCGTCCTCTTGCATAAAATATTCCGGAGGTAAAATAGTCCCCCATTCGGATCTTCGGGCGGGGACTACTCAGGAGGACGTCGTTATCAGGAGAAAGAAAACTGGCATTCTACGGATCGGAACGTGGAGTGTCAGATCCCTTAATCGAGCAGGTAGGTTAGAAAATTTAAAAAGGGAAATGGATAGGTTAAAGTTAGATATAGTAGGAATTAGTTAAGTTCACTGGCAGAAGGAACAAGACTTTTGGTCAGGCGAATACAGGGTTATAAATACAAAATCAAATAGGGGGGAGTAGGCTTAATAATGAATAATAATAATAAAAAAAAAATAGGAGTGCGGGTAAGCTACTACAAACAGCATAGTGAACGCTACTACAAACAGCATAGTGAATGCATTATTGTGGCCAAGACAGACACGAAGCCCATACCTACTACAGTAGTACAAGTTTATATGCCAACTAGCTCTGCAGATGATGAAGAAATTGAAGAAATGTATGATAAAATAACAGAAATTATTCAGATAGTGAAGGGAGACAAAAATTTAATAGTAATGGGTGACTGGAATTTAGTAGTAGGAAAAAGTAGAGAAGGAAACGTAGTAGGTGAATATGGATTGGGGCTAAGTAATGAAAGAGGAAGCCGCCTGGTGGACTTTTGCACAGAGCGTAACTTAATCATAGCTAACACTTGGTTCAAGAATCATAAAAGGAGGTTGTACACATGGAAGAAGCCTGGAGATACTGACAGGTTTCAGATAGATTATATAATGATAAGACAGAGATTTAGAAACCAAGTTTTAAATTGTGAGACATTTCCAGTGGCAGATGTGGACTCTGACCACAATCTATTGGTTATGAACTGTAGATTAAAACTGAAGAAACTGCAAAAAGGTGGGAATTTAAGGAGATGGGACCGGGATAAACTGACTAAACCAGAGGTTGTACAGAGTTTCAGAGAGAGCATAAGGGAACAAATGGACGGGAATGACGTAAAGAAATACAGTAGAAGAAGAATGGGTAGCTTTGAGAGATGAAGTACTGAAGGCAGCAGAGGATCAAGTAGGTAAAAAAACAGGGGCTAGTAGAAATCCTTGGTTAACAGAAGAAATAATGAATTTAATTGATGAAAGGAGAAAATATAAAAGTGCAGTAAATGAAGCAGGCAAAAAGGAATACAAATGTCTCAAAAATGAGATCGACAGGAAGTGCAAAATGGCTAAGCAGGCATGGCTAGAGGACAAATGTAAGGATGTAGAGGCTTATCTCACTAGGGGTAAGATAGATACTGCCTACAGGAAAATTAAAGAGACCTTTGGAGAGAAGAGAACCACTTATATGAATATCAAGAGCTCAGATGGAAACCCAGTTCTAAGCAAAGACGGGAAAGCAGAAAAGTGGAAGGAGTATATAGAGGGACTCTACAAGGGCGATGTACTTGAGGACAATATTATGGAAATTGAACAGGATGTAGATAAAGATGAAATGGGAGATACAATACTGCATGAAGAGTTTGACAGAGCACTGAAAGACCTGAGTCAAAGCAAGGCCCCCGGAGTAGACAACATTCCATTGGAACTACTGACGGCCTTGGGAGAGCCAGTCCTGACAAAACTTTATCATCTGGTGAGCAAGATGTATGAGACAGGCGAAATATCCTCAGACTTCAAGAAGAATATAATAATTCCAATCCCAAAGAAAGCAGGTGTTGACAGATGTGAAAATTACTGAACTATCAGTTTAATAAGTCACAGCTGCAAAATACTAATGCGAATTCTTTACACACGAATGGAAAAACTGGTAGAAGGCGACCTCGGGGAAGCTAGTTTAAGAAAACGCAAACCTACATTTCTAGCATTTGTAGACTTAGAGAAAGCTTTTGACAATGTTGACTGGAATACTCTCTTTCAAATTCTGAAGGTGGCAGGGGTAAAATATAGGGAGTGAAAGGCTATTTACAATTTGTACAGAAACCCATTGGCAGTTATAAGAGTCGAGGAGCACGAAAGGGAAGCAGTGGTTGGGAAGGGAGTGAGGCAGGGTTGTAGCCTCTCCCCGATGTTATTCAATCTGTATATTGAGCAAGCAGTAAAGGAAACAAAAGAAAAATTCAGAGTAGGTATTAAAACCCATGGAGAAGAATTAAAAACCTTGAGGTTTGCCAATGACATAGTAATTCTGTCAGAGACAGCAAAGGACTTATAAGAGCAGTTGAACAGAATGGACAGTATCTTGAAAGGAGGATATAAGATGAACATCAACAATAGCAAAATGAGGATAATGGAATGTTTTACTTAAAATCCATCTTTATTGCAAATTTTTTATTCATATGAATGTGAAAGTTGCTGGATTTTGGCGGGTTACTCCTGTAACTGAAATATCAGATCTGAAGATGGTTCTGAGTGAATCGAAACCGGTCATATGAATAAAAAATTTGTAATCAAGACAGATTTTAAGTAACATAAAATCACTGATTGCTGTTATCCTATAAGACATTATGTCTGTTTTTGCAAATAATGGAATGTAGAAGAATTAAGTCGGGAGACACTTAGAGTAGTAAAGGAGTTTTGCTATTTGGGGAGCAAAATAACTGATGATGGTCGAAGTGGAGGGGATATAAAATGTAGACTGGCAATGGCAAGGAAAGCGTTTCTGAAGAAGAGAAATTTGTTGACATTGAGTATAGATGTAAGTGCCAGGAAGTTGTCCCCGAAAGTATTTGTATGGAGCGTAGCCATGTATGGAAGTGAAACATGGACGATAACTAGTTTGGACAAGAAGAGAATAGAAGCTTTCGAAATATGGTGCTACAGAATAATGCTGAAGATTAGATTGGTAGATCATATAACTAATGAGGAGGTATTGAATAGAATTGGGGAGAAGAGAAATTTGTGGCACAACTTGAATAGAAGAAGGGACCGGTTGGTAGGACATGTTCTGAGGCATCAAGGGATCACCAATTTAGTATTGGAAGGCAGCGTGGAGGGTAAAAATCGTAGCGGGAGACCAAGAGATGCATACACTCAACAGATTCAGAAGGATGTAGGTTGCAGTAGGTACTGGGAGATGAAGAAACTTGCACAGGATAGAGTAGCATGGAGAGGTGCATCAAACCAGTCTCAGGACTGAGGACCACAACAACAACAACAACAGTTGCAAAGAAAATGCACCATTTACAGCAGCAAAACACAGTGCAGACCCAAGTGTGTGCTGACAGCAAAATGTGTCAAAGGCTTCAGGATGAAGAGTGTGCTATACTTTGCAACAACAAACTGAATTTTGATGTTGCAACAGTTTTCATTCTCGTTCAAAACTTGACAATTTGAGGAACAATTACTTAGAAAAATTTTGGGCCCAGAAGACCAACTATTTATGCCGTTGTTAAAAATTTCACTGGCGGATTTGTATGTGATGGATCGTAAATGGCAACATACATTAAAAAGGCCAAGCTTGAAGATTAGTTTTTCATATTGATTTTAGTTCTTTCATAAATTTCATATTGTGCAATATCAATGGCAAAAAGTATAAGTATCCTTCAGAAAAAAGTGTGAGGTGTGTTCTTGAGCAGTTTCACAAGTAATTGGCTTTCCTGTGGAAAAGTCGAAGTGCTCAGTGAAACATTTATTCAGCCATGTGACCCATGAAATGTTCGGTGCGCAGCAATGACATTTATGATTGCAGTTATTCAACTGCTCCAATTTAAGGTGTGCTCTAAGGAACCTGCCTAACCAACCCTCGGGAAAAACAGCAAAACAATTTGGTTACCAATATTATATGTTGTTGTTGTTGTTGTCTTCAGTCCTGAGACTGGTTTGATGCAGCTCTCCATGCTACTCTATCCTGTGCAAGCTGCTTCATCTCCCAGTACCTACTGCAACCTACATCCTTCTGAATCTGCTTAGTGTACTCATCTCTCGGTCTCCCTCTACAATTTTTACCCTCCACGCTGCCCTCCAATGCTAAATTTGTGATCCCTTGATGCCTCAAAACATGTTCTACCAACCGATCCCTTCTTCTAGTCAAGTTGTGCCACAAACTTCTCTTCTCCCCAATCCTATTCAATACCTCCTCATTAGTTACGTGATCTATCCACCTTATCTTCAGTATTCTTCTGTAGCACCACATTTCGAAAGCTTCTATTCTCTTCTTGTCCTACATGGCTACACTCCAAACAAATACTTTCAGAAACGACTTCCTGATACATAAATCTATATTCGATGTTAACAAATTTCTCTTCTTCAGAAACGCTTTCCTTGCCATTGCCAGTCTACATTTTATATCCTCTCTACTTCGACCATCATCAGTTATTTTACTTCCTAAATAGCAAAACTCCTTTACTACTTTAAGTGTCTTATTTCCTAATCTAATTCCCTCAGCATCACCCGATTTAATTTGACTACATTCCATTATCCTCGTTTTTCTTTTGTTAATGTTCATCTTATATCCTCCTTTCAAGACACTGTCCATTCCGTACAACTGCTCTTCCAAGTCCTTTGCTGTCTCTGACAGGATTACAATGTCATCGGCGAACCTCAAAGTTTTTACTTCGTCTCCATGAATTTTAATACCTACTCCAAATTTTCTTTTGTTTCCTTTACTGCTTGCTCAATATACAGATTGAATAACATCGGGGAGAGGCTACAACCCTGTCTCACTCCTTTCCCAACCACTGCTTCCCTTTCATGCCCCTCAACTCTTATTACTGCCATCTGGTTTCTGTACAAATTATAAATAGCCTTTCGCTCCCTGTATTTTACCCCTGCCACCTTTAGAATTTGAAAAAGAGTATTCCAGTCAACATTGTCAAAAGCTTTCTCTAAGTCTAAAAATGCTAGAAACGTAGGTTTGCCTTTTCTTAATCTTTCTTCTAAGATAAGTCGTAAGGTCAGTATTGCCTCACGTGTTCCAACATTTCGACGGAATCCAAACTGATCCTCCCCGAGGTCTGCATCTACCAGTTTTTCCATTCGTCTGTAAAGAATTCGCGTTAGTATTTTGCAGCCGTGGCTTATTAAACTGATAGTTTGGTAATTTTCACATCTGTCAGCACCTGCTTTCTTTGGGATTGGAATTATTATATTCTTCTTGAAGTCTGAGGGTATTTCGCCTGTCTCATACATCTTGCTCACCAGCTGGTAGAGTTTTGTCATGACTGGCTCTCCCAAGGCCGTCAGTAGTTCTAATGGAATGTTGTCTACTCCGGGGGCCTTGTTTCGACTCAGGTCTTTCAGTGCTCTGTCAAACTCTTCACGCAGTATCGTATCTCCCATTTCGTCTTCATCTACATCCTCTTCTATTTCCATAATATTGTCCTCAAGTACATCGCCCTTGTATAAACCTTCTATATACTCCTTCCACATTTCTGCCTTCCCTTCTTTGCTTAGAACTGGGCTGCCATCTGAGCTCTTGATATTCATACACGTGGTTCTCTTCTCTCCAAAGGTCTCTTTAATTTTCCTGTAGGCAGTATCTATCTTACCCCTAGTGAGATAAGCTTCTACATCCTTACATTTGTCCTCTAGCCATCCCTGTTTAGCCATTTTGCACTTCCTGTCGATCTCATTTTTGAGACGTTTGTATTCCTTTTTGCCTGCTTCATTTACTGCACTTTTATATTTTCTCCTTTCATCAATTAAATTCATTATTTCTTCTGTTAACCAAGGATTTCTACTAGCCCCTTTTTTTTTACCTACTTGATCCTCTGCTGCCTTCAGTACTTCATCTCTCAAAGCTACCCATTCTTCTTCTACTGTATTTCTTTACGTCATTCCCGTCCATTTGTTCCCTTATGCTCTCTCTGAAACTCTGTACAACCTCTGGTTTAGTCAGTTTATCCCGGTCCCATCTCCTTAAATTCCCACCTTTTTGCAGTTTCTTCAGTTTTAATCTACAGTTCATAACCAATAGATTGTGGTCAGAGTCCACATCTGCCACTGGAAATGTCTCACAATTTAAAACTTGGTTTCTAAATCTCTGTCTTATCATTATATAATCTATCTGAAACCTGTCAGTATCTCCAGGCTTCTTCCATGTGTACAACCTCCTTTTATGATTCTTGAACCAAGTGTTAGCTATGATTAAGTTGTGCTCTGTGCAAAATTCTACTAGGCGGCTTCCTCTTTCATTTCTTAGCCCCAATCCATATTCACCTACTATGTTTCCTTCTCTCCCTTTTCCTACACTCGAATTCCAGTCACCCATTACTATTAAATTTTCATCTCCCTTCACTAGCTGAAGAATTTCTTTTATTTCATCGTACATTTCTTCAATTTCTTCATCATCTGCAGAGCTAGTTGGCATATAAACTTGTACTACTGTAGTAGGTGTGGGCTTCGTATCTATCTTGGCCACAATAATGCGTTCACTATGCTGTTTGTAGTAGCTTACCCGCATTCCTATTTCCCTATTCATTATTAAACCTACTCCTGCATTACCCCTATTTGATTTTGTGTTTATAACCCTGTAGTCACCTGACCAGAAGTCTTGTTCCTCCTGCCACCGAACTTCACTAATTCCCACTATATCTAACTTTAACCTATCCATTTCCCTTTTTAAATTTTCTAACCTACCTGCCCGATTAAGGGATCTGACATTCCACGCTCCGATCCGTAGAACACCAGTTTTCTTTCTCCTGATAACGACATCCTCCTGAGTAGTCATACAGTAAAGCTGCATGTCCTCGGGAAAAATTATGGCTGTAGTTTCCACTTGCTTTCAGCCGTTCGCAGTACCAGCACAGCAAGGCCGTTTTGGTTAATGTTGCAAGGCCAGACCAGTCAATCATCCAGACTGTTGCCCCTGCAACTACTGAAAAGGCTGCTGCCCCTCTTCAGGAACCACACGTTTGTCTGGCCTCTCAACAGATACCCCTCCGTTGTGGTTGCACCTACGGTACGGCCATCTGTATCGCTGAGGCACGCAAGCCTCCCCACCAACGGCAAGGTCCATGGTTCATGGGGGGCAATATTATATACTAAAGCATAAGTTGTTGTTGTAACTATACTATATCTGTATTAATTTAAACCATTAACTTTTCCTATTTGTGTGTCAACTTACTTTACTTTCCATGTCCAGGCAAGAACATCTAAATTCTCTTCTCCCAAAACTCTGCTCCTTTAGTGACTTTGTCATTGCATAAAAATAAACCTTCCGCTGTACAAACAAAATTCATCTGTCAGTACATGAGCAGATGTTCAATCATCTGTGTTTCTCCACGTTCACACTAGTCATTTTCAGAGTAGCCCCACTTGACCATGTTTACTTTGGATTTTGCAACTCGTGTTCTTAATCTATTAAATGCTCTCCATGTACTGTATTGTAGTTATTGCTTTTGTTTGATTCCCTGTTCAGGGTGCAGGGTTGTATTTCACACAGTGTCCAACCATGAAGATAGGCGGTGGGGTCTGAGGTCAGCCTTCTAGCAGTACTGTCTGTTAGATAAAGCTCTTCCTTCACGTAAGACTAGTTGGAGCTATTTGGTGGTTATACGTTATGTGCCATGTGTCGATTTGCTGCTTTTTCTTCTCTGTTTCACTGGCTGCTTTGCATCTGATATTTATGTGTTTGTACTGCATAACATTCTGTGCTCTGAATAGTGTTGTCATTGGCTCACTGGATCATGTGGCATGAGTCAGTATTTGTACTTCTGTAACGCCCCCATACCCAAAGTGCCTGGGAGTTGTACGCTAGTGTATAAAACCTTTACAGTTCAAAGGATTGAGAAGTTTTACAGCTCAGAGGGAAAGTATATTGTCACTTTAACACAGAAAATATGTACTTTCACCTGGTCTGTATTTATTTTCATCTGGTTAAAGTGTAGTTTCACCTAGGTAAAGTGTATTTTTGAACAGAAAATCTGGGGAAAATCTCGGAATGTTTTTTTCTTGTACGCATACACACCCTGAACTTTTATTACATTTTTATTTAATTCTGTGTAATATTCTAGTGCAATAATATGAAACGGGTAGATTGCTACTTACCGTATAGAAGAGATAGTGAGTCACAGCCCGGCACAGGAAGAATACTGCTATACGTTTGAGCTTTCAGCCAAAAGACCTCCTTCTAAAGTAAATTCACACAACCACAACTAACCCAGACATGACCACTGTTTCTTTCCACTGAGGCTGGACTGCAAACAGGAAGTGTCTAATGTGAGAAGAAATCTGTGGGTGGTGGGAGTAAGCAGAAGGCTGGGGCAGGGAAGGGATAGCAGGGTAGGGGTGGGGGGAAATGTGTAGTGCTACTAGGTGCAGTGGAGAAGTTTGACTGGGGAAAGGGGAGCGGAAAAGAAGACGACTATAGGAGGAGGAAAAGGCTGGTGGGTTGAAATAGAAGGCTGTTCAGTGCTAGAGTGGGAGCAGGGAAGGGAACAGATGGGTGAAGAACAAGGACTGCTGAACGTTAAGACCAGGGGGATGGCTATGAAAATGTAAGATATGTCGCACGGAGAGTTCTCGCCTGCGCATGTCAGAAAAGCTGGTTTTTGCCCCCTCCCCCTCCTACCCTTCTCCCCAAACTTTGTTGCATCCAACAGCCCTATCCTGTCCCCACCCGTCCCACATTCTCCCACAGGCAGCGCTAAACCAAACCGTCCCCCATTCCCACCTTGCTGTCCATCTCCCTCGTTGCCGCACCCTCCTCCTTACTCCCGCCACACACAGATTGCTTCTCCCATCAGACACAGTTGCTGTATGCAGTCCAGCCTCACTAGTTAAAGACAGTGATTGTGTGTGTGTGTGTGTGTGTGTGTGTGTGTGTGTGTGTGTGTGTGTGTTTTCTGCTTTAGAAGAAGGTCTTTTGGGTGAAGGCTCGAATGTATAACAGCCTTTTAGTTGTGTCTTTATACAACTCAGTTACTCCTGTATGTGGTGACTAGCAATCTATCCTTTCATAATATTGTTGGTATTTCAGCCTGCATTTTCCATTGTTTGATTCTGGCCCAATAAAGTAGACCAAAATACAGGGTGTCCCACTCAAATCTCCCTGATTTCAAAGACACAGGGAAAAAGAAACCACAGTAGATACGCCAATGAAAAATGCACCACATTGTATTTCTTCTCAAAGACTTTATTTATTTATCATCAACACACCCTTACATGTGAACCATTTGTAGCATGAGGAATATGGAGTCTATATTCAATTTCTTGCCAAGTTCTTTATAAAATTTCCTCTGTTATTGTTGCAATCACATTAGTGACACAATGTCGCAACGCAGGAATATCGTCAATTTTGGTCTCATACATGCGGTCCTTCATGAATCTCAGCATGAAGAAATCAAGTGGCATAATGTCGGGTGAATGTGGAGGCCAGGCAAGGGGTCCTCCACGTCTGATCCAATGATTGGGAAATTACCTATCAAGAAACTTATGAACAGCTGTTGACCAATGCGTAGAGCTCCATCTTGTAAAATGATGTTGGTTTACAAGTCTTGTATCTGAGGGTACACAAACTCCTCCTACATGTCCACATACACTGACCGATTCTCTGTTTGTTCCGCAAAGAAGAACAATCCAACAATCCTGTCATGCATCAGCCCGCACCAGGTGTTTACTTTAGGGCTATGACGAACATGTTCAATGACAACATGCGGATTTTGCGATCCCCAAATTTGAACATTATGCCTATTAACCCTTCTTGATAGATGCAAGGCTGTCTCATCTGAGAATAAACATCTTTCCAGGAAACTGGCATATCTACAGCAAATTGTTGTCTGTGTAGTTTGTCGTTCAGCATCAAATGTTGCAGAATTTGCACTTTCTAAGCACACATACGAAGATGCTGGTGAACTACACGATGTAATGTTGATCAAGGTACATCAAGTTGCCTCGATGCTTGACTAATTGACTTATGTGGACTTCAGATAAACATTTGTCTGATGTCGTCACTGTCTCTTCTGAAACTCTGTAACGTGCACTGCTAGAATGTTTCAGAGCACTTCCTCTTGCCAGAAACTTCCTATACCATCCTTAATTGTTTTCACATCAGGTGAATCACATTCATACACACAATGATAATTTCTTTGCACAGTAATCGGCGATTTTGCTTCTACAAACCACACTATGTCTTGCACATGCTGCTGTGGAGTGTCCATTTTCACTTCATGCGAAGATGGCACTTCTGATATGGGAATATAAATTTGTTTAGATGCTCTACAATGTGGTACATTTTTCATTGTCGTATCTGCTGTGGTTTTTCTCTCCCGGGTCTTTGAAATTAGGGAGGTTTGAGTGGGACACCCTGTATAAGTTTTTTATCTGTTGTTTTACTTTTTAATTACATTACAAAATGTGTCATTGGGTACATTGTAGGGGATGTAGAATGATCAGTTCTGTGTAGTTTTATAACAGTATATTTTGTCAGCATGTTTTTGTGTATTTTGTGCACAATAAAAATGGAACTGAATTTTTTTTGACACATTTGTGAAAGTTGCAAAAATTTCTTCATATACTGGGGTAATCCCAAAAGTAATGTCTCCCATTTTTTTATAAGTACAAAACTCTGTTTGTGTGGCAGTTGGTCACACTGTTATGAAGAGTACTTCATGCGCTGTGTGTAAACATGCCCACGCCGCATTGACGTGCTCAGTCTTGGCTTGGCAGCCGTTGAGAATGGAGCTCCCGTTGGATGCTACCTCCAAGTGAGAATTGCGCGCAGTTATTTGGTTTTTGAATGCAAATTGAAATCCATCGCCAATTGACAGAAGTGTATGGCGAGTCGTGCATGGATGTCAAAAATGTTCGTAACTGGTGTAGAGAGTTTGCAGCTGATCGGACCGAAATTCACGACGAACAAAGGAGCGGGAGACCATCAATTTCTGAGGAGACAGTGTTGCAGGTTGAGCAAAGCATGCGTGAAAATTGGTGGATCACCCTGAAAGATCTCTGCACGTTGGTTCTTGAGGTTTCCCGAAGCACCACTCACAGAATTTTAATGGAAACATGGAACTACCAGAAGGTGTGTGCAAGATGGGTGCTACACATGCTGACTGAGGACCAAATGCGGCAACGAGTTGATGCTTCCCGTGAATTTCTTCAGCACTTTGCAGCCAAACAGGACAACTTTCTGGACTCAATTGTCACGGGTGACGAAACCTGAGCATACCACTTTACACCTGAGACCAAGCAACAATAATGCCAGTGGCAGCATCCTTCTTTGCCAAAGCCACGGAGGCGGCAGCGAGGTGGTATGACATGGGCATACAAAAACTGCCACAGCGTCTACAAAAATGCATCGACAGTGATGCTGATTATGTCAAAAAATAGCTAAATCTTCAAGCTGTAAACTCATGTAAACCATTGTAGAAATAAACAGGTGTATGTACTTGTAAAAAAAATAAGAGACCTTACTTTTGGGATTACCCTCGTACTTAAATTTAGTCTTGTTGTGCTGTTTATGTTTCCCATGAAAAATCAGTCATGTGTAGAAAGTTGGAATTTCTTCTATTATTTGTACTGAGAAAGAGCTGGCACACTAAACAGTACTTGCCTTATGGTCTTAGATTGACTTCTCTTGTCGCAACAGACTATTAAAATCTAGTGTCCGTTCAGTTTTAATCATTTTGTTGGAGTGCTTTAAAGGTATGGTTACAAGGAAAGTTACAAGTACTGCCACATTTTGCTTTCATTTCTCTCTCTCTCTCTCTCTCTCTCTCTCTCTCTCTCTCTCTCTCTCTCTCTCTCTCTACCTACATTATGCACTTCTACCAAAGAAACTGCTTACTGCTTCTACATTCATATAGAGACAGCAGATTCTTCGGAGAAACTACAGAAGTTTTATGTCACATATACAAGGTCTGTTAGAAAAGTATTGGACATCTGGCTGGGGGAGTGGGGGAGGGGGGGGGGGGGAGGGGAGAAACTGGCTTGCATGGAGCATTAGACACCTAATCACTCTCAAAGTAGTTCCCTTGGGACTCAACATTCTTCTCTCAGTGGTGCTCCCATTGTTGGAACCATGCTGAAAATCTTCTCTCAGTGGTGCTGCCATTGTTGGAAGCATGCTGGAAAAGCCTTTTTCGTAATAGAGTTTATCCCAGCAGTTGTTTCTACCATAATGCCCTCCCTTGCCTGAAATCGTGTTCCTTTCAGTGGCCTCTTGAGTTTAGGGAATAGCCAAAAGTCACAGTGGGCCAAATCAGTAGAGTAAGGAGCCTGTTGAAGCACTAGAATCTGGTTTTCTCCCAAAAAGGTCCAAATCAATTGTGAGGAATGTGCTACGGCATTGTCATGATGGAGGTG
Organism: Schistocerca gregaria; assembly: GCF_023897955.1. Classification (NCBI taxonomy): domain Eukaryota; kingdom Metazoa; phylum Arthropoda; class Insecta; order Orthoptera; family Acrididae; genus Schistocerca; species Schistocerca gregaria. The sequence continues at coordinate 476,043,536 of NC_064921.1, forward strand.
CCAATTTCCTGTTGACTGCAAGTCCGGTCTCTTGCATGGCACAGCATCACATAGGTGACGATGGGCATCCCTGAAGTACACTTTGGTGAGTGTTTGACCCTATGGTGCATACTCAAGGTGTAATACACCACAGGACTCACAGAAAGCAGTCAGCACCACTTTGACTTAGCTGTGCACACTTGGCGAGCCTTCTTTGGTCTTGGTGACAAGGGATGCTTCCACTGTAATGAGCGGAATTTGGGTTCTGGGTCATACCTGTACATCCAGTACTCGTCACCAGTTATTATGGTGTTCATGAAGTCAGGATCACTGATTGTGGTATGCAGCATGTCCTGAGAGACTTCAATGCGAAGTTTCTTTTGCTCTGCCATCAGCAGTGTCAGTACGAATTTTGCTGACACTGTCTTCATGGCCAAATCTTGTCACATGGCCAAATCTTGTCACATTTTAATGTGCTGAAAAAGTGGTGATGCTCAACTCTTCTGCAATTTCTCTGATAGTCATACGATGGTCCTGCATTACCACAGTGCTCACTTTGGCAGTGACCTAGTCATTTTGGCATGTTGATGGTCAACCGTAGAGTGGCTTGCTCTCCACCGATGTGTAGCCATCTTCAAACCAGTTGTAGCATTCCTTAATCAGTGTGATGCCTATAGCATTGTCACCAAAAGCCATCTTACTCTTCCAAATGGTTCCCACTTGGCTGTCTCCCAGTTTATGGCAAAATTTGATGCAGTAGCGCTGCTCCAGTCATTCTGTCATTTCCCTTGCAATGAAAAACTGATGCAAGCACTACACACTACCTCACTCAATTGCTGCTTGCCAGCAACTAATGCGATTGTCAGGTGGGAAAAAAATCATGCATGCTCACGAAGGTCAGCTCACGCAAGTGCGCTCTAGATTCAAAGCCATCAGGTGTTTGCAAAAAAAAAAAGTGGTAAGATACTTTTCTAAGAGAGATCGCATGTAATGACCATTATATTACGGAATCATGTTTGTGAAATAAAGGAAGAAAATGCCTGTGATAGCACTTTTTAGTGTGAACTAAAATTCTGTGCATGAAGTGAGTGTCCAGCACATTTTCTCGTTGTGAACTTGTACCATAGCCTTGTGTATGAAAAGATTTCTTTGACTACTACTTTTTGTCTTTTTATTTCACCTCTCAACCTGTTACAGAGGCTAAGCAGAACAAATGTTGGATGCAGGACAGTACTTTTGTTGTCGCACCTCTTCAGAACACAAGCTTTTAGGCTTTCTGCTATTCATTTCTGTTGTTGTTATGAGAATAATAATCTTTTCATGAGATACTAACTCCCTCCTACCTGAAATCATTGTTGTATATTGAGTCTGAAAGTTCTGAAGCAATGCATTCCATGCATGTACAATATAATAAATAATGACACCGAACTAAACCAATTGCCACAATATATTTGGAAGTTCTGATGGACAGGATGGCTCCTGTATCATGTATTCCTAATGTAAAATCAATATTTCTTGTATAGTTTTAAAACTGTTGATAAGACCTCCAACATCTATTCATACAAACAAAACTTATGCTGCAAAGAATTTTTGGAATTTGGGAGTAAACTGTTAAGTAAAGGTCTCATTTTGAATATTGTGTAATAAGAACCTCCGCTGCTTTTGTTATTGTAGAGCAATCATTAAAATGAATGTTTCTCATGATTTTTTCCTCAGTGATCTCAGCATACCACATGCAAAATATGTCTCCTTTGATCAAAATAAATGTGTCTTTAGAAGTTCTATTAATGACGTGTATATTATGGCTCCAAAAAATTGCTTAATTCCTTTATATTATGTTGTAGTTGCTTTGTAGGATCTTTTTTGGTGCAGTAAAGATTGAATTCATTAACTCAACTGGTTGTGGAAAGTTTTCTGCTGAAATCTCTTGGCTAGTTCTGAACTATGCATTTAATCATCATCTTTGACAGATACTGCTAACACTTTCCTAAAGAAACTTCCACATGGGAAAAATATATTAAAAACAAAGATTCCAAGACTTACCAAACGGGAAAGCGCCGGTAGACAGGCACAATAAATAAAACACACAAACAATCACACAAAATATCTAGCTTTCGCAACCGACGGTTGCCTCTTCAGGAAAGAGGGAAGGAGAAGGAAAGATGAAAGGATGTGGATTTTAAGGGAGAGGGTAAGGAGTCATTCCAATCCCGGGAGCGGAAAGACTTACTCACACACACACACACACACACACACACACACACACACACACACACACACACACACACACTTATATCCATACACATACACATGTGCTAGATATTTTGTGTGAGTGTTTGTGTGTTTTATTTATTGTGTCTGTCTACCGGCGTTTTCCCGCTTGGTGTGTGTGTGTGTGTGTGTGTGTGTGTGTGTGTGTGTGTGTGTGTGTGTGTGTGTGTGTGTATATATATATATATATATACACACACAGAATTACGAGCTTTCGCAATATATATATATTAAAAACAAAGATTCCAAGACTTACCAAGCGGGAAAGCGGCATCAGACAGGCACATGAACAAAACACACAAACACACACACAGAATTACGAGCTTTCGCAACCGGCGGCTGCTTCGTCAGGAAAGAGGGAAGGAAAAGGAAAGATGAAAGGATGTGGGTTTTAAGGGAGAGGGTATGGAGTCATTCCAATCCCAGGAGTGGAAAGTATATATATATATATATATATATATATATATATATATATATATATATATATATATATAAAACAGAAAGAAACTTCCACATGGGAAAAATATATTAAAAATAAAGATTCCAAGACTTACCAAGCGGGAAAGCGCCGGCAGACAGGCACATGAACAAAACACACAAACACACACACAGAATTACAAGCTTTCGCAACTGGCAGTTGCTTCGTCAGGAAGGAAGGAAGGAGAGGGAAAAATGAAAGGGTGTGGGTTTTAAGGGAGAGGGTAAGGAGTCATTCCAATCCCGGGAGCGGAAAGACTTCCCTTAGGGGAAAAAAGGACAGGTATACACTCGCACACACACACACACACATATCCATCCGCACATACACAGACACAAGCAGACTCCACCAAGAGTGTCTTTCCGCCGTCCACCTAACCTTCGTAACCTCTTGGTTCATCCCTATGAAATCCCCAAACCACCTCCCCTACCCTCTGGCTCCTACCCTTGCAACCGCCCCCGGTGTAAAACCTGTCCTATGCACCCTCCCACCACCACCTACTCCAGTCCTGTAACCCGGAAGGTGTACACAATCAAAGGGAGAGCCACATGTGAAAGCACCCACGTGATTTACCAACTGACCTGCCTGCACTGTGATGCTTTCTATGTGGGAATGACCAGCAACAAACTGTCCATTCGCATGAATGGACACAGGCAGACAGTGTTTGTTGGTAATGAGGATCACCCTGTGGCTAAACATGCCTTGATGCACGGCCAGCACATCTTGGCACAGTGTTACACCGTCCGAGTTATCTGGATACTTCCCACCAACACCAACCTATCCGAACTCCGGAGATGGGAACTCGCCCTTCAGTATATCCTCTCTTCTCGATATCCGCCAGGCCTCAACCTCCGCTAATTTCAAGTTGCCGCCGCTCATACCTCACCTGTCTTTCAACAACTTCTTTGCCTCTGTACTTCCGCCTCGACTGACATCTCTGCCCTTAACTCTTTGCCTTTAAATATGTCTGCTTGTGTCTGTGTATGTGCGGATGGATATGTGTGTGTGTGTGTGTGCGAGTGTATACCTGTCCTTTTTTTTCCCCTAAGGGAAGTCTTTCCGCTCCCGGGATTGGAATGACTCCTTACCCTCTCCCTTAAAACCCACACCCTTTCATTTTTCCCTCTCCTTCCTTCCTTCCTGACGAAGCAACTGCCAGTTGCGAAAGCTTGTAATTCTGTGTGTGTGTTTGTGTGTTTTGTTCATGTGCCTGTCTGCCGGCGCTTTCCCGCTTGGTAAGTCTATATATATATATATATATATATATATATATATATATATATAAGGGCCAAACTTTCAGGAAACATTCCTCACACACAAATAAAAGATGTTATGTGGACATTTGTCCGGAAACACTTAATTTCCATGTTAGAGCTCATTTTAGTTTCGTCAGTATGTACTGTACTTCCTCGATTCACCACCAGTTGGCTCAATTGAAGGAAGGTATTGTTGACTTCGGTGCTTATGTTGACATGCGACTCATTGCTCTACAGTACTAGCATCAAGCACATCAGTACGTAGCATCAACAGGTGGTGATGTCTTAATTGGGCCCCATGTTCTTCCACCTACGCTCAGTGGAGCACGTTATCATGATTTCATACGGGATACTCTACCTGTGCTGCTAGAACATGTGCCTTTACAAGTATGACACAACATGTGGTTCATGCACGATGGAGCTCCTGCACATTTCAGTCGAAGTTTTCGTACGCTTGCTTCTCAACAACAGATTCGGTGACCGATGGGTTGGTAGAGGCGGACAAATTCCATGGCCTCCACGCTCTCCTGACCTCAACCCTCTTGACTTTCATTTATGGGGCATTTGAAAGCTCTTGTCTACGCAACCCCGGTACTACAAAATGTAGAGACTCCTCGTGCTCGTATTGTGGACGGCTGTAATACAATACGCCATTCTCCAGGGGTGCATCAGCGCATCAGGGATTCCATGCGACGGAGGGTGGTTGCATGTATCCTCGCTAACGGAGGACATTTTGAACATTTCCTGTAACAAAGTGTTTGAAGTCACGCTGGTACGTTCTGTTGCTGTGTGTTTCCATTCCATGATTAATGTGATTTGAAGAGAAGTAATAAAATGAGCTCTAACATGGAAAGTAAGCGTTTCCGGACACATGTCCATATAACATATTTTCTTTCTTTGTGTGTGAGGAATGTTTCCTGGAAGTTTGGCCATTCCTTTTTGTAAAATATATATATATATATAAAATAGAAAGAAACTTCCACATGGGAAAAATATATTAAAAACAAAGATTCCAAGACTTACCAAGCAGGAAAGCGCTGGCAGACAGGCACAATGAACAAAACACACAAACACACACACAGAATTACTAGCTTTCGCAACCGATGGTTGCTTCTTCAGGAAGGAGAGGGAAAGACGAAAGGATGTGGGTTTTAAGGGAGAGGGTAAGGAGTCATTCCAATCCCGGGAGCGGAAAGACTTCCCTTGTGTCTGTGTATGTGCGGATGGATATGTGTGCGTGTGTATGTGTGCGCGAGTGTACACCTGTCCTTTTTTTCCCCCTAAGGGAAGTCTTTCCGCTCCCAGGATTGGAATGACTCCTTACCCTCTCCCTTAAAACCCACATCCTTTCGTCTTTCCCTCTCCTTCCTGAAGAAGCAACCATCGGTTGCGAAAGCTAGTAATTCTGTGTGTGTGTTTTGTTCATTGTGCCTGTCTGCCGGTGCTTTCCCGCTTGGTAAGTCTTGGAATCTTTGTTTTTAATATATATATGAAACTGTATACTTGGAAGTCGCCAAACACAATGTTGGGTGAATTCCAGATAGACCATGTGGCCATCTCCAAGAGTAACACAGCATAAATTCTGAATGTGAAAACAAGAAGAGGATTTTTTTGACTCAGACCACCATCTTCTACAGATAAAGACCAGATTACAACCCAATAGAAAAAAGCCAAAACTAAACAAAGTGCTGAGACCAGACCCCGAATACATAAAACTCAACAAGAAAAACATCTTACAGGAAATTAGTCTGACAAATACCACAAACTGGACAGAACTTGTGGACGTCCTCAAATGCACGATGAAATTGGGTCAACCTCCGAGAAGGAGAAAACACAGGTGGTGGAATATAATATGTGACCAAGCAATAGAAGAAAGGACCAATGCCTGGAAAAACATCAATAGTCGCAAAACATCAGAAAAATGGCAACAATTTCTCGTAATCCGAAAACAAACATCAAAAACTATTCGGAGGGAAAAAAGAAGTTATGACAAACAGCGACTAGATGAGATAGAACAAGACTTTAAGAAGAACAACATCAGGAATTTTTATAAGACGTTTAAAGAACATATTTCAGGATACCAGCCACCCAATCTTTGTTTCAAGAAACCGGATGGTTCACTAGAAACTAACACGAAGAATAACTGCCAAATTCTCGCAGACTATTTCAACAAACTTCTCAACTGCGAAAGACCTACAAAGGATATTCACTATGAGACGTCTACACCAAATCCTGACACTAAACCGCCAACCATCAATGAAATAATAGAAATTATCAAGACACTCAAAAACAATAGAGCCCCAGGAGAAGATGGAATTATTGCAGAACTATGGAAACTAAATGATGAAAGATTAACAGGAAAAATTCACAAAATCATATTAAACATTTGAGAAACAGAACAGATCCCTTCTGAATGGAAATGCGCTCTCATCCATCCACTCCACAAAAAAGGCGACAAAACTGAACCAAATAATTACAGGGGTATCTCACTCGTACCGGTCACATATAAAATCCTATCAAAAGTTCTCATGAATAGATTAGAAAAAAAAATGTGACCCACAAATAGGAGAATACCAGGCTGGTTTTCGCAAGGGATGATCATGCATAGAGCAGATCTGGAATCTGAAAATGATTCTCCAGATGAGAAACACCCGAAACACAGTGGTTACTTTTGTAGATTTTAAAAAGGCCTACGACTCAATAGACAGATTAGGACTCTGAAAGACGCTGGAAGAGTTCAGCATTGACAGAAAGACAAGAGCAATCATTCGAGAAACATTAACTGACACAGCCTCCAAGGTTAAATTTATGGGGGATATCTCGGAACCATTTGAAATCCATACTGGAGTGCGACAGGGTGACGGACTTTCACCATTACTCTTTAATATCATTCTTGAAAAAATTATCAGGACATGGGAAAAAGAAGCCAAAGGAATCCAAATTGGCATTAGAAAAGACAATAGATTCAATGTGAAGTGTTTAGCTTTTGCGGATGACCTTGCAATCCTCACAAATAATAGAAAAGAAGCCACTAACGCCATAGAGAAGTTACATGAAATTGCACAAAGAACTGGCCTGCAAATCTCATATGAGAATACCCAGTACATAGAAAGAGTGCCACAAGACAAATTGCCTATTGTGACAACCCATGGGAAAATCGTACAAGTACCACGTTTTAAGTACCTGGGAGAAATCATCCAGCCATCAGGGATCAACCTAAAGGCCAATGAGGAAAGAATTAAAAAACTACAGAAAGCATATAAACTCACGTGGAACTATTATAACAAAAAGTCCATATCCATTAACGCAAAATTAAGGCACTACAACGCTGTCGCACTTCCGGAGGCACTGTATGCATTTGAAACAACACAAACAGGTAGGCAAACTAAAATCAAAGAAATAGAGAAACAAGAAAGGAAAATTCTCAGGAAAATTTTTGGCTCGATACAAGAGCAAGGAATCTGGAAGAAGAGACCAACATCAGAATTATATAAATACACAGACAAGATTACGGGTACAATAAGGAAAAGAAGAATGTAGTTCTACAGACATATCCACAGGATGACTGAAAACAGAATTTAAAAGCGAATTCTTAAAGTCATCAACTCAGGCAGGGGAAAAACAAAATGGATAAAAGAAGTTGAAGAGGACCTCAGACAAGCACACATAACAGTAAACGATGCAGAAAATAGAACTGAATTCAGGAACATCATCAAACAACATAAATTTGACACCACAACACAGAAGAGAACAGGATGCAAATGGACAGTGGAGCGAAAGAAACAACACAGTGAACACATGAAGAAAATTTGGGCTCAGAAAAAACATAAACAATCATCATAAAGGAATTCAAGTTCAAACGCTCTATTAAATGGGAATAATCGAAAATAATAATAATATGTGTGTGTGTGTGTGTGTGTGTGTGTGTGTGTGTGTGTGTGTGTGTGTCTATCAACATACCAACCAGCACAGAGAATATTTGTCCCCTGCATTTCTTATAATATGAGAGCCCCTTTTATTCTTGAGTCTGCATGATCTGTCCTACCTTTTTAGCCATCTCCAACCCATCTAACGAGTGAGGTGGCGCAGTGGTTAGCACACTGGACTCGCATTCGGTAGGACGACGGTTCAATCCCGTCTCTGGCCATCCTGATTTAGGTTTTCCGTGATTTCCCTAAATTGTTTCAGGCAAATGCCGGGATGGTCCCTTTGAAAGAGCACGGCCGATTTCCTTCCCAATCTTTCCCTAACCCGAGCTTGCGCTCCGTCTCTAATGACCTCGTTGTCGACGGGACGCGCTCCGTCTCTAATGACCTCGTTGTCGACGGGACGTTAAACACTAACCACCACCACGACCACTACCGCCACCACCACCACCACCACCACCACCACCACCACCACCACCACCACCAACCCATCTCTCTCTTCTCCCCAATGAAGGAACTAATAGGTCCAAAAGCTAGGATATTCTATCTTACTATGTGTATATCGATTCCATTAGAACTGCCGATAGCCTTGGGAGAGCCAGCCCTGACAAAACTCTACCACCTGGTGAGCAAGATGTATTAGACAGGCAAAATACCCTCAGACTTCAAGAAGAATATAATAATTCCAATCCCAAAGAGAGCAGGTGTTGACAGATGTGAAAATTACTGGACTATCAGTTTAATAAACCACAGCTGCAAAATACTAACACGAATTTACAAATGAATGGAAAAACTGGTAGAAGCTGACCTCAGGGAAGATCAGTTTGGATTCTGTAGAAATGTTCTAACATGGGAGCTAATACTGACCCTACAACTTATCTTAGAAAATTGATTAGAGAAAGGCAAACCTATGTTTCTAGCATTTGTAGACTTAGTGAAGGCTTTTGACAATGTTGACTGGAGTACTCTCTTTCAAATTCTGAAAGTGGCAGTGGTAAAATACAGGGAGTGAAAGGCTATTTACAATTTGTACAGAAACCAGATGGCAGTTGTAAGAGTCAAGGGGCATGAAAGGGAAGCAGTGGTTGGGAAGGGAGTGAGACAGGGTTGTAGCCTATCCCGGATGTTATTCAATGTGTATATTGAGCAAGCAGTAAAGGAAACAAAAGAATACTTCGGAGTAGGAATTAAAATCCATGGAGAAGAAATAAAAACTTCGAGGTTCACCGATGACATTGTAATTCAGTCAGAGACAGCAAAGGACCTGGAAGAGCAGCTGATCAGAATGAACAGTGTCTTGAAAGGAGGATATAAGGTGAACATCAACAAAAGTAAAACGAGGATAATGGAATGTAGTCGAATAAAATCGGGTGGTGCTGAAGAAATTAGATTAGGAAATGAGACACTTAAAGTAGTAAATGAGTTTTGCTATTTGGGGAGCAAAATAACTGAAGATGGTCAAATTAGATAGGATATAAAACGTAGACTGGCAATGGCAAGGAAAGCATTGCTGAAGAAGGAAAAATTTGTTAACATCGAGTATAGATTTACGTGTCAAAAAGTCGTTTCTGAAAGTATTTGTATGGAGTGTAGACATGTATGGAAGTGAAACGTGGACGATAAATAGTTTAGACAAGAAGAGAATAGAAGCTTTTGAAATGTGGTGCTATAGAAGAATGCTGAAGATTAGATGGGTAGCTCATGTAACTAATGAGGGAGTACTGAATAGAATTGGGGAGAAGAGAAATTTGTGGCACAACTTGACTAGAAGAAGGGATTGGTGGTTACGGCATATTCTGAGGCATCAAGGGATCACCAATTTAGTATTGGAGTGCAGCGTGGAGGGTAAAAATCGTAGCGGGAGACCAAGAGATGAATACACTAAACAGATTCAGAAGGATATAGGATGCAGTAGGTACTGTGAGGTGAAGAAGCATGCACAGGATAGAGTAGCATGGAGAGCTGCATCAAGCCAATCTCTGGACTGAAGACCACAACACATGTGTATGTGTTGACAGTACTAAAATTTTTGACTCCTGATTGTAATTAGTGGCCAACAATCCTGCCTCATAATTTTATAGTTTTCTGAAGTGAATTTGCATTTTGATTTAATAAATAGTAAAAAAATAACAATTTTTGTAGTATTAATATTTTTTATTAGATTTGTTATATTTTTGATTGTTTATGGAAATGGCTTGTAACATAATCTGTATAGTCTACTGATGTATGTAAATAACAGAAAGAGTAAATGTAACAACTTACTGTATAATCAAGGAAGTATTTCTGTTCCACCAACGGCTTACCAAAACATGACTTTTGTATCTGATTTATCGTATTACTGTTACACTTTTATTACATGTAATAATCACTTCTTTTCATGAATGAAATTTGTAGCAAAGCTCTTGGTATAAAATCCAATCAGTTGAAACAAAAATACCAGATTTTTAATTAATCATGTTTATCCGTATCTGAAGCGTTAACTTCTGCAATAATTTTTTCAGAATATATTTTGGTCTGATATTAAAGATGTTTCTGGCAGAATGCAAGTACGTTAGTAGTAAAGAAGACCTTTTATGAAAAAGCCAAGCTTGGAGTTAAAACGGGTGCACAAAATAGAGTGCAAATGTTGCTGGCAGATGCAGTGGGATGAGGAGATGTGTCAGATTGGGTGGGTAGAGGAAGAAAGGAGTATTGGCATGGAGAGATACAGTAGGATACGAATACTGGAGGGTCGGGGGGGGTGGGGGAGGAGGAGGTGTTGGACAGATAGAGGGGGAAGAGGAGATGGACAGAGAGATGGGTAGGAGGAGTTGGTCTGAGATAGAGAGAGAGAGAGAGAGAGAGAGAGAGGAGCAAATTTGTGCAACATGTGTTATATACACATGCGGGTGTAGCCGTGGGTAAAAAGTTAATGATTATGCAAAATTTAGCTAGTGATTTTGAAAGCTAGACAAAATTATTTCTAAAATTATATATTTTGTATTTCGAACTACAATCAAAAATCTCCCTGCACTTTCGAGTTGATTTCTCCAATCCTAGTGTACCTTGTAGCCGTGGTAGTTTCCCGTTACATGTGGGTCCATTTGGAAAAATCTGTCATTTTATTATTTCAGTTTTTCATTTCAGTTATTGCTTTACCTGTAACATGAGAATGCTCTATTCTCTTTTTTTGCTGAAAACACTGACTTTGATTGTTCCAGATAATGTTCGGTTCACTCATGTGTCTTGTGGGCGAGATGTCATCTGGGCGTGTGATGCACAAGGAGATATTTATATGGCATTTGGAATTCCTCAATCTGTTTCAAGTTCCACGTTCTCTCCTGCATGGATACCAACGGATGAAAGAACTCATACCAAGATTCATTTTGTCAAAGTGAGCATTTGGATGTGAATGCAGATTACTTTTTATTTTCTCCTGTCTGAGATACTGAAAAAAAATATACATTTAGAATTTTCATTAAAAATAATAGCAATAGCAAAAAAATGGTAAAAAGCCATTTACAATTAATGTAAGGCCGTAGAAATAGTATGGTACATCACAACACAAATGCTTTGATACTGTACAGGATATCCCAGGAGGAATGGTCAATACTCTTGGATGTGACAGGAATGATCATTTGAAGCAAAAAAGTCTAGAAAACATGGGGGCTTTAAAGAACATGCCTTAAGAGTTGTAGGCACTTCTTCAGTAGAAGGGATGTGTTTCACAGTTGTGAAAATGAAAAAGTACACATAAGATTTGGACTTTAGAGGCGTGAAACTCTTGTACTGTAAGTCCTTTGCTTTCAAATTTTTGGGGGAAGGTAATATGGATCACAACAAGAAAAATTCTAGTGAAAACAGGCTCTAAAATGCAGACCTTAAGAGCTATGAGTACTTCTTCATTAGAAGAGAGATGTTTCACAATAGCAAAGGTGAACAAGTGGTCATAGCTCTTGAGATATGCAGTTCAGAGACCATGTTTACAGAACACTTTTTCCGCCCATACTACCATCTCTCAGGCAGATAGTTTCTTTGTTTCGAATGATCATTCCTGTCATATCCCTGCATATTGACCATTCCTCCTGGGACACCCTGTATGGATGATTGTGGGCTTAGTGGTTTCTTTTGCTTTCCAATAATCATTTCATTCTCATAATGTAATTTATATTAAAAACAAAGATTCCAAGACTTACCAAGCGGGAAAGTGCCGGTAGATAGGCACAATGAATAAAACACACACACAGAATTTCGAGCTTTCGCAACCGGCGGCTGCTTCGTCAGGAAAGAGGGAAGGAAAAGGAAAGATGAAAGGAATGTGGGTTTTAAGGGAGAGGGTAAGGAGTCATTCCAATCCCGGGAGCGGAAAGACTTACCCTAGGGGGAAAAATGGACAGGTATACATACACACACACACACACACACACACACACACACACACACACACACACACACACACACATCCATCCATACATACACAGACACATATATCTGCTTGTGTCTGTGTATGTATGTATGGATGGATGGATGGATGGATGGATGGATGTGTGTGTGTGTGTGTGTGTGTGTGTGTGTGTGTGTGTGCGCGCACGCGCGCGCGAGTGTATACCTGTCCTTTTTTTCCCCCTAGGGTAAGTCTTTCCGCTCCCGGGATTGGAATGACTCCTTACCCTCTCCCTTAAAACCACATCCTTTCATCTTTCCTTTTCCTTCCCTCTTTCCTGACGAAGCAGCCGCCGGTTGTGAAAGCTCGAAATTCTGTGTGTGTGTTTGTGTGTTTTATTCATTGTGCGTATCTACCGGCGCTTTCCCGCTTGGTAAGTCTTGGAATCTTTGTTTTTAATATATTTTTCCCATGTGGAAGTTTCTTTCTATTTTATTTACATCATAATGTAATTTATAATACATATAAATACTGAAGTGAAGAAGTAAAAGTATGGGTGGTACTCTTCAAAAACAGGCAGGGGCAAAATGGATAGTTTATGAAACTATGGCTATGTATTGTAGACTATTAGAGCCATTAGTTATCTAAAATAACGTAATAAAGTTTGCAGCATTAAAGGTATGGAGATTATTTGTCAGTCTCTACATCGATTCTTTTATGTTGTACTTCAGGTGAGCAGCTGAACACAATTTATTATTGTTATTAGATCTTTCAGGGTTTCTTAGTGAAATTGATGATTTAAAAGTACCTGGCTTTTCAGTTGAGTTAATGTTGTCATTTTATTTATGCAGTATTTTCATAATGACCTTATTTATTGTCTTCAGGTGTCTAGTGCAGATTTTGGAGCTTGCTGTTTGAACTCCAATGAATATTTTATGCCATTTGTGTACTTGTAATTTTTTTATGGTTTGGTGCAGCCTTTGAGTTCATCTCAAGTTTCTGTGAGACTGATTTATTATTGGAAATGATTTCTAATGAAATCTATGTTTGATATTTGACGAAGATAGTGAGAGAAGTTGTCAAAATACCGTGGAGGGAAAACAACAACATTAACATGGCTATAAACCCTGAAACATGATGATAATAACAACAATGAAGAATTCTGAAAAATTGAAGCAGTGTATATTCTTCTTATGGTTCTCCATCAGCTTTTTGGAAATGGAACCATGTCTTTAAGTAAATATAAATTCTTGAGTCGTAACTCAGTTACTGAGGTATGGCGCCATGGAACGTCAGGAGCAGGAGGATGAAGTCATTGAGGAGGAGGAGGAGGTGGCGGCGGCGGTGGTGGTGGTGGTGGTGGTGGCGGCGGCGGAGGAGGTGGCAACAAGATACTCTTTAGATATGGGTGTTGTCTAGTTTCAAATTATTCTTAAATGATGTACTTCTACAATGGTTCCCTTTTTCGCTAATGTATGTTTGGCAATAAGAATCAGAACAACCTCAGAATATGTGCTGAAAGTTTGGTAAGTTTATAAGTGAGTACAAAACATGGGAGAGGGAAACCGTATTTGTGCAGATATTTAACCAAAGGTTTATTTTGTATTTGCAGAACTGAAGGCTTTAGTAATGATGTCAAATGTTATGATGTTAGTTTCATTGTGGTTTAATAGAAAATCCTTATTGGTCATTTTATAAAAGAATACATGATGAGTAATATCAAATTTTCATGTTCTAACCACGGTGTGAACATTTTCTCTTTTGTTCATAGTATGAGAGATTTGTTTTGGTTGATGAATAATTACAAAATGAAACTTAAAATGAGCAAATATGAATTAACATCCTGCAGGGGAAACTGCCACACATTGCTCTATGAAAACTATTTAAGGTACAGTGAATGCATGATGTGCAAGATCTTCCGTGTTCTTTCACTCTCAGCACACAAACTATTGGTCCTAGAGAAAAAGTGAATAGGATCTTTCTTGCAGGCATTTTAATATAGTTTAATTTTGTACTGAGATATGTTTTCTGCAAGAGGCCTCCATTTTTGAGTTATGCAAGAAAAACATACAAAAGTGGCCTTGCAATGCACCCTGACCCCAACAGCCAGCCTCCCACTGGTCAAGATTTTTAGTATGTTCATGGCACTCCGTACTACCATTGCACAAAAATTTGCAACCACACGAATTACTTCCCACATTTGCCCATTTTTGGTCTTCATTGACTGGGCTGTTATGCCACTATTTTAGTCATGCTCTTGAAAATTATAAAGTTAATGTATTTATAAATTTACCTCACAAATATGTGCATTTTTAACAAGATAAAATTAACACTTAAACTGTTTCATTTGTCTGACCTTCTTAATACACGTAATCAGTTTATGCATAATACTGAGAAAATTCTTTTTCCTTTTAATACTGTCACAGGAAAGTTCAAATTAATCATGTTAATGAGATAGCCTACAAAGCTAGTAGTGTAATGACCAAGCCAAGAATTAGTGTTATGAACAGCATACTAAAATTCCTGACTGGTGAGCAGTGAGTGCTTTGAGGGCCACTTTTGTACACTTTATCTTGAATAACATGAAAACTTTGGTCTCTAGCAAAAACATATTCCAGTACAAAACTAAACTACATGAAATCACATAAAAAAAAGATGCTATTAATTTTTCCTCTGGGACCAATAGTTTGTATGTAGAGAACTAGAGTATCATAAGGTTCCCTTTCTGTTCAGCAAACGTTGAATATAAAATTATAAAAAATGTGGCAACCAGTCATGAAATTTGAAGCATATGGTGTCCAAAATGATCCTTGCATAAAGGAGAAAGGTGCATTGTACCATTGCCATTTATTTCCAATCCTTACCGAAAAAGTTAAGTTACATGTAATGTGAACAATTTACAGTGATTCCAGTTACGCAGACGTGCCATATTAAGACAGTAGAAAAATTATTTGTAGCTAGCACTGCAATGTAAACATGTAAATTCATGCATTTATAGCATATTAGAGTGGTTGTTCCATGGTAGTGCTCAATTGGTATTTGTGTGTCAAGATAATGCATTTATATTGGAGTCAGTAGTTTAGTTCTGAACCCACTTAGGACATACAAATAGACTCAGGTTGTAAAATGCTTGATGTTCGCTAATTTAAACCAAGACTGAACCACAAAAATTCTGAAGTTTTTAGAAGTTCTTATTGAACAATATCATTTATGTCATCCATTTTGACTTACATATGTTCCATTTGAATTTTGGAATGAACTGAAAATATCACAAATTGTCATCTTTTGAGAAGCATAAAAATAATTACGAAATAGAAACTACAAATGTGCGTCTGTGCTCACCCTGTACTATGACGGTCTATGTCAAGTTTTGCTTTCATCTCCAGTTCTATTGGTTACTGTACTGAGGAGAAGAGTCTGATACCTTAACAACAACTGGTTATTGTATCTTCTCTCCTTTTTTGCACATGATGTCAACTGCTCATGTTAGGCTTGATGATTCTCAGATATTAAAAAGATGTATGCCTTATTTGGGTTAGCTCCACAGTTGATATTGAAGCAGTAAATTCTGTTCATTTTTCTTATTCCCCCTTATTATTTCTCGCATTTCTAGACAAGCGTTGGTCTAATACAAAAAATTCAACACTAGCCATTCATGTCACATATGATCTATAAAGTAATGATCTTAGCATGTTTCACAGGCAGTATGATACTTATTTAATTCATAAGAAAGAGTATAGTGATGATGAGACATTAAACTTCCTTTGGAAATAACTGCTACATTTCATTTTTCATTGTCTCCCTCTTGTGTTTTCTGTTCTGGCATGTTTTAAATTTTCTATAAAGTTAACTTTTTTGGTTTCACTTCTGAATGATATATCTTGTAGGAAAGTTTGAAATAGTGAAACAAGGTGTGGGTGTGTTAATAAACACATTTACTAAATGACTACACTACTGCAAAACTTGAAACTGTCTCAAAATTTACAGACACTGAAAAAAGTCGCTCACCAATGTGCCACCAGACAGAGGCACTACGCGGCAGAAATAACAACGCTGAGTGAACTCAAAAACTCATCCCTGAGTATCACCAGCGCAACACAAGTAATTTTCGATGTGAGAAGTGGGGTTAATCATATGTGGCGGAGCACACCGCATGTGAAACATCAATTTACACACCTGGCTGCATAGCAGATATAGAGACAGTGCGGCGCAGGTTTGTCTCTAACTTCGGGATAAGCATTGCCAGATAGCATATCCGTCACAATGCGAAGCAGATGGTGGTGGTGGTGGTGGTGGTGGTGATGGTGGTGATGCCATGAGAAGCAGGTGAAGACTGAGAGCGAGGCAGGGTTTGCAGGAGCTTCGCTAGGGACCAAGCTATTGTTCTGTGCTGAGTCATTCCATGTCAAATCAACACAATTTAAATAAAAATTTTACCTCACCCTCTTAGATTTTGCTGAAAGTTGGTATACTTATAGTGGGTGCTGAAACTAAGAAAAATGACAAATTTCAATTGTTTACCTCAAACCATTCCTGAAATATGGTCATGTAAACTTTTCAAAAACTGGCCAAAAATGTGAGAACGGGCTTTTTTTTTTAAATTGCCCTAGGATCTGCCCTAATTGAGCTAGAGAAGTGGGAAAGGTGTCATTTTGCATGCTCTTTCCAGAGATATACAACAAAACATAGCCTCTAATTAATAACCTTTTTCAAAATGGTGATTAATATTTTGATTTAATTTTTTTACAAAAAGTACATAATTGAAAATTTTCAAAATATTTCCATAACTACTTCATACTGTTGTAAATCACATGGCAAAATATAAATGTGGGATGATGATGGGTACTGTTAAAAAAAAAAAATTCCAGACTTGTTTTTCACTAACAGCTCTAGTTTGACCAAACTGACCTTTAAGGTAGTACGTCAGTAGAGAACCGTATACATAGGGATTGATGTCTGTACAATAATTCAGAGACTGGAGCCATTGTTGAGATGATGTAGTCTGCCTTGTTACCTTCTAAGGCTTTGTGTGCATACAGCATTATTGTGCACTGTGGTTTTAGTGCAAATCAAATCAGTTGTTACCTCTGTGTTGACCAGTCTGTATCTATTATATTTAATAGTTCCTTTTCAAGTAAATCTGTACATTGAAGAACGGTTTATAAGTGGTTTTTGTATAAATATGGAACGAAGTAAAAAGTGCAGTGCTGTAAGAGTGCAGTGTTGTAATCCATTGAAGAAGTCAAATCATTTTATTAGATACAGAAAAAAACTGAGAAATGTCACAACATGGATGCCCAAATTATTTCCCCAAATACCAAGTGGTGCCAAGATTTGTGATAAATGTAGGAAAGATGTAACCAAATTGAAAAATACACCAGAGCCCATCAGTGATGAAAGTGTTGAAGAAGAATCTTCTGGATCAGAGATAATCATCCAAGACCAAGACCCTGACTTCACTCCAACTTCAGTAGCTGTTAAAACATTTAACACAACAGTTCAAGAACTAGTTGAGTCCCAAATTGACAAGAGAAAACTAACATCTAGGCATTATGTCAAATCAAAAGTGAAGAAAATCTCATCAATGACATGTAAACTTTTTGTTGCTCCTGAGACTTCTTCGTGAGATACTGATACTGATGAATCTGTTCTTGAAAATCTTAAAAGAAACTTTAAAAATTCTATAAGTAGAGCAGAAAAATAATGATTCTTACAAGTTTACCTGAAAAGTGGAGTGCCAGGAAAATGAGGGAATTTAATACTCCTAATTACATTGTTCGGCAGTCCAAAAAAAAGTTTGAAAGAGAGAGGATTCATGGAAGGTCCAAACCCAAAACCAGAGAAATGTTTATCAACAGAAACTGTCAAAACCGTACATTCATTTTATGAAAATGATGAAGTTAGCGAGCAAGGGCAGGTATTAAAGATTGTGTGACAATTACAGAAACAAGTGAAAATAAAACAAAAATATCAAAAAGACTTATTTTGTCTAACCTTAAAGAAGCTTACAAACATTGTGTATTAGCTGGCCGGAGTGGCACACACTGCCTGCGTGTGCACGACTCACCAAAACATAAAATTAATGATAGAAAATGCCAAACAAAATACAGTAACGAACAGCAGCTTAAACAATTATAAGCAGTGCATTACAAAAATGCTTTGCAACCCATCATCAGTTGATTGCAACACGGAAAACTGTGAATACTGCCCAGGAGAAACTGTCATACGTAAAATTTTAAAAGACTCTTTTCATGAAAACTTATTGAACAAGTTCAGTTCCGACAGTGGACATCTGTTGACTGATGTAATCTGGAAATTGTTCAGAAAACTTCTGAAGAATTCATAGATTTATTTTGTAGTAAGATGTTGTCTTCAATTCGGCATGACTTCATTGCAAAGCAACAACGAACATTCCTTAACTCCACAAGAGAAAACCTTATGGAATCTGAATTTGTTGCCATATGTGATTTTTCAGAAAATTATAGTATAGTTCTACAGGATGAAGCTCTGAGTTTCCACTGCACAGGACAACAGATTACCATTCATCCTTTTGTTATATGTTACAAACAGGAAGACAAAATTGAGCATATGAGCTTTGTCATTGTTTCTGATTGCATGGAGCACAATACCACTGCGGCTTACACCTTTCAGTTTACACCTTTCAAAAGAAGCGAATTTCATATCTGACTAATAAATTTCAAAAGATTCCAAAAAAGATATACTATTATTCTGACGGTTCTGCCGCTCAGTATAAAAATAAGAAAAACTTACTGAACCTTTGCCTTCATGAGGAAGATTTCAACATAAAAGCTGAGTGGCACTTTTCAGTCACAGCACATGAGAAATGGCCTTGTGATGGAGTAGGGGGTTCAGTAAAGAGACTGGCAGCTCGTGCAAGTTTGCAAAGGCCATACTAAAATCAGATCCAAACCGCACGAGATCTATTTGAGTGGGCAGTAGATAATATCACAAATGTTGATTTTGCATATTCCACTCAAGAAGACTACACTGCTTCAGAAATATTCTTAAAAAGCCTACTTGAAGAGGCATTGACAATCAAAGGAACACAGCAATTTCACGCTTTCATTCCCAACACTACATCAAAATTAATAGTCAAATACTTCTCAGGTGATATGCAGAGTTGGGAGAAGGAAGTAACTACATCACCAGACAAACTGAAGTTGCAAGATGTATCAGGCTATGTCACCACTGTATATGGCAGAAACTGGTGGCTTGGGTACATTTTAGAAAAAAACGAAGAACATGATGAAGTGAAAATAACTTTTCTTCATCCATGTGGACCAGCTAAGTCATTCTCGTATCCTGCACATGCAGATGTCCTGTGGGTGTCAGTTGTGGATATTCTCACAAAAGTGAATCCATTTACTCCGACAGGGAGAACATACATTCTTAATGAAAGTGATGTAAACCAAACCCGGTCAGCTTTATTAAAATGTAATATGTGAAGTTCCAAGACAATTTATTGGGAGACTGCTTTCAACTCAAAACTTAATTTTTGTCTCAGGTTAGTGTTAATGTATATTTTAGAGAAAGTTGTTTCAAAATTATTGTTAGCACCTATTGTGTTAAATTTAGCTATGTACAGATACCTGTTATTCAAAAACAAGCATTACATATTTAATTCATTTAATAGTTCCATTTCAAACATCGTGGATCAGAACTATTATGTAAATACTTGAACTTATTCATACTTTATTTCAGTAAGCAATTAAATGCTCAATTTCTTGTTTTAGTTAAATCAGTTAGTATACTGTTAGTGAAGTTGTATGAAATTAAAATATGCAATCAACTTAATTATAAAATATGCTGATTAGTTTTGGTTTAATAAGGTGATGTTTTAAATTTCTAATACTTTTTTTACTTACCTTTCAGTATATTTTAAAGAAATTCCTGTTTGTTAAAGGTCAATTTCGTCAAACTAGGGCCGTTAGTGAAAAACAAGAGTTCAGAATAATTTTTTTAACAATGAACCCATCATCATCCCACGTTTATATTTTGCCATGTGATTTACAATAGTATGAAGTAGTCATGGAAGTATTTTGAAAATTTTCAATTATGTCATTTTAGTAAAACAATTAAATCAAAATATTAATTACCATTTTGAAAAAGGTTATTGATTAGAAGCTATGTTTTGTTGTATATCCCTGGAAAGAGCATGCAAAATGCTGCAAAATGACACCTTTCCCAGTTCTCTAGCTCAATTAGGGCAGCTCCTAGGACAATTTAAAAAAAGTCCGTTCACACATTTTTGGCTGGTTTTTGAAAAGTTTACATAGCCATATTTCAGGAGTGGTTTGAGATAAAAAATTGAAATTTGGTATTTTCCTTAGTCTCAGTGCCCACTATAAGTATACCAACTTTCAGCAAAATCGAAGAGGGTGTGGTAAAATAGGTATGTTGATTTGAGATGGAATGACTCTGCTGGTAGTCAGTGACTGGTGTATAGGCTTACAGTAGGGTGAATAGTTTTAGATGGCAGTAAACACACAATGGAAGAAACCTACTGTCTTAGCATACAGCCATATTGAGCTAGGTATGTACAGAACTGCTAAGAAAGCTGTGCAGCAAAAGGCTGTCACACAATGCCCCCTTTCCTTCAATGTGTCAATGGTGAAGGCTGGCACTCTTGAAGGGGCATGTTGTACCAGCAATGACGATGCGGGCAGTGGCTTTGACATGGCGGTTGCCAGTTAGTGATGGAGGCGGACGCTGAGTGTGAGCTGGAAGGAGCAGCCGGCTGACAGAAGTGCTGGTCCACTGCTTGAAAGCGAGTGGCAGCTACGGTACTAACAGTGAGTGTAAGCAATGAATAAGCTAGCAGTGCGAGAGGTGAGGGGTGCTGGGTCAGGTCGGCCTGGGCCTGTGTCCAGTGATGCATGCACAAGAGTGGGCATGTGCTGGGTTTGGTTGCCATTGAGAGCTCTGGAGGCAAGGGCACAGTAATGTTGCCTGCTGGCTGCGAAGAGGGGTTGATGGCTTGGTGGCCACGTTTGACAGCTGAATGTGCACATGGCAGACACTGTGAGCATTAATTGCCAACACCTCCGGCCTGAGGATGGGTGGTGGCAGCTCTGGTGTTGGGAGCTTGGAATGTAAGAAATAACACTGTTGTGGAAGCTGTGGAGGTTGCAATGTGATGTCAAGAGCTGCACCGGGCTGTTGACAGGTACAGAGGTGACATCCCTGCATCAGGCATTGGCTGCAGGAGTGGTAGAGTGGCAGAGGCATGAGCATCCTGTGAGTCGAGGATGTTGAGCCTGTGCTGTTGACAACTGGTGGGTTGGAGGCTGGCGCTGATGCAGCATGATGGTTTTCCTTTGCTATCCTCCATCATAGTTTGGTAGGCCAGAGTATTGGTGGCTTTGGTGACGGAGGTGCTTGGTGCTGCGTCTGCAGCAACTTCATCTGTGGTGACACCATTTGAGCCACTGATGACTGTGGCGGTGGCAGCGGCTGTCGCACTGGCGGCTAGTGGTGCATGGAGGGTGGTGGTAGGAATTGGTTGCCTGCTGCTTTGCCATGTCGGTGATAAAGCTAGCGAGCATGTCATATACAGTCGGCTGCTGGGTTCTGTGATGTGGGCCAGTGGAGAAGTGAATGGGCTTTGACATCATAAGTGGCAAGTTAAATGGGGAGGTGGAGCTTGTGGAGGGGTGGCTGATAGAGTGATGGCCAGCTGCCTGTGCTGCCTGGGGGTGAGACTGGCGCTTGGGAGCTGTGGTCGCAGACAAGTAGGCCAGCATCTCATGCACCCTATGAGCGAGGCTAGTAGCATCAGTGAGGCAGAGATCAGTGTGCGACACCACAACCAGCCAGATGTTATAAACCGTTGCAGACCATATGTGGCTCCGTCAGGCTTTTGTAGGTGGTACAGGAATTGTGCTCGAGGCAAAGCAGGGCCCGGATGCCCTACTTTTTGATGGTATGAATTGTGTCATGAGACAACACCAGAGTGTCTTGTAGCCGTCAGTGGGTATGGGCAGAGAGACGATGTCACGGACCTCCATCGCATATGTCAGCTAGTGCCGGCTGATCACCATGGCGAACTTGGTGGTAGCTTGGGTGGTGCTGCAGCTGGAAAACCACAGGTACATGTACCGCAGATTGAAGGGCAGCATGTGAGCCGCAGAACAGCCAGATGGAACGGTGGCGGCATAAGTGGGAGTGGCGGCAGCGGCATGTCGAGACCAGGAGGGATGGCAGTGGTGGTGGTAGAAGCAGGGGCCGATGAGGTCTGGTGCCGGGGGTTGGGCTGGCTGCTGGTGATCGTATCACTGTGAGTTACTTGCACAGGGTGGCATTTGCAGCATTCCAGTTCAATGAGGTGCTCAATCAGCTCAGCGGTGATGTCATGAGGTGCTGGAGCAGCAGCCACATGTAGCAACACTTTGGGCCTGTGGTGGAAGCTGTGGTTGCTGGGTTGCACAAGAGATGGCAGAACATATGCAAGAGAAACAGCTTGTGATTCGAAGCACCGTGTTACCTGTAGCAAGAAAACAGAAGTTGCTGGTCGGTTGCACATGTGTCAGAGCCAAAACGAGTGCTAACGGTACAAGGCCGCCAACAAAATGTCTAAATAGAACATCACTTTTTGGTCAACAGTGTAGGAATGTTTCCTCACATAACTTACGCATTTGAAATAGTGCAACAAGGCGAAGTGGGCACTGCACAGGGAACAATATCCACATGTGGTCAAGAAAAAACATTTATTCAATGACTACACTACTACAGTAAGTGAAACTGTCTCAAAATTCACAAATGCTGAAAAGAATCACTCACCAATGAGGCAGCATTAGAGAAAGGTGCAGCGCATTAGAAATAACAACACTGAGCGACTGCACAGAGGTGGCGCCGCAGTGATGTGTGTCAAACTTAATGATAAGTGTGTCTGCAGTGAAAGACTGCCACAACCTCTAATATGAAACTTTTTTGTGTTGATGTTTGCCTTGCCACAACATTTGATAGTGTCAACTACAAACAGTAGTTAGCTTACTGTGAATGAAAATTAAAATAATATAGAAGATGCTGATAAACAGAAGGTGCTGATTTGATAGCTGAATATTAGTAAACCCGCACAAATGATAAAACAGCTCCAATCACCTGATTACTTTACAGATGAGTTAACATGTTAAATATTTAACATTAAGCATATAACTGAGAAAAAGTGAACTGGTTAGACATCATGTTTACAGTTAATTGGAAGTCACTATCTGCACTGATTATCAAACACTGGATGAGTACAGTCTTGGTAATTTGCACTCTGTTTCAAGCAGAAGCTAATTTTTCATGCATCTCAGTGTTTATGACATCATATCTCCTAAATTTTGTTTTGTACAGTGATATAATTTTGTAGGTACATTCAGTGGCATGTGTGGATACTCTGATCAAAATGTGTTGCAAATAACACTAAAAGTAATAATTTAAAGTGTCAAGCCTGCTGCTGAAGTTTTATTGCATGAACGGTGAAAATGTGGTCAGTGATAAACTATTTTTTGTTCATCATTTTGTGGAGGTATCAGCAAGAAAATGTCCCATAAAGGTTTAAAATTATGTGTAACTCTTCTTGGAAGTTGCTAAGCACACTCATTCTCAAATACTGAATAAATATAGCCTTCGTAATTTGCACACTGTGAGTTACACTGCCTTAAGACACACAGGGTGTCCATTATGAAAGTTCCAGTTTCAAAATGCTGTAGAAAGGGAACCACTGCTCAGAATGATGTCAAATTTGAATAGCAAATTATTGACACAGAGGGTAGGGATGGGGATGGGGCAGTGGAGGTGTGTGTGGGAGGTGGGACATCATGGAACAAAAAAATTTAATGAAAATTTTACCAAAAGATGGTGCTGTGCCTTAATGTAAATAGCACATTACACCATCTCTACTGTTCAGTGTGCATGACTGCTGAAGTTTAGCAGTCAACAGTTGTGGCAGCATTAGTTAGGTAAGTCCATCCACCACAATGAGATCCCACAAAGTGCTACATCAGATGGGAAAAATCAGATTTTAATTGTCATCAGGCACAAAACTGCATGAAAAGCAAGTGACATCAGTTTTTAATTGTCCTGGTGCCAAAAATCCCTTAAAAACCAAAACAGTATTGGTTTCTAGTTGTCATCAGACTAGTGCAAAACATTTTCAATATACTGTCCACCATTTTCTGCAAAAAGTTGAAATCAAGAAACATGCTCCGCAACAGATCGGAGTGTCTCGCTTGCCTTTAATTCAGCTACATTCGTAGCTGGAGCTCTGAACACAACATCTTTCAAATAATCCCACAGCTGGAAGTCACACAGATTAAGCTCAGGTGATCCGAACAGCCAGGCTGTAAGGTAATGACAGAACTGATAATTCTAGCATTTCTGAAATGCCTCTGAAGCAGCCACTACACTGGCTGTGTGCGGAGGAGCACCATTTTGTACAAAAATGATCATGCCCACACATCCATGTTGTTGAATGGTTGGAATGATGTTGGTGCGCAAAAGACACTCGTAGCGTTTACCAGTGATGGTTGCAGGTAACAGGACCCGCAGGACTCGTCTCTTCGAAAAAATACAGCACTATGATAAGTTAGATTAGATTAGATTTACTTTCATTCCAATTGATCCGTAGTGAGGAGGTCCTCCAGGATGTGGAACATGTCAGAAAAACAACAATACATGACAAATATTTACAACTAAAACAAATAAGCTAATGTACCAGTCCACAGGTCCCAAGTGGAATGATCGTCATTTTTTAATGAACACTATATGAAAGTCATTTTACAAATACATATGCACTGAATTTAAAATAAAAAAGTTTTTATTTATTTATAAGGTAATAAACATATAATACAACTACTATAATACTTATTTACAATGATCACATTACTGCACTGAAATGGTGCAGAAGTTAGAGTGTACTTACACACACACACACACACACATTGTACTTATGTTGGTTTTACTGAGAAATTCATCAATGGAGTAGAAGGAGTTGGCCACCAATAAATGCTTTAGGCTTCTCTTAAACTGAATTTCATTGGTTGTTATGCTTTTTATGGCTTCTGGCACGTTATTGAAAATGTGTGTTCCTGAATAACCTTTTTGTACAAGACTAAGTGATTTTAAATCCTTGTGAAGATTATTCTTATTCCTAGTATTGATTCCATGAATTGAACTGTTGGTTTGAAAAAGTGATATATTTTTAATGACAAATTTCATTAAGGAATAAATATATTGGGAAGCAGTAGTTAGTATCCCTAGTTCCCTAAACAGGCTTCTGCAGGATGTTCTTGAGTTCACTCCACATATAACTCTTACTGCACGTTTTTGTGCCCAGACAACTTTAGCTTGGCTTGATGAATTACCCCAAAAAATAATCCCATATGACATTAAGGAATGAAAGTAAGCATAGTATGCCAGTGCCAGCTTTTTCATATTTATATCCCCTATGTCTGACAAAATTTGCATTGCAAACAAAGATTTCTTAAGACGCTTCAGCAGTTCTGTGGTGTGCTCCTCCCAGTTGAATTTATTATCAAGCTGTAATCCCAAGAACTTAACACTGTCCACTTCTTCTATCATCTTGTCATCGTATGTTAGACATATACTCGTGAGACACCCCTTACAAGTTCTGAACTGTATGTAGTGTGTTTTTTCAAAGTTTAGTGACAAAGAATTGGCTAGGAACCAGTGATTAATGTCCACAAATATTTTATTAGCTGATCTTTCTAAGTCTACACTTGATTTGCTATTTATTGCAATGTTTGTATCATCGGCAAACAAAACGAACCTTGTGGGACCCCACATGTAATTAGTGATGCCGTCAACCCGCACCACACAGTCACCTTTGCAGAATGAAGTGGTACTAGTTGGTGTGTGTGTGTGTGTGTGTGTGTGTGTGTGTGTGTGTGTGTGTGTGTGTGTGTTTTAGTTACTAAAGATGGGTGGTTTTCTATGGATAGTAATGCAGAATGTTTCGTTGGATTTTATGCACCATGCTCACAGGCATGTCCAAAGTTCAGGCAATTCCACCTGCACTGCATGTCTGCATACCACCACTCAACCCCACCTGCAGTGCTGTGGCCAACTCATTGCTGACATTGGATCAAATACTATCCTCCCTCTGTCACACTGCACTTCAAAAGAACCTCTTTCCAAATTTTGTAATTACCTAGACAATTAGCAGATGGATCAGTGCCTTTTTCCATATCCTTGAGTGTGTGGAACTTCTGCAGGGCTACTGGTGCACAGTCCCCATTCATGTAAAAGAGCTGTATGATCTCTCATGGAGACAGTCATGATGGGCATCTCGGATGGAAACTGAGGAACAGACTTGTGCCGCACATTTGTTGGTATGCATATTCTGGCACCTTCAGTGCCATATGTGGCAAATCTTCATTTTTTTCTTTTTTCCCCATGATGTTTCCTCCTGCGTTAAAAATATGCTGTTCAAATTTGACATCATTTTGAACAGTGGTTCTCTTTCTATAGCATTTTGAAACTGGGTCTTTAATTATTGACTCTGTATATACAGTTTCTAACTGTGATACTGGTGCTGCTGTGTTAAACCTTTAACATAACTTTATACCTCTTAATGAGTTGATTATGACAGCATGTTAAATATTTTAATTTTGTCAGTAATTATATGAAATATTGAAAATCAAATTTTTCTTTGTTAGATAGGCAACCTGCAACTGGGACCATGTGCCATGAACCGAGTTAACCAATCAATAATGTATATCTGGTACCAAGCACTACCCCTTGATGTAGATAATGCTTTCTGTTTCCCTCTTTCTATTCCATGCCAACAAACACAGGCATCAGTCACATCCCTTCCTGTTGTACAGTGTTTGTGTTTAAGGAATTTGTGACAATTTGCAACAGCATAAATCAGTTCAGTGGCAGTGGACAAGCAATTTGCTGCAGACAAGATTTTGCACTCCAGTCGAAAATATTGTATACAAAGTTTGTTATAAGCAAAATGACAGTGATGGTACAACTGTGTGTATATACTAAATGTGGTCAATTACTTGTGGTAGCTTGGAAAGTAGGATCCATTTCAGCCCAGACCAAGGAGGAGAATACTGAAGGTAGAAAAGCAGTTGCATGCCGTACTTATGTAAAAGTTCCATATATTCTACAGTTTTGCTGTGATGATACCAATGAGTTAGAACTTTAAATTGGTCTTTTTATTTATCAAATTATGGTATATTTGCATGTAGTACTGTATTGTGGAAAGTGTTGCAATATCGACATATGCACTTTGTGATCAAAAGTATCCGGCTACCTGGCTGAAAATGACTTACAAGTTTGTGGCACCCTCTATTGGTAATGCTGGAAGAATTCAATATGGTGTTGGCCCACCCTTAGTCTTGATAACAGCTTCCACTCTTGCAGGCGTACATTCAATCAGGTGGTGGAAGATTTCTTGGGGAATGGTACCTATTTTTGACGAAGTGCTGCACTTAGAAGAGGTATCGATGTCTGTCGGTGAGGCCTGGTATGAAGTCGGCATTCTGAAACATCCCAAAGGTATTCTGTAGGATTCATGTCAGGACTCTGTGCAGGCCAGTCCATTACAGGGATGTTATTGCCACAGGCCGAGCATTATGAACAGGTGCTTGATCGTGTTGGAAGATTCAGTCACCATCCCCAAATTACTCTTCAACAGTTGGAAGCAAGAAGGCACTTAAAACATCAATATAGGCCTGTGCTGTGATAGTGCCACTCAAAACAACAAGGGGTGCAAGTCCCCTCCATGAAAAACACAACCACACCATAACACCACTGTCTCCGAATTTTACTGTTGGCACTACATGTGCTGATAGATGATGTTCACTGGGCATTTGCCATATCCACACCCTGCCGTCAGATTGTCACAGTGTGTATGTGATTCACCACTCCACAAAACGTCATTCCACTGTTCAATTGTCCAATGTTTACTCTCCTTACAGCAAGAGAGGCATCGTTTGGCATTTACCGGTGTGATGTGTGGTGTATGAGCAACTGCTTTGACTACTAATTACAAGTTTTCTCACCTCCACCTAACTGTCATAGTACTTGCAGTGGATCCTGATGCAGTTTGGAATGCCTGTGTGATGGTCTGAATAGATATCTGCCTATTACACATTATGACCCCTTTCAAATGTTGGCAGTCTCTGTCAGTCAACAGATGAGATCACCCTGTATGCTTTTGTGCTGTATGTGTTCCTTCATGTTTCCACTTCACTAACACATTGGAACAGTGGGCCTAGGGATGTTTAGGAGTGTGGAAATCTTGCGTACAGACATATGACACAAGTGACAACCTATCACCTGCCCACTTTCAAAGTCCGTGAGTATTGGAGGTGTCCGGATACTTTTGATAACACAGTGTATTTGGTTTTTCTTTCTCATTAATCTGTAACTACATTTCTGTTCTCCGATAAGGTATACGTTGGACCTGTAGCAGACATGGTGTGGGCAATTGATGTCAGGAGGAAAGTATATATTAGAAAAGACATACTACCAAATTTTCCTCTTGGCAGTGGTTGGGTGCTGGTCTCTGGAATTGATGCTGTTGCACTGAGTATCAGGTAGCATATAACTTCTACATGATTTTAACATATTTTGCATAGTATTAAATGTTTAATATATCATAATCTTGAATCAGGTTTTATACATTTGTCAGTTGTCTATTTGTGTACTCCTGTCTTGTTTGCTGTCCCATTGTGGTGCATCATGTGAACTGAGATTACTTTGCTCATAATAAATGTTACCTAATTAAAATCAATAAATGTGACTTTATAACTTTTTTTGCATATGTCTGGTAATTCAGTGTCTTAATCACTTCCTAAACGGAAAATTATTTAAAAAACAGCCTTGATCGCAGCCGATGTTAACTTCTGACCAGTTTTTTTGGCCTTTTAATGACAAGCCATCATTGGAGTTTGCATAATCTAGATGGCAGTGATGGTGCCACTCATCCAGTTGGTGCAAAGTCTGATGATGGCCCATAATTAAAAGACCGAAATCGGCCAGAGATAACATCTACAGCGATCAAGACTGTTTTTTTAAATAATTTTATGACAATAAATATCACTCTTCTCCAACGATGTTATATAAAATTATGACTTCCTAAATGTTATATTATTTTAAACATTAGTTAGAAACACTGTACAGGCAGATCAGAAGAAGCAGCACAACAACAGTAACACAAACATTAAATTAATTTGATGCTACTCCAACTTCTCCTGAGGAAATTAGGAAAATAATTAGATCTCTTGAAAGCTAACATCCAGAATAGTATTTTTTTATAGTGTCTAGGATATAATCCAAAAGATGATGAAGTATTCTCTCTGCTGAGAAAACTTCAAGAAGTACAACATTGTCTTTGTTTATGATCAACATTTTGATGATGAATGCATAAGAAAGTTAGATTACATCTCATACTTCCAGTCATTAATATTATATGAAGTAACATTTTGAGGGAATTCTGTATTGAAACACAAAGTAGTCATTGCACAGCAATATGCTATAAGTATAATATTGGGTGTACATCCTTGAACTATTGTTTAAAAACCCAAATATACTAATTAAAGCTATATGGTACATGAAGTCTGTAGCTAAGAATGTCTTATAATTTGAAAATAGTATTAGTAATCATAAAAACAACACCAAAAAATAGCTTTTTTTATTCACAACTTTGTCTTACTTTTGCATATAAAGTTTTCAGTTATGAAAATATTTTATCATTTTACATAAGTAACAAAGGTGCTAACAGCTTTCAAAAAATTGAAATTATTTTAGCTTCATAATTTTTTCTACACTGTAATTGAATTACTGAATAGATAACATGAGTTTTGTTGGGCAACTTAATTAGATTAAGATCAGCGTGAAAACATATCATATGCATAATCAGCAAGTAGCCATATTTTCACTGAAAAAATGTATCATATGCATGCAGCAATTGACACATGATCTGTTATTTTGAGATCCACAAATGTGATCTGCATCTTTTTTCAGTAATGTTATGCAAGCCACTTAACAATGCATGGTTGAGTATCATTTGTAGCAGTATTAGGCACTCCCTGTCTTAATTAGTTATGGACCGAAGGGAGAATGACTGGTTACATGCATTAGTTTTTGAGACCTCACCTCTCTTATCTTATTCTCATGTCCCCTGCTGGAGAAACATGGTGGAGGCAGTTTAATTATTGCACATTGTTTCTTGGTACTCACATGTTTTGTGTGAAACACATAGCCTTATTTATTAAGATTGCCATTAAAGTTCCATGAGTGCCTGAATTACATTTTAAACAAGGGAAACTCCAGCTAGGAATATCAACAATGTTGGAAAAGGTAGATTGCTACTTACCGTAAAGATGACACATTAAATTGCATAGACAGGCACAATTAAAAGACACTTACACACAAGCTTTTGACCCAGCGTTCATCAGAAAAAAGAGAAAAAAATGCCATTCATTCACACAAGGAAGCACACCTCATGCACACATAACACCCAAATCCTGTAACTTGGGTCAGAAAGCTATTGGCTCTGCAAGAAAGCCAAGACTGCAAATATCTCAAGTGAAGGGGTAAATAATATTCTGCATGGGAACTGAGCTACGAGAAATGTCAGCAAGAAGAGTGCTGTGAATGCTATGGTTGTTGACAAGTGGATGAAAGTGAAAACCACATTGTCAGTGGAAAAAATCATCCCATTTGTCTTTTGGAATTCTCAGAGCATGGTATTTATAGACTGCCGACCAAAGGGTAAAATGATCATAGGTACATATTATGCTTCATCACTGGATCAGTTCCACAAAACACTTGGATAAGATGTGAACCTATTTGGTGAAGAGAGAGGTTTTCTGTCACCAGGACTACTATGCACTCAACTATACGTCTGTCATTGCCATAGCAAAATTTGTGGAATTATGATACAGCCTGCTACTGGTGGAAGAAATTAATGTTGAGTAAAGGTGTTATAGAAGAGACAAATTCATATTTTGCAGAACTTGAAAAATTGTGTTTTGATAGAGGAGTTAAAAAAAATTGGAGGAACATTGGGCCAAGTATTTTGAGACTCTCTTGAGAAAAATGTTGACTTTTAGAAAACAGTGCCATTTTGTTTAAAAAATCGCCTATGTATTCAATCCCTGTGGTACTCGCAAAAAAATTAATGAAATTACATGTATGGAAATATGTTTTGTAGGATTATATCTTGATGAAATGAAATAATTGTATGGCATTTATTGGCCGGGATATCCCCTGAGGTGTTATCTTGGTTGTCAGCTGACTATTTGGAACTGTTACACAGCTTTCAACTATTATGCAGCTTTCCAAAATGTTGAAAGTTAAACCCTACCTGTTCACTAGCATTTTCTATCTCCAAAATAATTTGTGTGAAAAAAGCTGTATTTCCCATGAACCCTCATTGATTCACCGAAAGAAACTTATTTACTACAAGGAACATCATAATGTTCATCGATGAAATGTAGTATGCTCAAGTGTAACTATCATCTTCAGATCTGAAGGTGGTAGTTGCTACCGAAACTGGTTACCACTTTGGGGGAGGGGGAAGTTAACTGTGGTTAAGAAAATATACAGAAAATTTTGAAAAGTTTTAAAAATATTTTTAATTATATGTATGATTATCTGTTTATGACTGCTTTCTCCTATTCTGACAATGTCAGGTGTTTTCGCTAATAAATACAGAATCACTGTGTGGCAAACATAATTTGTGTTTGTTTATGACTATGTTCTGGCAATTAATAGATTACTCAGTGGCACTGTGCCTTACCTGTAACATAAATCAACATCTTAGTCTCATGTGTCCTTGGTGAAGTTTGTTTTATGGACATTAGCCCATGGTGTGAGCCCTATTTCTGTCCACTACATGTCACAGGGTTGCCACAAGTTCTGGAAATCAGGGGATATCAGGGAATTTCAAACATGTCAGGGAAATCAGGGAAATGTGGAAAAAAAAACACTGGAAAAATCTCATTTTCGTTTCAGTAGATGAAATGATGTGTTTACCGAGATGTCATGTATCGTTGCTGACTGGATGCAGCTGACAATGTGCGCTTCTTCCCTACTCCCTCTTTCTTACTGCTTCTCCCCCCCCCCCCCCCCCCCCCCTACTATTCCCCTCAGCTTACAGTCAGTGCTGCAACCACTTCTCGCTGCTAGCCTAACAGCTGCCGATGAGAGGCAGGAAGGCGTGAAGAATGGTTTGTTTGGATCTGATTCTTTGAGATTGTTGACGCAGTTGCCGGAGACGGCAGTTATGTGTGCACAAGTTGTGTCTGAGTGATTGTGTGTGTGCGTGTGTGTGTGTGTGCGCGCGGGCGCGCGCGCGCGCGCACGCGCACTTTCGCTTTCGGACAAAATCTATGGCTGAAAATTTAGTTGTGAGAGTGTTATTGTCTTTTCTATGTGCCTGTCTGCAGCTCAGCGATCAAATATACAGTGAGTTGTTACCTATCCTCATTAGTATTGATTCTCAGAGTACCTGCACAAGTTATATGTTGCGTGGATGTATCACTGCTGAAATTGTCTGTGACTAGTGAACTGCTAGCCACATGAGTGGTAAAACCACAGGCCACTTCTGCGGGTATCTCTAACGGATTGGTTCTGCTGATCTGAAGCCCATTGTTTCCCACTAATAAGCAGGCCCTGCCCACCAGATCTAGCCTCACCAATCTGCCTGCAGGCCATGTCTGTTTGTATGTAATGCGGCAGATTTTCATGGTTTATCCATAGACCCTGGATTGAGGTGCTCCTCGGCAGGCCAGAGGCCACGGGCGTTGGATTTTAGGAATTGCAACTGTCTCACCGCAAGTACATT
This sequence comes from Schistocerca gregaria, assembly GCF_023897955.1. NCBI lineage: Eukaryota > Metazoa > Arthropoda > Insecta > Orthoptera > Acrididae > Schistocerca > Schistocerca gregaria. Next base: position 476,076,645 of record NC_064921.1, read on the forward strand.
ATACAGTGCAGCATTTTATAGACATGTTATTTACTGTAGTACATTTTGACACTTTGAAAGTTGTTTATATATTAGGAGAAAATTATGGCAGTAATTGGCAGTTTGTACACTTTATACTCATATATTTCTCAAAAGAAAAGTCACACAATACCTGTAAAATAATAGACATAACACAGTGGGTAATAACTGACAATAATGAAAATAGTAGAACCAATATTTTATTGGCAGTCACCTATAGTGCTGGTTCACACAACTCTTCCCTGCCCTATATACACTTCTTTCAAGAGGCCTACTTTTTCTCAGGTTATTTCTGAAATCAGTGAAGATATTTTAAATCTGTCTTGTGACACCAAGGAAATGCGTACATTTGTCACCAGATGTGTTTCGTTTTATTGAAATAAAATAACAGTGGTCTTAATGAAACACATACACCATTTGGCTTGCTTTCTCCATCTAAAAACAGTTCATTATAAAAGATGTTGATGTTAATAGTTCGGATTTTTGCTCACAGGGGGAGAAGTACAGAAGTCCTCAAATTTTTTCCTCAACCTATGCCATTACTTACCCTTGAGATCTCAAAATTTGTCAAGGAAAAATGCTAAAACTTGTCTGAAATCAGGGAAATATCAGGGAATTTCACTTGGGGAGGCGTGTGGCAACCCTGGTTTCATCTTGTGATGCTGGAGACATCATCAGAAGTTATAGACCTTGATAAAAGTTCATAACTTAGAACATGCTCAGTATTAGGAGACTAAATATTAGCCACAGAAATACACATTGGACCAAGGGCTAATGCCTACAAAACAAGATTCACCAATGTAAACATCTTTGTCTTCTGTAAGACACCAGTGTGTAGTCAAAAACCCATAAATAGAACAAAAAGAGCAGCCAATAAGAAATTATTTCAGTTTAGATTGAAACTCTCATCATTTACCCAAGAGTCTGGCAGATAGCAGAGCAAAGACTTTTATGGCCAAATGTTGAATACCTGTCTGGCCTTATAGACAGCTTTAATGATGAGCACTTGCATTCATTATGTCTTCTAACATTGAAGCTGTGGAAATTATAATTGTTTTGAAGATGCATGGGATGCCTCATTCATTGAAGGGAGGTCCGTGGTGGAATATAAGTAATGGAGGGAGTAAAGGCAAATACTCACTGCAGTGCCTAGGGTCACTTGGCACACACATACTCCTACGTGGCTACATTGTCACAGCTCACACTACATTCCATCTGCACTCCAGCTCGATTTGGATGCAGCATTGTGTGGGATGGAGTGACAGAGTGGAGAAATGAGGAGGGAGCAGGAGGGAGGGTTGGGAAAGGATGGCAGATGGCTGGGATGAAGTTGCAACAGGCTCCATAGGATAGGAATGTGGTATAGGTGTTCTTGTTCTGGCCACAGTGGAAAATGACTTGGAAACCTGGAAAGGAGGGGAATATAAAACTGTGAAAGGGTGGGGGGGGGGGGGGGGTGTCTCTATGTGAGGTTGTGAGGGCAGGTTAAATGAAATTTGGGTCCTCTGGCAGTGGTGGGGATGGGTGCAGGGCAAAGGCTAACAGAGATTGGGGATTACAGGGTTGAAGAATGTGTCACAAAGGTCAGTTTCGCTCTATTTAATTTAGGGAAGCTGGTGTCAAGATGAAAGACAAATGGCAAGGGATGTAATCAGCCAGTGAAACAAAGCCTGTTGTGCTCATAAGTGTGTTCTGCCATTGGTTGGTGAACTTTGATCTTGCATGAACTTTGGTAGCTGTCACTCGTTCAGGTGGACAGTTGGATGATGGTCATGCTCACATAAAAAGGTGAGCAGAAATTACCGCAGAGCTGGTATATGATATGACTGCTTTCATAGGTGACCCTGTCTTTGATAAACTTGGATATGTCTGTGATGGGACTGGAATAGGATGTGCTAAGTGGGTCTTCAGACAGGTGTTGCACCTGGGTCTCACATAGGGGTATTACAAATGGGCAAGAGGTTGGTAGCGGGTGTGGCATAAGGATGGACTAGGACATCTCATACATAGAGTGGATGACAGGTTTTAGAAGGATTGCGAGTAGGATGTTTCTCATTTCTGAGCATACTGATAAGCAGTCAAAGCCCAGGAATTTTGGTCTTGTATATACACAATTCAAATAAGAATGATTTTTTATTATTAGTAACAAATACCAGTAAGGAGAAAAAATACAAGGGGGAGTATGTGACAATGCGTACATCTTTGAAAAGGTTTTTGCGGGATATTCAGCTATCTACTAAGCAACATATTCTTATTGCTTGCTGTTGCTTAGTAAACACTTAACCAAATGTGCACTGCCCCAGGAAATAATTTGTGAAAGAAAACCTCAGTTCACTTGTACATAAGTTCCTTAATTGTACTGTAGCAATTGGTGGTGGCTTTAATCAACCAACAGTTAATTGGGAATATTACCATTTTGTTAGTAGTGAGTGAGATAAGACATTCTGTGAAACTTTACTAAATACCTTCTCTGAAAACTGCCCAGTACAGATAGTTAGTTGTTGGGAAAATATTGATCTAATGGCAACAAATAGACCTGATGTCTTTGAGGATACCCACATCAAAACTGGTGTCAGTGGTCATGATGCAGTTGTGGCACTGATGATTACCAAAGAACGAAGGACAACTAAAAAATGCAGAAAACATATATGCTCAGTAAATGAGGTTAAAAGATCAGTAGTGTCATATCACAGTGAGGAGCTTGAAACTTTCAGCACAGGATAGGAACATGTAGAGTAAGTCTGGCTCAAGTTTAAAAGAATAGTTGACCCAGTAGAAGAGTTCATAATGAGAGAGAAAATTCTAAAAGAACAGAGATTACTGCATAATAAGTTTAAAACAAAGTGTAGCGCTATAGAGAGGTGCTGAATGAAATGCAGTTGGCTGTCAAGAGATCAGTGTGTGATGCCTTCAGTGACTGTTGTAGCAGAGTATTGTCAAATGACATTTCACAAAATCCAAAAATAATTCTTGTCATATGTAAAAGCTTTTAGTGGCACCAAAGTTAGTGCCCAGTCCCTGGCCAACAAGACAGAAACTGAAATTGAGGGTACTGAAGCAAAAGATGAAATACTTAACTCCGTTTTCAAATGTTCTGTAACAACAGAAAACTGAGGAGAATTGCCCCAATTTGATCCTCATAACACTGAAATGGTGAGCTAAGTAAGTACAAGGGTGGTCCCATAAGTACCTGACCCAACAAAGAAAACACAAAAATTTTGGAAAAAATGTATTTACTTTTCAGCATAATCTCCTTTCGGTTCTATTAACTTTTCCCTGAGATGTTCAATAAGTTCGATACCCTTTTTTATAATGACAACTGTCTAACTCCTTAAAATAGGCATTAACTGCTGATATCATGTCTTCATTTGTTGAAAATCTTTGACCACTGAGCCATTTTTTCAAGTTTGGGGACAGAAAATAATCCAAGGGTGCTAAATCTGGTGAATAAGGTGCATGAGGTAGCAATTCAAACTTTAATTCATTAATTTTGGCCATTGCAATAATGGACTTGTGAGCTGGTGCATTGTCATGAAGAAACAACACTTTCTTCTTGGCCAAATGCGGCCATTTTTGCTTTATTTCTTTGCCCAAATGATGCAGTAAGTTCGCATAATACTTGCCATTTATAATTTTTCCTTTTGCAAGGTAGTCAATGAAAATTATCCCACATGCATCCCAAAAAACAGATGCCGTGACCTTGCCTGCAGATGAAATGGTCTTCACCTTCTTTGGAGTTGGTTCTCCAATATGTGTCCATTGCTTTGATTGTTGTTTTGTTTCTGGAGTGGACCCATGTTTCATCCATGATTATGGAACAGTGCAAAAAATCAGCTTTGTTGCTGTGAAACTTCGCTAAACACTCAATTGAAACATCTCCATCACACTGTTTTTGCTCATGTGCGAGCAAACATGGCACGAACCTTGCACACAGTTTTCTCCTGTCCAAATTTTCAGATATGCGGTGCACTACACTTTCTGAAATGCCTACTATGTCTGCTAGCGCATGCACTTTCAGTCGATGATCATCCAGTACCGCTTTGTGGATTTTCTTCACCATTTCTGGAGTTGTCACCTCATTTTGGTTACCACTGCAGTGCTCGTCTTGGCAGCTCGTACGGCCTTGTTTAAACTCAGCTACCCAGTATTTTACTGTTGCCAACAAGGGAGCAGACTCTCCCAAAGTAGAATCTAGCTCAGCTTCAGTATTGGTTGGAGGGGGAAAAAAAAAGTATCATATACCGATGACCAATTTTCTCCAATTTCACAAATATTTACTCACAGTGTTCCCTATTGATGGCTGCCAAACAAATACTGAACAATGTGGCGTCTTCAGACTTGAAACACATACTTCATAGATTGTATACTTTCTAATCCAGAGATATTTTTCAACGATGACTGCCACATCTCGGTCAGGACAGGTACTGATGGGATCATCCTCATATTAGTGTCAGTGGTGTTGAGAAACAGCTGAAATTATTAAAACTGAAGAGAGTGAAAAGACTGTGCCCAGTTCTTGGAAGAAGGCACAGGTCACATTCATCTACAAAAAGGGGAGTACAAGTGATCCACAAAACTACCATATAATATCTCTGACATAATTTTTTTTATATATAACATTTTCTGAGCTCAAATATAATGAGGTATCTTGAACAGAATGACCTCCCCAATGCCAGCTAGCATGGATTTCGAAAACATTGGTCATGCTAAACCCAGCTCGCACTTTCCTCACATGACATACTGAAAGCTTTGGATCAAGGCAACCAGGTAGATGCAATGTATCTTGATTGCCGAAAAGCATTAGACTCGGTACCACATCTACTCTTATTGTCAAAAGTATGATCATATGTGATACAGGTGAAATTTGTGACTGGATTGAGGACTTTTTGTTATAGAGGACACGTCATGTTATCTTGAATGGAGGGTCATCATCAGATGTAGAAGTAACTTCAGGTGTGACCCAGGGAAGTGTGTTGAGACCCTTGCTGTTCATGCAGTATATTAATGATCTTGCAAACAATATTAATGGTAAAATCAGGCTTTTTGCAGATGATGCAGTTATCTATAATGAGGTACTATCTGAGAGAAGCTGCATAAATATTCATTGAAATCGTAATAAGATTGCAACGTGGTGCACAGATTGGCAACTTGCTCTAAATGTTCAGAAGTGTAAAAGTTTACAAAAATATAGAATGCTATGACTATAATATCAAGGAGTCACTGTTGGAATCGGCCATCTCATACAAATACCTGGGGGTAACACTTTGCAGGGATATGATGTGGAATGACCACTTGGGTTCTGCTGTGGGTAAAGCAGGTGGTAGTCTTTGATTTATTGGTAGAATAGTGGGGGAGTGCAATCAGTCTACAAAAGAGAACATAGGACTAACAGGGGATATACAGAGTAGGACAGCTCGAATGCTCACAGGTTTGTTTAATCTGTGGGAGAGTATCACAGAGATATGGAGGTACTGAACTGGTAGACTCTTGTAGACAGACTGAAATTGTCTTGGGAAAGTGTATTAACAAAGTTCCAAGAACCGGTTTTAAATGGTTGCTCTAGGAGTATACTACAACCCCCCAATGTATTGCTCAAATAAGGATTGTGAGGATAAGATTAATTATTGTATGTACAGACACATTCAATCAACCAATCTTCCCACACTTTGTACGTGAATGGAACAGAATGAAACCATAATAACTGGCACAATGGGATGTACACTCTGCCATGCACCTCATGGCAGTTTGTGGAGAATAGATGTAGATGTAGAATTGTTGAGAGATAAAGATTTTCATTAATGGTTGTTCTTGTAACGCCGCACAAACACAGTATCAGAATTCTCACCAACTAACTTTTATTCCACTTCCACGTGAAGGAATATACTAAGATATTGAATGATGTTTTAATTGGTACAAACACGTGTAACCAAGGAGTAAAACATTAGTGTCTTCCGAGGGCTCGACACACTGGCTTATATAAGGCTGTTTCTCACATGGCGCAGTGTTTCCTGTGCTGTCTGTGACAATGTGAGATGGCCCCTTTAGGCCAACTGTGTAGGCACGCATTGTTTAATTATGTGTGCTCCTCCATAGAATTACAACCCTCCCTTCTTCGTGAGGATAAATGTTCACTGTGAAGATGTCCATGTCTTCATTGGAAGGGGATGATTACTGGAGCGGATGTTGCTCCATAACAGGAGAATACAGTCTGAAATTGCACGGGTGTGGACAGATGAGGAGCCCATGAGAGACTGTAAGTGAGCTCTGGTGAAAGAGGTACAGTATCCATGTTCACATCTAGAGAAGCATTCGGTGACGGAGGTGGCAGTGTCGACAGAGGCAGCGGCAGTGTCGACAGAGGCAGCGGCAGTGTAGACAGAGGCAGCATGGCACTAAATACTCCACCCAGCACTCAGAATGAAGGCAGTACAGGAGCCAAAGGGGTCACGGACCATACGGGGGTGGCCAGTGCAGATGGTAGAGGTGGCAATAGGGCTGGCAGGCCCTCCAGCGTGTGGTTGGTTACAGGTAGATGAAGCTGGTTGTATTGTTGTGACACCAAGCCATCGGAAATACACATGATGCATAAGCGGCAGCCTGGGCAGTGATGGATGACTGCTAGTATCTACTTAAGACACTGGCCAAAGGTACGAGCCCAGACGGTGGGGCCCAGATATAACCACTGCGAGGTGGGCATTGGTGGGTGGCTGGGTGTCAGCTGGCACAGGTGAAGTAGTTTATGTGCTGGTGGCCATGGAGCAGCTCTGCCAGCCTGCAGTTGTCAACTGGAGTGAATCTGTATGAGCGGAAGAACCTATCGAAGGCTTCCTCAGGAGAAGATTGCGTGATATGTTTTTTCATCCGAGTTTTGAAAGTACGGACCAGCCACTGGACTGAGGATGAAATGGAGTGGCTGTAACGTGCTGATTGCCACTCATTTTACAAAAATCTTCGAAAACATGAGACACAAATTGTTGGCTGTTGATCTTTGCAAGTGTATATGGCAATCCTTCCAAGGAAAAAATCTTTGTGAGGGCCATGACAGTAATTGCCAAAGGGCAACCAATCACGTAAGGAAATTTTTGGAGAAAAAGTCAGCTACTACAAGCCAAAAGTAGTTACAGAAGGGACCCACAAAATAAGCACGAATTTGCTCCCATGGGCACTGGGGACGGGAGTGGGGGTGGGGATCGGGTCGGGTCACAGACAAAGAGAGGCTCATGCTGCCGGTTGATGAGTGGCGCACTGCCATGCATAATATCATTGTCAATAACAGGCCACAACACGTGGCAGCAGATCAGCAATTTTGTACGGTATGAGAAACATGCCAATTGTCTAGATGGAGAAGGTGCATTTGGGATCACAACACTGGATGCTGGCTCTTCAGTAGCCAACAGTAACACACAATGAAGAATGGAGAGGCGGTAGCAGGGAGCAAAATAAGTATGCAAGGGATCAGACACCTGGCCTGGTGGTTTATCTGGCCAGCTGTGGTGGAAAAAGGGAACAACCTGACATGAGACAGGATCAGCCACCAAAATCAGAGTAATGCAAATGGGAAAATGATCCATGGTATTTTGGGCTTCAGTGTCTAAATTAAAACACAACAGTTCATCCTGATCAAATACTGGATCATGGCCAATCATTAACAGAGAAAGAGCATCTGTATTTGCATGAAATTTTTAGTACACACACAATAGCAATGGCTTCTTTTTCTCTTTGTGAGTAGTGCTGTTGCACCTGATTTAGGGTTTTGGAGGCATATGCTATAGGATGTTCGGAACTGCGTGTTTGTGTATGAGAATACTGGGAGGCATCTGTGGCCAAAACAAGATGTTGACATGGTTGCAATGTAACAAAGCAAGGTGCCAAATGTAATTTTGACTTCGTCATGAAGCAAAAGCCTACTCGCAAGCAAGCGACTAGTGAAAAGAAACATAAGAGAGCATGAAGGGCACACCAGATGGAGATTTATGATAGTACGCGTCTTCCTGAAAAAGTCCTGCAGCTATTTGACACTGGTTGGACATGGCAAAGCTGCAATGGCATCGACATGCTGGTATAAAGGCCACGAGACTTAAAAACCAAGATAGGCAATAGATGGCTGAAAAATTTGTGATTTCTTCAAGTTACATGTCAACCCAGAGGACTGCAGCACCACAAGCAATGCACAAAAGTTCCATAAATGTTCATCTGCTAAGAAACCAGAAACTGCAATATCATCCAGATACCTCATGCGTCCCAGCAAGAAGACCATGAGTTGCTACAGAACTTGTTGGAAAATAGCAGGCACAGTAGCTACATCGATTGGCAGATGCTGATATTGGTATAACTCAAAGTGGTTACTCACCACAAGGATATGTTTAGAATCATCAGCCAGGGGCAGTTGCAAGTAGACTTCTGGCAAGTCTACCTTGAAAAAATATTGGGTCCCAGAAAGTTGTGCTGAGAGTTCACCCTGATGGAATAAGGAAAATGTATCAATATAATACTGTCAGATTACAAAATTTTTTAAATCACCAGAAAGCCAGAGGTTACTGTTCGGTTTATTGACGATTACCACCCAAATAGACATTCACTAAATGAGGCAAGTGTGACAACACCTAAGGGTGTAAGGTAATAGAGTTTTGATTTGATTGCTCTCATAAAGCTATTGAGATTGGCTGGGCACAAAAAACAAACAAACCAACTGGGGCACACCATTGGTTTCATTGTGATGTGAGTTTTGAAATCTGTAGCACACCCTAAACTTTCCACAAACACTGAGGAAAATTCCGAGCGGGGCGCATCCGATTGTTGGTACAGAAGTTGATCCATATTTTTATCTGTTGCAACTGACCAAGCAGTGACAGACAGGAAACATGGCAGTGATCAAAGATCCACATAGGTTTAAGAATTTAACAAAATCACTGTCACACCCTTGTCTACTTGTGTATTTTTAACATGTTGCCCATGACATGTGTTTCAATGTAAAGTTTATTTGGGGCTACCATCAGTTGGGGAACAATGTTCACAACCATGTTCATGTCTGATGGGGGGCACACCAGGAGAGGGGCATGCACCCGCTATTGTGACGCTGACTGCTGTTGCTGTTTAGTGTGACGCTGCCTCGTGCTTCATGGAGATGGTAGTTGCATGGTCACATCATCATCTTGCCCCCTCCCCATGAGGCTGAGGAGGAGAGCCAACAGTGGCTACTTCACACCAAGCTTCTGTCTGAATTCCTTCCTCCCTAGATACTTCAAAAGACTGGGCAATATTCAAAAGTTCTGCAAGAGAGGGATTTTTACATTGTAAAGCCTGTTCACGATGTGCTATATAGGGGGCCAAGCGTATTATAGCATCACATACCATCAAATCAACATATGAGGCCCCAGTGAAGTTCAGTAACAAACTTGCAATGATGGATCAGCCCATGAAGATCACTCCCCAGGCTCTGTACGATTGTTGTGCCTGATTTTGAGAATGGTAGAATCAATGTGAGCAGCAATAACGTGAGTGCACTTGAAGTGATAAGTAGAGAGCAACTGACACATTTCATCAAAAGGGAGAGTAGCAGGTTCCTGAAGAGGATGTAAGTGACACAAAAGGTGATAAACACGGAGAGAAATCCATGACAGAAAGAAAACTGTACACAGTGAGTTCGGCGACACCAAAAGCTTGGAAATGTTGATGGTAGGTGATTTTCATATGCATCCCAATCTTCTGCAGGATCATCGTATGGAGGGAACACTGGGGGGTTGCGTCAACAGTGGTGAACACTGACATGTCGATGATGCTGCCAAACCGTCTAGTGCCATGGAGAGAGCCTGGTGCTGGCTGGTGATAGCTAGCTGCTGTTCAACAAGGGATTGAATAATTTCATCCACTGAGATATTGGTCATAGTGAAATGCAAAACAAAACATGCAGAGTAGAATATCACTCTCATCGCCAAAAATCTTGTAACATTGCACAAGCACAATATCAGAACTCCAAATCCTGTGAGTGAAAGAAAGATGTTACTATTTGTGCCACTCTTTAATGTGTACGTTCAATATTGCCTGCTAGTCTTATTCAGTATAGGTATCAAGTACTCGACCAGTAAACTACGGTGAGACACATGAGTGATTCATAAACCGTGTCCTGACTGCATTTTGCCAGTGTCCTGTCAACAAATTTTGCCACTGCTATATGACTATGCCGATGTTGGTATTCTACATTGAAGAGCCAAAGAAACTGGTACACCTGCCTAATATCGTGTAGGGCCCCCCTGAGCATGCAGAAGTCCCACAACACAACATGGCATGGACTCGACTAATGTCTGAAGTAGTGTTGGAGGGAATTGACACCATGAGTCCTTTAGGGCTGTCCGTAAAGCAGTAGGAGTACGAAGGGGTGGAGATCTCTTCTGAACAAAACATTGCAAGGTATCCCAGGTGTTTTTAATAATGTTCATGTCTGGGGAATTTGGTGGCCAGTGGAAGTCTTTAAACTCAGAAGGGTTTACCTGGAGCCACTCTTTAGCAATTCTGGACATATGGGGTGTCCTGCTGGAATTGCCCAAGTCCGTTGGAATGCACAGTGGACATGAATGGATGCAGGTGATCAGGCAGGATGTTTATGTTTGTGTCACCTGTCAGAGTAGTATCTAGGTGTATCAGGGGTCTCGTATCACTCCAACTGCACACGCTCCACACCATTACATTGCCTCCATGAGCTTGAACAGTCACCTGCTGACATGCAGGCCCGTGGATTTATGAGGTTGTTTCCATACCCGTACACCTCCGTCTTGATACAATCTGAAACGATACCTCGTCCGATCAGGCAACATGTTTCCAGACATCAACAGTCCAATGTCGATGTTGATGAGCCTAGGCAAGGCGTAAAGCATGATGCAGTAATCAAGGGTACAGGAGTAGTGGGCCTTCAGCTCGAAAAGCCCATATTGATGATGTTTCGTTGAATGGTTCGTAGGCTGACAGGTGTTGGTGGCCGAGCATTGAAATCTGCAGTAATTTGTGGAAGGGTTGTACTTCTGTCACATTGAACGATTCTCTGGAGTCGTCTTTAGTCCCATTCTTGCAGGATCTTTTTCCGGCCGCAGAGTTGGAGATGTGATGTTTTACCAGATTCCTGATCTTCACAGTATATTTGTGAAATGGTCGTACTGGAAAATCTCCACTTCATCGCTACCTCAGATATGCTGTGTCGCATCACTCATGTGCCAACTAAACACCACATTCAATTTCACTTAAATCTTGATAAACTGCCAGTGTAGCAGCAGTAACCGATCTAATGACTGTGCCAAACACATTTGGCTTATGCATGCATCGCTGACCACAGCACTGTATTTTTGCTATTTATATATCTCTGTGTTTGAATGCACATGCCCGTACCAGTTTCTTTGGTGCTTCAGTGTATTTCACATCCCTGCAAATTATTAAGCCACGTATTTGCGTGAGTTGACAGATCTAACTGTGAACCACTGGCAAGTCGTTAATATATAACATGAATTACAAGGACTCCAGTACACCTCTAACGGTGCAGATCTGATATTACTTTTATTCTATCAATGATTCTCCATCGAGTATAACATGCTGTATTCTGACTGAGAAGAAATGCCTGAACTCTCCTCACAAATTTTGTTTGATACTCCGTACAACCATACTTTTGTGGATAAAAGTAGGTGGTGTTCTAAGTTAAATGCCTTTCAGAAGTCTTTCAGAATGTTGTGTGAGAAAAGTGCAAGCTGGGTTTCACACGCTTGATATTTCCATAATACTTGTTGGTTGGCATGGAGTAGCTCATTCTTTATGTTTGAGCTCAGAATATGTTCTAGGATTCTGCAACTAATGGATGTCAATGAGATTAGACAATAGTTTTATGATTCTTTTCTGTTACCCTTCTTCTAGGTAAGTGTGACCTGTGTTTTTTTCTGACCATTGGGCACAGCTATTTGTTTGACAAAAACATCTACAATATAATATGGTTAAATTGTGTGCTAACTCAGCTTCAAATTCTGGGGCCTGAAGCCATGTTTAATTTTATAATTATTGTGTCATCTGGGTGTTTTAGACTGTAATTTTGATGCTACAGGCAGCCTTTACATATAACAAGAATCTCTTTGGTTTTTGTGAGATATCTTTTGACAGTATTCTGTTGTAGCAGTTGTTGAAGGTTTCTTGCATTGACCTCTTGATAGCCAAATGCATTTAATCCAGTACGTCTCTGTATAGAGCCCTAAGCTGCATTTTACACCTATCAAGGAAGATTTGCTGCTTCTTTAGAACTTTTCTGACACTGACCCATGGAGGGTCTCTCCCACCATGAACTGTTCTATTAGGTACAAATCATATCCAGTGTATGGTCAACTAGTCATTTAAACTTGAGCCACAGTTCCTCTACATGCTCCTGCCCAAAGGAAAATGCTTTGACTTCCTCTTTGAGATGTATCATGACTGCCTCTTTATCCAACTTACTAAATAGTAACTATTCCTATTTGTTTTAACTGCCCTTTGTACTTTAATAATCATTTTTTGCAAGAACTGCTAAATGTTCATGGACACCAGTTGCAATATGGACATCCTGAAAGAGGTCTGATCTGTTCGTTGCTACCAAGTATAACATATTTTTATCATGAATGGTTTCCTAAACTATCTGTTTCAGGTTGTTTTCTAGAACACATGTAATAAAGTTTTGAGGGTGCCTTGTCATGTCTGCCTCTTACAAAGCTGTAACTATCCCACTTGATTACTGCATGGTTGAAGTCTCCTTAATTGTTGACAGTAATATTGGGGAACATTCATACTTTTCCTTACTTCATACTTTCCCCTACTTCATACTTTCCGCTACTTCATACTTTCCGCTACTTCATACTTTCCGCTACTTCATACTTTCCGCTACTTCATACTTTCCCCTACTTCATACTTTCCCCTACTTCATACTTTCCCCTACTTCATACTTTCCCCTACTTCATACTTTCCCCTACTTCATACTTTCCCCTACTTCATACTTTTCCATAATTCATACTTTTCCCTACATCTTGGGTGAATCTGGTTGTCGATAGAAAGGTCTAATTACAGGCTTATGCCCATCTTTGATACCGAGTCTTTCCCAGACGATTCTACTAGTGGCTTAAGTTTTTATCTCTGTAGATTTGAGTTTCTTGTTTACTGTGACAAATACACCTCCTCCATTTCCCATTAGCCTTTGCTTTAAGTATATAGTTAGATTTACCCCAAAAATGGTACTGCAATCAGCTTTGAGCTTTATGCAGCATTCTATACTTAGTATTAAATGCGCTCCATTGCTATTTCTAGGACTGATACAAAGTCTGCTGTTTTAAGTGTTATACCGTAGTACGTATCACAACACTGATGTAAACAATAGAAATACAACACACAGAACTATTAATTGTATGAAAGAACAAGCTGTTATTGAAGAACTTGTATAAAGGGCAAAGGGTCATACATGTATTGCCATTAACAAAAATTAAATGCAGTTAAAAGTCAGACATGACAAGGGCCACAGATACTGGCAATAAAACACATTGAAATGTTAGACACTGAACTTACATGGATTGGCATTTACAAAAAAAAATTAACCACTCTTTGTTTACGATAGTCACCTATGCTAGTGTAGACACCAGTTCTTAATAAATCATCCGAAGTACTTGACAAAGTACAAGCTCCCAAAAATAAGATTATATTATGTGAAGATATGAATACAATCATAAATGACACAGATGAAATCAATAACAACCTCATAAATGTCCTTTACACTTTTGATGTGCCATGATTGGTCAGATGTACATCAAGAGATGCTAATAACTTAGCATCCATAATTGACCTTCTGGTTAGAAATACACTGCCTGACAAAAACATGAAGCACAGAGAAGAGGAAAAGAAAACAGAGTAATACTTCATGGTGTGAGAGGGAGTGTGTTGTTGTTGTTTCAGAGATTACACAATCAAATCAAAATTAACTAAGAGCTTGACAGTATGAGACCACTTATTTGTATGACATAGCATCCCCTCTGGCCTGGATGCATGCACTGATTTGGTTGGGAACGATGTCATAATGCTGTTGTATCTTCTTCTTTGGCAAGCTGGCCCATAACTGTTGTAACTGGTCCTTGTTACTAACTTGAGGATGGAGTTGAAGTGTTAGCTGATCTCATGTTTTATTGGGGACAAATCTAGGGATCCTGCTGGCCATAGGAGTATCTCAACATCATTGCAGATGGTTCATGGAGACATGTGCCGTATGTCATCATTCATTGACCTGTTGAAAAATTGCAGCACAATAGTGTCAGTTTAGAGGTCACACATGAAGACACATGGTGTCTGTGGCTTACCATTCCCTCAGTCACTACCAGCCATGACCTGACGCCATACATGATGGCTACCCCCACCATGATATCAGGAGTAATACTACTCTGCCTCTCCAAAAAATTGGAATAATGAGACCTTTCCCCATACCTGATAATGATGGTCATCTAGGATAGTGCAGAACTGTGATTCATTGCTGAACACAGTGTAGCACCATCTGTCAGCAGTCCATGCTTCCTGGTCATGGCACTACTCCAAATGCAACCTTTTCTTATGTGGTACAAACCAGCCTGTGACTTGATTAGTAATTCCCTAGTATGACTGCTGCCAGTCTCCGCCCAGTGATGCAGATGACACAAAATGTTGCTGAGAATCCATTACTTGTTCTTGGATCGCAAATGCAGATATGAAGTGGGTATAGTAATGTGATTTGAATCTGACAAGACCTGAAATGACTCAATAACCTGCAGAACTGGAAAACCATCCAAGGCCATTAACAGTGAGCTGTCGAGTGCGAACACACCACCACCACCACCACCACCACCACCACCACCACCACCATCTGAGGAAGACTGACACTTTCAAATGAACAATACAAATTGACAACCTAAGGCATAGCAAATTCCAAAACCAAACAGTGATTTGTAGTGAGAATAATACATGAGAGCACCGCAATCATGGCTGAGGACAGAGCTGCTGTGCTGCTAGCTTTAAGGGGCAGCAGTGGGCACTCATTGCCTGGCAAGCTGCACGTGGCTCTGTAGCCAACACAGCAACAATGATTCTATAACTTACAGACATAGCAGTGCCACCTAGAGGTTTTCATTGAGTTCTTTATCTGCCAACCAGATCCCTTCTTACAGGAACGTGTGTATAGGACCAGAAGTGACATGAAAAATACTTTGGAAGGTGAATTTGTTGCAAAGCTGGTGTCCTGGCATTAAAGCCCACTGGCTGCTGGGAGGAACTGAGGGTGTTCGGAAATGAGCTGGGATGCGGTGGCACAGGTGATGTCGGCTGATGGTGCAGAGGATGTGGTAAAACTTTTACACCATGCCTGCTTCCATTGGAACCACTGCAAGTGCTTGGTAGTGCAAAATGTACATGTGCAATCATGAGACCATCAAGGGTTGGCTTTGCAGGTCCGATTGAGCAAGCAGCGGTGGTGCAGTCAGGAGGCGTGGATGGAATTGGTCAGTATGACGGTACTCCAAACCCGTCAGGGTGTTAATCATCATCAGGCACTGCCCATGCATGATAACCAACGTAGTTGGCATCCATGTGTCATTGGCCCCAAACAGCTGTGCCGGTGGGGGGGATCTAGTGCCCAATGTGCTGGGTTTGGGATTGCGATCAGAGATGACAGAGAGTAAACAGTTGCCGCCAATGGTGAAGCTGCACTGGATTATGGTTGTGGACAGGAATGGCTCTGTATGTACTCAGGAACAGCTGTGTTGGTGGTGTTTCTCACCCTCTTTTAACATTTTCTGTTTTAACATCTGCACCATATATTCTACTTGGCCCTTGGAGGATGGGTGAAATCTAAATAAGTGTTTGACGCTATTTGAGGTGCAGTAGTTGGGGAAGCCCTTTGTGCCAAGAATCTGGGTGAGTGTGTCAATTGTAGTGTCAATTGTAGTGGAGTTCATGCTGATTACATAATGGTTGTTACAGTAAGCATTTAACAATTAGCGACTTAGAGCCCAGAAAGGGGCCATTCCAAATGAATGTGGTACCTGAGATGACGGGGTGGTCAGAAGGCAAAAGTTTGGGGCGGAACAGCCTGGTGCCGGGTGCATGCAGAACAGCCATGCATTATGGCCTCCATGTCATTGTTCAGTCCCGGCCGGTAGACATGTTGCCTCATGAGGGCTTTCATTCATGACATACCCAATGCCCTTGGTGAGGAGTTGTAAAACTTTCGGCAGGAGATTTGGGGTGATGACACAGTGAGTAATCATATCAGCATTAAGCAGGAGAACATTGGTGGTGATTGACAGATGGCAGGAGAGGCGATCCCGTTCCTGGAGCTCTGTGTTGGTGCTCTTTGAAAAATGTGTGTGTCACCCATGGACCACATATTATAAGATAGAGTCCTAGTGTGTGTATGTGTGTGTGTGTGTGTGTGTGCAGCTATTTGGGTGTCTGTAACAGAAAACCTGCCCAAGGTGTGCTGCTGCAGCAGATTTATTTGAAAACAGTAGCTTTCCTGCTGTTCAAAGACCAGATCTGGTGCTGTGGGGAGGCAAGATAAAGTGTCTGCATTTGCGTGTTGTTCAGTGGGCATGTAGCTGAGGAAAAGTGTCCAATACTGGAGATGTGCTGTCATCTCTGCAAGATGGGACCATGGCCCAAATAGCACAACCAGTGGTTTATGGTCCATAATGAGTGTCAATTTAGTCTAGTATAAACAAACACAGAACTTCTTAATTGAAAATGTAATAGCTAAAGCTTCCTTTTCTATCTGTGAGTAATTCTTTTCAGCAGGTGTCAACATCTCTACTCATAGTTGCTCAGTGTCATCGTCATCCTCATGCATCAGCACTGGGGTACCGAGTGCAGCATATGCTTAAACTGTTGAAAGTGTGTTCACAAGCAGCTATCCACCTGTACTGAATACCCTTCTTCCACAACTGGTTTATCAGATGCTTAATGTAAGCCACTTGTGAGAGGAACTTAGAATAATAAACAACCTTTAACAAAAAAGGTCTGCAGCTCCTGTAAGTTGTATGGCAGAGTAGTGGTTCAGAGTGCAAAGTTGTGGTCAGTGGGCTAGATCCCTTGTTTGTTGAACAAGTGTCCGAGGTATTCCACTTGCTTCTACAAACTGGCATTTGTATAAGCAACACTAGTCCCCTGTGTCACACAATGAAGTAAATAGGGCACAAAGGGTGGTCCTGATGCATCATCACCATGACAATTAAGTCATCGATGTAGTTAGTGCAAGCAGGTATGGACTTGGGTAATTGTCCCAGGTACCTCTGGAAGGTTGCTGCAGTGGAAGAGATAACAAAGGGCCAAAGGAAGTATTGATAACCATGATGTCTGGCAACTCCCCATCCATCAAGATCTGCAAAATACCCATCAGCAAGGTAGATCTTAGAATAATAATCATCTCTGACCAGCTTTGTGAGGAGGTCCTCTAGATGTGGTATGGGGTAGATTCCACTTATGCCCAGGCATTGATTGTTGATTTTAAATCTCCACACAGCTGGAGGGAGCCATTAGTTTTTATGACCATTACCAGGAATGTGGTCTAAACAGCAATTAATAGCTTCCTCATGGAGGTGTCAGTATTTCTGCTTAACAACCCTCCTTAAAGAGACTGAAATGGGCTGAACTAAAAAGGGACATTGCATGTAGATGCAAGGAGAGAAGAGCCTGGAAATAGATGGCACATCCTAAGCCAGGTTCACAGATTGGTTATAAGGCAGCATAAAAGTGTTAGAGTTTCTGGAAGGAAAACCTGGCGATGGAGAATCCAAACAAGTAAAAGGCATCCAGACAGAAAAGTTTCCTGCTGAGTGACTATCGACAACAAACAGCATCACCAGCTGAAGAGATTTTTGTACACAGTGGTGACTGGAAATTGAACCTGAAGGGGAATGTACTGTCACCATACGCGACCAGTGTAAATGGGAGGGCGATCTTGGAGGAACCCAGACAAGCATATGTTTGCCAGTTCACCAAGAAAACAGTAGCTCCAGTGTACATCTGAAAATGGACATTTTGATTTACAATTGTGGGGTCGATAAACAACTTATTGGTGCAGGGTTCACCTTGGGAACCAATTGCTTGAAACTCAGCATCCCGTGGTGCATATGGTGAATACGTTTAGTTTGAAGATGCCCCTCTTTTAGCAGATTTTCTGAGTGCAATAACTAATGCCATTTGAAAAACAGTTACATAAGAAACTGCCAGTAACATTGCAGATAATTTCAGATGAACACTATATATTCAGTCCTGCACAAGAAATATACCACCACCAACAATTTGTGCAGTTTTTGGGTGTAGATAGAAATATTCAGGTACACTTTGCCTCACTGTCTAATGTCCATAATGGGTGTCTGTATTCTGCTGCAAAGGTATTTAACAAAATCTTACCAAACATAAAGCAAGAATATGAGGATCTGTATAAATTAAACAAAAAAACTTTCTCCTTAATTAGCTTCAAGATTTTAAAAATGCCTGTTAGCTGCATGATAAGTAACAATGATTATGTCAGATATGCCTTTGTTCTTACTTCATTCACGTAACATTTTGTTTTTCCTATTGTAAGCCTCAATGTGATAACGTATATATTAGTCTTACGATAGGAGATAAATGTCAGCTATTTAATACAACTGAGGAAGCAGCAACTTCTTTTCCAAATTAGCAGATTTCCTATTAATCTTACTAGCATAATTTAGAATGATTCACTGCAAATAATTTATAGCAATTTGAGAATAGTTCATTATTAATGCAGTTTCTAACAACTACTTCACTTTGTTAAAATATACTTTTGACTCATCCACATCATTGAAGGCTTGCTTTCCTGACGGATATTGAGTGCATTATTTTATCAAATGTTTTGGAAAAACAGTCCATAGACAATTGAACAATAATTATTAGACTCAAACTTGGGACCTTCTGTCTTTTGTGGGCAAGTACTCTACCAATTGAGCTGCACAAGCACAATTCACAACCCATCTCTGTAGCTTTACTTCTGCCACATCCTCATCTCCTACCTTCCAAACTTCATCAGAAGCTATCCTCTCAGTTGGTAGAGCACTTGCTCATGAAAGGCAGAGGTCCTGAGTTTGAGTCTCAGTTCAATATATAGTTCGAATCTGCCAGGAAATTTCGTATCAGCTCACACTCAGCTGCAAAGTAAAAATTTGATTATATCTTTCCTGTCACCTTTTCATAAAGTTGTTTCACAGTGGTATATTTTAATCTGTCTAGAGATAAATTTGTTTTAGGAATGGATTTTCTGTGTCAGTAATAAAAGATTTAATTGCAATAACATTTCAGGACTTTCTTAAAATTTTATTGTCACTATGCTCCATTCGTTTCTGAGAACTTTTCTAATCAAATTAACTTGAAAAAAGAATGTTGGTGGCACTTGTTGTTGCTCAAACTTAGTGGATTGGCATTCCTAAAACGAATTTATTTGCATGCTTCGTCTTAGAGATTTGACTTTAAAATTCTTCAGTCTAGAAATTTGAGTTTTATCTTTCAGAAGCTATGTAAAAATACCTACACACACTTTATCTCAAATTTTTTCTGTGTTGGTGACAGTGGGACTGCTGTTTGGGCATTGGATCCAGGAGGCAATGTGTACAGGCGGTATGGCATATCACCTTCCAATTATGTTGGTGATTACTGGAAAAGGATACCTGGAGCTGTGAGTGCTCTTACAGGTAAGATATTTTTACTACTGTCTGAATTAATGCATGCATTATATTGGACAGGTGTTTTGGATGCATCTCCATTGTATTCTCCAATTTACATGCTGCCATTTACTATCTGTAAAGATTTTCACAAAAGGTAACATTTAATCAAGGGAATACATTTTCAGCATTTAAAATTACTGTGTTACAGTCTGTAGTCGGACTGACATTGTGATCAGGCTTTTGTGCTTATAATGTGAATCTGATTGATTGGTGGGATATCATATAGTAATACCATGTGATTTTACATTACATGGAGATAGAATTTTTGGTTACTATTTACCTCCAGGAACAGGATTCCTATACTATCAATAGAAGTACTTAAAAGAAGAAAAATACTAATGCTGACTTTCAAAACTTGTAAGTTCCTCCCAGAGAAAGCAACAAAATATCTTAAACCTAGGATTAATTTTTTTCTTTCTTTAACCAGTAGCAAGCTAAGCAGTCAGTGATATGAAACATTGAACAGAACAGGAGGAGTGATCAAACTCATGATTGCAATAGTTGACTCCCCTAGCCAGCTAACAATCACTTTGTTATACTGAACCAGCTGTAGCATATGTTAGTATTTTTTTTTCAATGTTTACTCCTGTGTTTTTTAAAATAATTCTCAATAGTGAAATATTTAATGGTATGCTTTTTGACGTTTTAAATACCTGAAGTTTGACTGACTTTAATTTATTGTTTGAGGGCAAACTGAACAGTAATGCCTCCAAATTTTTTATGTGAACACTCATAAAGCTTTACAATTAAAACAAACATCATTAACATTCAACATTTTTATTATTCGCATCTACATATTTCTTTCTCAACATAGTCTCCCTTGTCGACAAACCCATTTTTACTAATTAGATACCAGTTTGTACCTACCATCACTGTAGAATGTATGACATTGTTGATGGAACCATAACCTCACCTCTCCTTCCACCATTTCATGAGTATCAAAGTCAAGTCTTCAAAGGTGTTCTTTAAGTTTTGGAAACATGTGAAAATCAGATGGGGCCAAGTCAGGACTGTATGGAGGATAATCGATGACAGTGAACCCAAGGCATTGGAATGTTGCAGGTGTTGTAGCACAGGTATGTGGTCTGGCATTGTCATGCTCAAAGAGAGGATGCTCCACGTGTGGAACTCTTTGAACTTGAAAGTGGCTTACAACATACTGCTTCTCATGCTCGCACACAACCATGTTGCATGCTGCAGTTAGGAGACCAGTTGCGGCAGAGGGCTGCAAATACATAGACATGAAGAATAAAAATGTAAAATGTTCATAATATGTGTTTTATTTTAATAAGCTAAAAGCATTCTAACATAAAAAATTTGGACGTATTACTTTTCAGCACGCCCTTGCACAATTTTATTCTCAAATAGAGAATTGTGCTTTGTTTAGTTTTTTTGGTAAATGTAAGTTAAAGCTGACACTTGTTCCATTATAATGAATGCTGCTGTTGGTGTAACAAGTACTGATTCTGTTCTTAATGTCCATACCAGATTAGTTGATGTACTTACATGGTGCAGTTAGAACGTGAAGTAGTTGTTTGTTTGTTCACAGTGTGCTTGCATATGATCTTAGGTTCCAATTCTTATGGTCTTTTTCTGTAGTGGGAAAATATTATCTACATTCTGGGCATTTGATCAAAAAAATTAGAAAAAATAAAATTTGTAGCCAAGAATTGACAGAATGTATGTAAGAATATTACGTTGTTACTACGCCATATCTGTTACAGATTGGTGAGACTACTCTTTAACCCTTCTGCGTGCCGTGGAGGATATACTTGTCCATGAAATGAAATGTGGTGTGGCTAGGGCCTCTTGTCGGGTAGACTGGTCGCCTGGTGCAAGTCTTTTGAGTTGATGCTACTTCGGCGACTTGCATGTTAATGGGGATGAGATGTGATGACTACAACACAACACCCAGTCCCTGAGCAGGAAAAAATCTTGATCCACCTGGGAATGGAACCTGGGCTCCTTTGCATGGCCTTCTACTACACCAGCTGTTGTTTCTGTTTGTTGGGAAATATAGCCTTCAGGACTGTGGGAAGTATGTGTCCTATGAAACAACAGTGTTTTAATGATTATTGGGAAGTATGGTTACTACCGATGTAGTATCTGGAAGGGGCTTGGGAAGTATACTTACCACAAAATTAATCTGTCTTTTGTGGCCCTTGGGAAGCACACTTACCACCAATTTAGGGGTAGCCCAAAGCTTTTTGGAATACATTTTACTCCCTCTATCTATGCCTGGCATCTTGTGTTAGTACACTGCACAGATGTATGAAAACTGCTGCAACAATCGGTTTCTGTGTGTTAGAACACATTTCTTCACTTCTGCAATATATATTATTGTGACCTGTACCAGCTAATACCTTTATTGTCCCCAGCCCCCCCCCCCCCTTTTTTTACATGTAATGGCAATACATAAAAGCACACAAAAGGGAAGTGGGAAATCCATGTAGCACCAATTTTAATACCTCACAAAGGTGCCATGGTGATATATGTACCACAATAGTTTTTGATTCTAAATCACAAAAATAAAATTGTCAAAAAATAGTCAATTGATCACATTTCCAATAGGGCAGCAAAAAAATTGTCTTCACTGAGTTACTACAAAAAATGCATCCGCGAAATGGTTAAGGAAATAACATGGTAGCAACATTGTCTTTGTTAGTGTCTTTGTGTGTTTATCCACTATAGTTTACAGTCAATATTTATCATAAAGATTTTGTGTTTACTATTTAATATTACAATATTATTTTCCCGCTTTAAGCAGAAATTATTGCTGTTTGTTTACTGTGTCTTCAATGTTAGTTTATTGCAAGTTGGCAATTGTAGAAATCCTTGAGCTTTATAACAATCAGCAAACAGATTCCCACCCCAAAGTCTAATATTATGAGGAAAGTTATTGATCTATGTCGAGGACAGCATTGGTCCTAAGACGGTGTGCTGAGGAAATGCTATTTTGATGTATTTTGCTTCTTATAAACATTTCACAAAAAAATCAGTTTGTATGAGAAATGATTTTCTGTCCTCTGTACAATTTTCGAAATGCTATTGGAACCCTTCATTATTCCAAATGATTCTAGCTTTCATAGTTGAATGTTATGGTCAACATCATCAAAGGCTGTGAAGATATCTGAAAATGTGCTTGTGACAAATTCATCATAATCAAGTGCAACAAGGATACTGTTGTAAACTGTGCAACGGCTGAGTCTGACTTTCTGCTGCTTCGGAAAAAACTACTTCATTGAGGATGTTATATTTATTCAAGTAATCTGATGTGCCATCTTTCATAATAGATCCTCTTATTTTGCAGAAAGATGAAAGCAATGAGACTTTGGCAGTGATTTTCTGTTTTTCTGTGTCACTTTTCTTTAGCAGAGGTACAGATCTTGTTGTTCTTGGATATTCCAGAAAAATCAAAGGATTTCATGCACACTTTGTCAGTTCACATTTATGAAACACGTACAGGTTCATTTACAGTGGTTTACATGAAAATAAAATAATATCTTAGGCCAAGAGAGGATTTAATTTCTAATGGCAAACATCCCATTTTTTTTTAAATAAGTAAAATTAATTCACACAAGTACTTCATTACATTCACAAAGCCCTATTTACTTGGAATAACTCCTGGGGTGGGGGGATGTGAACAGAGTCTGGTATTGAGTGATGTGAACAGTGTCTGGTGTTTAAATCTTAATCTTCTAAAAGGGTATTGTGATGCATGCAGTCAAATGCTTTTGATTACAAAAATATATCAGTTGACGATATTTTGTTATTAAAAGACTTTCACATTGTGAGTAAATGTATAAATGGTCTTTTCAGTTTAGTAATCATCCAGAAAGCCATAATTTGAATCCTATTTTCCCTTAAAATTAAACAGAAATTGAAGCAAGGGGTAGCAAGGGATAGAAAGTATTTTGTGCTCAAAGGAGAAATCTCTACATAATTCAGAGAACAAGTTGTAACCGTGAGTTAAAAATCTATTAGAAGTCTAAAATCATACACTTGTTGTTGTTGTTGTTGCTGCTGCTGTTGTGGTCTTCAGTCCAGAGACTGGTTTGATGTAGCTCTCCATGGTACTCTATCCTGTTCAAGCTTCTTCAGCTCCAAGCAACTGCTGCACCCTACATCCTTCTGAATCTGCCCAGTGTATTCATCTCCTGGTCTCCCTCTACGATTTTTTCCTCCACGCTGCCCTCCAAAACTAACTTGGTGATCCCTTGATGTCTCAGAACATGTTCTACCAACTGATGCCTTCTTCTAGTCAAATTGCACACATTCCTCTTCTCATCAATTCTGTTCAGTACCTCCTCATTAGTTACCTTATCTACCCATATAATCTTTAGCATTCTTCTGTAGCACCACATTTCAAAAGCTACTAGTCTCCTCTTGTGTAAACTATTTATAATCCATGTTTTACATCCATACATGGCTACACTCCATACAAATACTTTTAGAAAAAGACTTCCTGACACTTAAATCTATACTCGATGTTAACAAATTTCTCTTCGTCAGAAATGTTTTTCTTGCCATTGTTAGTCTATATTTTATATCCTCTCTACTTCAACCATCATCAGTTATTTTGCTCCCTAAATAGCAAAACTCATCTACTACTTTAAGTGCCTCATTTCATAATCTGATTCCCTCAGCATAACCTGCTTTACTGTCTTTGACAGAATTACAATGTCATCGGCAAACCTCAAAGTTTTTATTTCTTCTCCATTGATTTTAATTCCTACTCCAAATTTTTCTTTTGTTTCCTTTACTGCTTGCTCAAAATATAGATTGAATAACATCGGGGATAGACTACAACCCTGTCTCACTTCCTTCCCAACCACTGCTTCCCTTTCATGCCCCTCGACTCTTATAACTGCCATCTGGTTTCTATACCAATTGTAAATAGCCTTTCGCTCCCTGTATTTGACCCACAGCCACCTTCAGAATATGAAAGAGAGTATTCCAGACAAAATTGTGAAAAGCTTTCTCTAAATCTACAAATGCAGGTTTGTGTTTCCTGAATCTAAGGTAGGTTGTACGGCCAGTATTGCCTCCCAGGTTGCAACATTTCTACAGAATCCAAAATGATCTACCCGTTTTTCCGTTCATCTGTAAAGAATTCATGTTAGTATTTTGCAGCCCTGACTTATTAAACTTATAGTTCGGTAATTTTCACACCTGTCAACACCCGCTTTCTTTGGGATTGGAATTATTATATTCTTCTTGAAGTCTGAGGGTATTTCACCCATCTCATACATCTTGCTCACCAGATGGTAGAGTTTTGTCAGGGCTGGCTCTCCTAATGGAATGCTGTCTACTCCCGGAGCCTTGTTTCAACTTAGGTCTCTCAGTACTCTGACAAATTCTTCATGCAATATCATATCTCCCAATTCATCTTCACCTATGTCCTATTCCATTTCCATAATATTGCCCTAGAGTGCATCACCCTTGTACAGACCCTCCATATACTCCTTCCATCATACAGTATGTTATCATAAAAGCAAAATGTGGAATATACATGAAAAATAAAATACCCTAAAAATGAACCAAAAACTGTCTAGGGCATTACAAAGCAGCAAACATACAAATGCAGAAATGAAAGCGAAATTGGGTTACCATAACATAGCTGCAGCAAAAGATATGACACATTTATATCACTGGCCACCAATTTCAGTATTACTTACTGGCTTTGGCAACAAACATTGCACGTTCCTAGTAAATAACTAAATAAAGATGCACTAGGTTTACTCAAACAGAGGGTGTTTATCCTTGTGACAGACATTAGTTTCAAAATCACATCTCATAACAAATCATAAAACTCATTATATTGTTAAAAGCTGATAACTCTGCTGACTGTGATCATGTTTCTGATTGACTTTTAGGATCTCTTTGGTTACCTCAGTAATCAATCGACATCTCAAAGAATTCTTCTGGTGTTGTATCTCACATTTTGGGGAAGATGTTTTGTTGGTCAAGTTTATTGCATGTCTTCTCTGTAGTTAATTTGGTGAGCAAAAAGATATTAGTAAAATTTGTGAATAAACAAAACAGTGCTGCTGATATTTTAATTTCAATGAATGCATATTTATTTTTGTAACTACACACTCATTGATTTAGTTTGCAGTTCACATAGCCCATTACTTTTCATAAAATATGCCATGAAGCTGTGTAGACTCCATGGAGTCTTAACTTATTTTTACAAGGGGTGGTATTAATACACATTGTTCAGTAATGACTAATGAGATGAAACCAACTCTGAAAATGCTTAGCAAAGACTGGCTATTAATGTTCAAGGTTATTAGACTATTGCTTGTCCCTCACTGGAACAGACAGCAACTTCTTAAAGTGGCTGACTAGTGCTGTCCACAGTGCCTTTGATTTTCTTTAACTTGTGCAGGATATTTTATACAATTTATTTCCCAAATGTTAAAAATATATATAATAATGACACATAAGAGAGGACACACATACCTTTCGAAATAGAGCTATTCTTAACTATTGGCTTTACACTCTTTAATTAATATTGACACAGCATTCAACTTTCATACATGCAGAAGTGCACACATTTCTCCTCCCCCCCTCCCCCCCCCCCCCCCCCCATAAACCCCACCACGATCCATTAACTAACAGATTGTCAGATCAAGCAGTGAAGTGTAATGAAAAGCAAAATGTGAAAACAAAGAGATTCTGATGTGGATGTGTGCCCATTTTTGTAAGTGAAATGAAAGTGTCTCCTTGCACTTACAACCAGTTGAGAGGAAATGCAGATATTGGTGCGACAGAATTATCAATAAATAAATAATAACTGTAAAGTAAAAGACAAAACATTTATCGAATGAAAATATTATACTACAGCAAGATAAACAGCTTGTTAATTTATAAAATGGATAGAGCAATATTTAACTTTGATATGTAGCTTTATTCTCATAGAAATTATATGTATTTGAAACTAGCTGAAAGATGATGGTGCCCTTATGGAATTTGTCTATAAACAACTTTTTATCAGAACATATCGTCACATATATTTTGTTGTTGTTAAAAAAAATTAAGAAATTTGGGAAATATTCGTGAAGTTCTTCACAGATGTTAGTCTATTTTTTTCTCTTAGTTTCAGCCATTTCATCTATTTTCAGTGACCCTAAAGCCAACAAACATCAATTACCTCTCAATCCTTTCACAATATTTCCTCTGTTTTTTCCCAATTTCCAGCTTCATTATTATTTCATCACACAACTGTTCACAAGGTTCATATAAAACATTTCTTTTTGTGTATAATGAGTATAATTTTTTTGGCAGTCTGATTTATCGTAGCAATCACAGGCCTCTTGGATTCTCTGACATCATCAACAACAACAACAAAAAGACAATTTATGTCATAACAAATTTTAGAATTTACATTGATCCTGAAAATTGATGAATTTTAGTGATATTTGTCTTTAAAATATGTGATAAGGTTGTGCATGAACTGTTAGTGAGAGAAATATGTTGATACAATTGAATTTGCAGCTTCTGTGAATGATGATCTGTGGGCCATTGAGAAGAAGGGGTCTCTTTTGAGGCATCGACCAAAGACTGTAAAACTGTCATTACAGCCACAAGAATCAAAGAGTCAGGACTCTCAGGTGGCACCAGATGAGGACTGGGAAGTCATATGACAAAAAAAGAGTGGCACTCTTAATGCCATTACACAGTAATCAAACTTTCCTGATGGAAATGACTTTTGAAGCTGCATCAGCTGGATATGGATATGTTCACATATTGTGTATGTTTAAATTTGTTGAGTTCCATAACAGAATGTAAATTCTGTCATGTTTTATTTACATTACATTTTTGTAAGCCAGTGTATAGCTATTTGTTCTTTATATCCATGTCATACTTTTAAGACTATGTTACCTTTACATTGATATTAGAATGAAGCTAAGTTGAGATTTTCATGATGATGTGTGTATTTCACAGCATTTTCTTTGCCACACCTTCTTTCTTCTTTGTCTGAACACATTGTTCAGATTATATTAGGGATGAAACTATTCCCTACTGTATTACTATCTCTTTTTGTGCAGTGATGCCTGTATTTTCCTTCCAATTTGTCTATAATGAATTTTGAGCCAAAGAAGTACAATAGGTGGCAGTTTGTTTTAAAATCTTGTGAAGTGTTATATTTTTAACAGTTAACTAAAACATTTTGTGAGTAAAATATTTCAAAATATATAAGCTATGCCACCTGTAGTTTACAAAAAAAATCCTTTCTGTACACAATAAAGATGATGACTGGTATTTTTTTAAATAAATATTTGTGATGGAATCAGTTTTCATCAGAAGCCAACTTAATAACTGTGATGCAAAATAAAATAATTGGTGCATTTAATGAACTGTTACTATTATCTAAATGTTAAGTGTGTGTTGTAATTATATTGAACTACCACAGTATGGATACTATTCTATCATAGACACATTTTTTTATTATTTTTCACAGCATTTACAGCAAATCTTTGCATGTCATGTGTTTCGTTTAATAAACCTACAGTTTCTTTTTATGGATGTAGTTCGAATCACCATATATATATATATATATATATATATATATATATATATATATATTGATATGTAACAAAAGAAAAAATTTTATATTCAAGTATGTAGAATTGTGTAACAGATCTACTTTGTGTAACATTCTTATAGCACAATTCTGTGACCATTATAAATGAATGAAAAAGATGTATAAGATTTTGTTGCAAGATTTGTATTTGTTTGTGTGTGTGTGTGTGTGTGTGTGTGTGTGTGTGTGTAGTGTTTGTTTATATTATAGATTTTTATTTGTGATTATGTATGAAGTAGTTATCTAACAAGAAGTCATCATGATACTTCCCTTTCCTTCAAGATGTTGATTTAGAACTTCCAGTTATTTGTTGTTGATATTTAGTTAGTAGTTCAGAGAAGAAACTCTTTGCCATTCATTAGAAGTCATTGAGAAATTTATCGATTTCTGCATTATGTGAATTAGATCTTTGTAAACTCACAGCAGTTTTTGTAGTATTTTGATTTTCACAGATGTCATATTTCTGTTCATAAATATCTGTGTACTGTAAGTTACACATCTGGAGCTATTCATTTTCAGTGCAGTGAATGTTTTAGTCAGAGTTTTGGAACTCAGAACTGTCTTACCGAGATTCTATCAAGTTAATCTCTTGTCTTAGCTAAATTCTGGACATCAAAGTCTGTTAATTACTGGTACTTTTGATTTTAAAACCCACCAGTGTCATAAATGAGGCTCTAATGCAAATTTCAGATCTGCTTGCACAAGTATATAGATAGAAATCGTCCACCACAGTCATTCTTGCAGTTATCTGTTCTCACGTATGTGGTTTGTAATCTTAGCTGCATAACATAATTACCCCTCTGCCTGACATGGCCTTCTGTAAAGGTGGGCAAAATTTAATTGTTGCCATCTTAAAAGGGACTGTTAACAGCTGCTTCATCGCATAAGAACTGATTTAGCCCTTTTTTTTTTTTATAAGTTCTTGAAATTTAAAAGGTTTAGTTGTAAAGGCAAATTGGCTTGTTTGGTAACCTCTTGTGATTCTTCTGCCAAAGTGTTTCACCTTTATGTGATCTATTGCATACTTAAGTTTTTACATTCATAATATGAAACAACTGTTCCTAATTAGAATAAGTTTGATATCTCTTAATTTATAATTTGTCTAATTTCACACCCTAGAAGGTTCTCATTTACAACAGGGTGTATGGAACACAGTGAAGTACAGAGAACATGTTTTATATTTAATCAAAGTTTTTTACTTCATTCCAATAGCAACACATTCATGTTTGTATCACCTATGAAAGAAAACTCTTCGACAATGCTGTCCACTTTCCTGTGATGCATTTCTGTATTCACAGCTGTTCAGTAAGGATGGCATTTTGAAAGATAAATGTCGTCTCTGTGCTATGATTGTTTCAGTCTCTCTAGTGGATGGCATAGTATTTTCATATAAAATATTATCTCATTATATATAGTGATTATTTGTTTGTGCTATGTGCAGACAAGTAGATGATTGTTCCAAGTTCTCTACTGGCATATGAAGTATGGTTTTCACTGTGATATTTGCCTTAGACACATCTTTTATTTCCTCCACAGTAGTTAAAAATATTAGTTATTTAAATAACAGCAGTACTTTCGTATTTATGTATTACCTCCTTTTCTGCTGTGTGTGATAATTTGTCCTCATTGTACGGTTTGTATTATTGTAAGCCTGGAATATCAGAAAATATATGTCAGAATATTTACATCTGACAAAGGAAATGAGTTTATTAAAACTGAGTATACTCCAGTGGGATTTGAAAGATATACTTGTCACAATACATAGACTAAATGGAATTTAAAATAATTTCAGTTAACAAATTTAGTCCCATTTGAAAGTTTGAAAATATAATATACAACTGTGTCTGAAATGGAAGTGAATTTTTAACAGAAGGTTATTCATAATTCTGAATCAGGAACAGAACTGTGCTGGAAATAAATCTGGAGCACTGAATTAACAACTGAGTCTGAATTCCAGACTACTTACTTCTTTATAGTAAACTGTATTAACTGACAGTTAAAAATGAGAGGGGAAAAACTCAGAGAGAAATGTAGACTGCAGATTGTAAATATAAAAGTGGATGAAGGGAGACTGTGAAAGTGAGTGGAGAACAGAGAGATAAGAAGCCAACACTTTGTAGGGAAGCCATTCATCATTTTTGTAGGGTAGGAATACAGGTGTCGGTGAAGTGAAGCTTCAATTTGTATGGAGTGAAAGAATACCCACTGTTTATGTCTTATAGTACACTAGTAAAATCTTGGCTGTGACTGATACAGGTAGTTTTCCAGTGTTCTTAGATTGTGACAGAGTGCTTGAAAGTTATGTCACCAACAGAAAATGCTCAGCAAAACTTTAATTAGTTGGCAAAGTTTTCATGTAGTCTCACTAGTTATTGCCCCCCCTCCCTTTGCTTCTCTTGCCACTGGATATTGACAGAGCATCATTTCATGACCTGTGGTTTGTGAACCTTGAGGGGTTCACAAAATATTTCGAGGGGTTCACCAAAACTCTTTTACCATAGTGGCAGATTTAGAGGGTATGGCCTATTTCCGTTTCCTTAGTTTCTGTGACATTGTCATAATAATAATAATTATTATTAATAATAGTTATTATTATTATTATTTTAAAACTAAATGAACCCTGTAATGCCCCTTACTAAGTATGTGTAACATTGGGAATGTATCACATTATTTCCACAATAAATTAATGTTTACCACAAATGCCTTATTTACAGTTATATAACTATGTTATGAATACATTATTTAGCTACAGTGGAAATTTGGTCTGCCAGCTTCTTTGTGTTCTATCAACCATATCACGACCTCACTAAGGAACAGTTACAAGGTGGTCAGGCCTTTGATTTTCAACAATAGCCTTCCTCTTTGCTTGTGACAAATGCAGTAAGTTGTCAGTTGTGTATCAGAATCATTTTTGTTCACATTAAAGTGGATAACTTGTTGTAAAGTGGAAGTTGAAACGGAAAACAGGGTTTAACAAAATCACAAGTTAGTGTTGTGTCAACAGGTCATTCAGCTTCTAATGATGTGTAGCAATCTGACAAAAGTGAACCGTGTGTAAAGAAAAGAAAGTAAGATGATAATTACACTATGATTGGATTTTCATATATAGGTGACAAGGGCTTTACAAGACCACAGTGTGTTCTTTGTGATGACATTTTGCTAGCAGTAGTTTGAAACCTTCTCTGCTTCAATGCCACTTAGAAACTAAGCACCCCACCCACGTAAACAAATCTGCTGGTTTTTTTTGTTTTTTAAACACGAAAAGCTAACGAGTGGAAAAATGAATTAAATACTTTTGCAACCCCTGCAAACAGTGACAATGACAACAACCTTGAAGTGTCTTGTCGCGTTAGCTACAGAATTACTAAAACTCCAAAACCTCATTCAGTATCTAAAGATTTAGTGCGACCATGCATCAGTGAAGTAGTGCAGTGCATGCTTGGAGAATATTTCACAAAAAAAAATCAATATGGTACCATTGTCTGATAATACGATCAACTGCCAAATTAAAGACAAGTCAAATTATGTCGAAAATGAAATTTTGGAAAGAGTTTATGCCAGCCCTTCTTTTGCAGTGCAACTTCGTGAATCAACTGATCTTGCCCATTTACCTGTTTTGTTATTTTTTGTCTGTTACATTACTCGGAAGTTTGTAGAAGTGGAGCTACTATTCTGTAGTTCCTTAAGAGAGAACTATGGGAGGAGAGATATTTAAGTTAAGCAGTGAATACTTTTATGAAAATTCAATAGACTGTATTTGCTGTGTAAGCATTTGTTCAGATGGTGCAGATGGGCTGTTATGCTGGATTTGTTGTCAATGTGAATGCTCCTTAGACTCATTGTTGCGTTCATAGACAGGCTTTTGTTTGTAAACACTTGCCCGATGGATTGAAATCTGAATTGAATGATGCAGTGAAAGTAATTGTTATTAATGCTCAGTGTATAATTTCCTACATCTTTGCGGTGCTCTGTGAGGAAATGGGAAGCATTCATAGGTCTTTATCATCTCACCCTGAAGATAGGTGGCTATCTCAAGGGAGAACTATTTCCAGACTAAATGAGCTTAAAGCCTTTCATAAAGCAAATTACATGGAAAATGAAATCTTGCTTCAGACTTTACCTTATTTGGAAGACATTGTCTCAAAAATTAACAGTTTAAACTTATACCACCATGAGTCAAATTGGAAACGTGTTTCGATCGGATACAAGCTAAGTGTTTTAACACTCTTCATGACTTCCTGGTGGAAAATCATCTTCCTTTAGACAAAAATTTCAAGAACATGGTTGAAGAACATTTCAAGGAAATTGAGAAAACTTTCAGAAAATATATCCTGCTATGTCCAACAATATCAATTTGATTTGCAATCCCTTCAAAGAATCAACAGTTTAAGTATCCACATTAAGGGTAAATGAAAAAAAGGGAACTTCTAAGAATTTTCACTGATTTTGTTACAGAAAACTTACAAATCTTTGCCATTAACTGGGTTTTGGTTAAGTTTGAAGGATTTCCCAGCATTAGCGAATACAGTTGTAATGGCTTTAGTACCCTTTTCACCCAAATATTTGTGCAAAACGTCATTTTCTTCATTTGCCGCGTAAGTTAGATTAAGTATTGTGGAGGCTTAGGGACCGATGACCTCTGCAGTTTGGTCTCATAAGACCTTACACCACACACACACACACACACACACACACACACACACACACACACACACACACACACACAGAGAGAGAGAGAGAGAGAGAGAGAGAGAGAGAGAGAGAGAGAGAGAGAGACGTTGTACTGAAAATGATTTGAAACTTTAT
Organism: Schistocerca gregaria; assembly: GCF_023897955.1. Taxonomy (NCBI): domain Eukaryota; kingdom Metazoa; phylum Arthropoda; class Insecta; order Orthoptera; family Acrididae; genus Schistocerca; species Schistocerca gregaria. The sequence goes on from NC_064921.1 coordinate 476,109,804, forward strand.
CTAACTTCTGTGGTACCTGACTTGAAAGCTTTGTGCCATGGAAAGCGACTGCAACTTTCTCATTGAATTGCAAGGAAGAGGCGTTGAATTACAATGAAAACTAGGCCTAGGGTTGTGTAACTTTTGAGCTGTAACTAGAGTAACTTTAGGTTTTAACCCCTAAGGGTTAAGTTAATTGTAGCTTATTAAACCATTTGCTTGGAATTAAATTCTATACACATCTACTGTATCTATATTTAAAAGCAAGTGGTTCATCCAACTCAGATCGTTGTAAAAGGGGTGTATGGGTTGAAAAAATTTGAGAACCGCTACAGTAGAGGATGTACTCCTGTTGTATTATGGTCAGGAAATTACAGTTAGGTCACCATCTTTGCCTGTTAATCCAAAGGTCCCAGCCATCATTTGTTAAAATGTTTAATTGAACACAGGCTGTGGTAGTCACTTTTATTCAGTCCATGGCTTTGTCAAAAGAGAGTGGACAAGTAGATGGATGCACAGGGTACATTCTTACCGCTGTGGTGAGAGACTGCCTCTAAAAGGATGATAATCAGCAATGACCAATAGCTTGAGAATGTAGAAGGCAATGTAAACCACTACATTAAAGGCATTCTTCTCTCCTGTCAGTGTTCAGGTAGAGGCTGTGCAGGTGGGTATTCTACAGGGGAAGAAGAATAAGGGTAATATTGTATGAATTGCAGTTTGTTATATTAGAAGTTTGAATGTTCTAGAGAAGGTGGAGAATTTCAGGAAAGAAATGAGCAGGTTTAATGTAGTAGGGATGAATGAAATTAATAGAAAAGGGCAAATTTCCATAGCTAAAAGGATAAATTAATAGTTCAGAGCAATACTGTTGTAACTAGCATTGCTCAAACTTCACTGTATGATAAATTGAAAGTTTCAGTATTTCTCACAAATCAACCTGGAAACATACACATGTGGATGATACTTAGAATGTGCTGTCGTTCCATTGTTGTTAGGTACTTTGCTGCAGCAAAAGTTCCAGAAGTTACTTCAGATATGGGATTATTGATAAAGGTATTGCTGTCTGACATTAATGTCACAATCATATTTCACTGAAATTGTACTGCTTCACATTTGGCTACACATGTGAATATCTTTATTTAATTAATTCTGTGGACAGTAATAATGCATCTATGACATTTCTAATTGCAAAGCTTTCTGGCACGTGAATGTGGTAATACGTAAGCAGAATCTCTGTAACACTTACATGTTGATCAAAGCTACCAGTAATTTATGCCGGGGAAGGTTATTACTGTGTCGTCCATACAGGAGTCTGTCCGATGGTCAAACGGCAGTTTGTTTGTACAATTCACCTGTGTGAACAGTTTCCTGAGCATGAAATTTAAAACTTCGGGTTTTGTTTTGCCATCTTTAATTGGCACACCAGACTGGTCAACAATGGACTGAATGGAAGCCTTAGACGTGCTTAGCGATTTTATGTAAGACCAGGTCTTTTGCTAAGGTGTGATGGTGGTAGTTGTATGCTTCGCGCATAGCTTTTTTTCACAGATGCCCAAATCTCTAATAACCTACACTTCTCGATGCCAGTTCCCTGTCTAAGTGAAATGCTAATAACTGCTCTATCTAGCAGAAACACTCTCCTAACCTTCTTAACAGATTTATTAAAATTTCATGATCATAGTTGCTACATCGATATCATGGTTGCTAATCCCCAGTTCTATACTAACAAATTCAGTAAGGTCCAGCCTGTTTGTAGCTACAAGGCATAAGATATTTCCATTTGCATGGGCTGCTGAACTAGCTGCTCAGATACTTTTCAGCAAACATGTTCAAAAGTATTTCACATGACTGTCTGTCTGTAACCCCCGCAATGAATCCAGAGACATCCCAGTCTATACTCGATAGGTTAAGGTCGTCTCCAACTAGTATTGCATGATCTAGGTACTGATGTGCTGTTGACTCTAAACTGTCTCTGAACAACTATAGGACTGTCGTAGTAGTATCTTGTGGCTGGTAAAAACTTGTCAACTGCAGTGAACACAACCCCTCCTATGGACTGTAATCTGTCTTTCTGATAAATATTCCACAACTCGCTAAATATCTCAGAGCTATCCGCTTCAGGTTTCAGGCAGCTTTCGGTCCAAGAATAATTTTGAGTGCAAGAACTTTCCTGGAGGGCAGTAAATTTGGGAACTTTGTTACGAATACTTTGACAGTTTACTGATAAAACTATGACAGATGAAGTGTCTTTATTCTGAACACCGTTTGACTTCTCTTGCAGTATATCAACTGGTGAGTGTGCATCAGAGCACCTCCAACTGTCGCCTAGTCTAAAAAAAACCATGTGCAATCCACAAGTACTCTGCTACCCGAGAAGCTGCCTTCTTTGTGTAGTGCAACCCTGACCTGTCAAGGGGAGTCCTACAAATCTCAACACAATAATGCAGGCGTAGAAATGTGCAGCCAAGACTATCACAGCTTCGACGAAGCCTTTGACTGAGATCCTCCATGTGGCTCCAAACCAAAGGACCCCAATCAACTCTGGAAACAATGGTGCAAACTGTGGGTTCTGCTTGCACCCCACACATGAAGCTGGTAGTCTCAACACCTCTGCCAGCCATGTGCACAAACTGAGGATCGTATCATAACCTATGCAAAAGACGTCATTGGTGCCACCGTGAGCCACAACTTGCAGACGACTGCACACTGCACACTCGACAGCCACAGGCAAGGCCGCCTCCACATCTCGCATGAGGCCCCCAGCAGGCATACTGAGCACACATTGGCTTTCTTTCCAGCCCTGAACCCTATCTGCCTCAGGGTCTCAATAACTTGCCCATTTACAAGAAACTTGTGGGTAATTGTATTAGTCTGTACATTACTCACACTGTACAGATACATGAAAAATGGAAATTGTTTTGATTCTGACCACAGAAATTATGAGAAGAGAACATTTTTGTAGTCATTTTCACTTTTCTGCAGCTAAGAACCTGTAGACACAGCTAGCTATGTCTGTGCTTCCTCTACACCCAATTCTGTCACACCACATGAAGCATGATCCCTTTCTAACTCCCATGTTTTAGATTGTCAGATTCTAGTGCTCAGCTTTCTTTTGTAATAGAGCAAGAATGCTTCACAATGTGGAATGTTGAATACCTGCTGCAGATTAAAACAGGCACATAGAAATGTACTGTCAGTTTATGCCAACTTACCAGTGGCTGCTTCTGTGTGAGCCATGTCTTTGTTTTTCAAATGTGTCCGTATTTTTTCCTCTAAAGAAGACTTATTTGATGGTTCAGCATTACTGTAGGCCTCACACTCATCACATGCATCCTTTTTAGGTTTGTTTGTTTGGGGTTTAGACAAATGACTACTCCAAAATAAGACACCTTCACATCTTGTATTTTCTGATGAAGAATCTGATTGCAGAAAATCTTAGTTTCTTGCTTTTTCTAGGCCCATTTGTAACATTAATCTGGAATGGCTCATTTTGTTATGTCAGCCAAAAGACAGAATGTAAGCTAGGTTAGGCTATATACAGTACAACACATTGCACTGTAACATGATTCATTGATTTTTTGCTACAATATGTTTAATATGATCATTGAGATAGAATAATCATACTTACGGCACTGATGACTAGGTGATATTAAACAATAAGCACAACACAAAATAGATAATTTGGTTTCTTTGTTCAGTGAAACAAAATCATAAAACCACTTATTACAAAAAGCCACACAAGCTGCCAAAGATATGAGTACAGAAGGACTGTAACAGCAGCATCAATGGTATTGCACTGAAAATGTAAAAAGTCTATTGTTATGATATTTGGACATCTTTATATGATGGATCAGTAAGTGGAGTACAGCCGATAGAAACACAAAAAACAACCGAAAATTTAAGCTCCTAGCTTTCGGAATAAATGTTCCTTCATCAGGGAGGAGAGAGGGGAAAGAAAGGAGCTTAAATTTTCGGTTGTTTTTTGTGTTTCTATCGGCTGTACTGAGCTGAGGTAAGTACTGGCCAGCCCCTCTATCTCTTTGTTAATAATTGTTTCACATCTTTATATGAGATTTTCCATTAATTAGTTGGATCAGTAAGTGGAGCAGTTAAAATTTTATTTCACTGACAAAACTTTATCTTGGACTACACAGTGGCACTGTAATTTAATTTTCTCCCAAAGTGTAGTTACAATAATATTCCTCTGAACCATCAAAATTTGCAATGAATGAGTCAGTCTTTCGATCATTGAATTGAAACCAACATCAGCCTTTATTTCAGAGGCATGTATGTCCATATCACAAGACAATGGCAATGAAACAGAGAAAATATATGAGGCATTAGTGTAGTTTATAATATAATATGTTGAGAATGAAACCTAAATAGTCATAGTTGAATGGTGCACCAAACTAGGAGAGAGTACGGAAGGCAGAAATATTGGAGATTAGGGTGAAACTGAAGTGTTGAACAGTTCAGTAGAAACCAGATGCACTATAATAAAGAAGGAAATAATTAAGGCAGAATTGGACACCATGTGTACAGCAAAAAGCAGTGCCATAGGTAATGAAGGAAATACACCAAATTATTAATGATGGAGGATATAAGATTGCTACGACTGATTGTGAGACAGAAAAACAATGTTGAATGTTGCTTAAGAATGGAATTACGTCAGTGCAAACAGGCTGACTCATAATGGGCCACATAATTAAAGAAATTATGAGAAGGTACGATCATAGGAAAATTCAAAATCTCCACCACTTTCCTACTCTTACTAGCCAGCCACATTCTGACTCACAACTATTTCACTTTTGAAGGTCAAATCTATGACAATTCTGTGTCGCTGCTATACAGCTTCCTAAGACAGCTTATTTATGGGCCATCTGGAGGAATTTTTCCTTTCCTATCAACACCTCAGACCCTTTGTCTGGTTCAGATTCACTGATGACATTTTAGTGATCTGGACTTGTGGCAAGGACAACCTGTGCTCCCTCCTCCTTAACTTTAACATCTGTTTCATATCCTTTCCATGTGACCCTTCTCAACTCGGTGAGCTACCTTCCTAGATGTTGATCTTCACCTCTCAAATTGATCCATAAATACATCCGCTGATATTATGTGCACCAACCACCAATAGTATTTCCATTTTGGTAGTTGTTGCCCATTCTCTGTTAAAATGTTTCTTCCATATATCTCCACCTGTGGATGCCACATCTGTAGTGGAAAGCAGGATTTGTCAAAATTCGCTGCTAACCTTACCAGAGCCTGTATTGACAATGTCCTATCCCCTCTGACTTCAGTAACCCTATTAACTAGCCATGACCAGAACTCCCCTTAATTACTCAGGATCACCCTGGCATTGAAAATCTCACCTACATGTTTCACCAAGCCTTTGGCTGCTGAGAGATTAAATATGACATTGAATACAAAAATAGTAATGGTGTTAACCTGTGTTGTGCAAATTAGGAATCTTTCTTTCTTTTATTTATTTATTTTTCTTTATTCTGGGTCATCAGTCTTATGGCTGGTTTGACCCACCACGAATTCCTCTCCTATGCCAACTTCCTCATCTCAGGGTAGCACTTGCAACCTACATCCTCACTTATGCGCTGCATGTATTCCAATCTCCATCTTCCTCTACAGTTTTTGCCATCTACAGCTCACTCCAGTACCATGGAAGTCTTTCCCTGTTGTCTTAACAGATGTTCCATCATACTGTCTCTTTTCCTTGTCAGTGTTTTCCACATATTCCTTTCCTCTTCGATTCTGCAAAGAACCACCTCATTCCTTACCTTATCAGCCCACCTAATATTCAAAATTCGTCTGTATCACCACATTTCAAGTACTTTGACTCTCTTCTGTTCCAGTTTTCCCACAATCTATGTTTCACTATCATACACTGCTGTACTCCAAATGTACATTCTCAAAAATTTTGTCCTCACTTACCTTATATGTTGCTATGCCTTACAGTGAAGTGCTATTTATAATAATTATGTTAATTGAACTATAAGACTGCACTCCATATGTTCAGGACTGTTGCCAGTGAACTATGGCAAGAGTTCAGTTTGGAGAAGAGCAGTTATCACAGGTCAGCCTTTCCTGCGGCAAGGTGTCTGGAAAGAGACTACTACTTGGTTTCACCAAGCTTCATTTATGAATTCGATGACTCTCTTAATACTGACAGTTGCCGAAGTTACATTTTTGCATTTCATCGATGTCCGTTTACTGTTACGATCATCAAAACAGGCATCAAAATTGACGTGTCGATTTTGGATTTTGAAGCGATTTGTTTAAACAGGATAGGTTCACTACACTTGGATATTCAGGAGTTGTGATAAAGCTAACTGATTGCAGTTGTGTTGTCTAGCTGTGAAGATGAGAAATAATGTTGATGTGGAATTATTGTGCATAAATTTGCTGGAAAATCTGAATGAGCAATTTCAGAGTCCAGTAACCACTTCTACATCTATACTCTGCAAACCACTGTAAGATGTACAGCAGAGGGTAAGAGCCATTGTACCAGTTACTAGGGTTTCTTCCTGTTCCATTCACATATGGAGTGTGGGAAGAACGGTTGACTGTGCTTGCAGTAATTATTCTAATCTTATTCTCATGGTCCCTATGTGAGCAATATGTACGGGATTGTAGTATAATACTAGAGTAACCATTTAAAGCCAGTTCTTGAAACTTTGTTAATAAGATGGTTTACACCCATCTTCAAGAGTCTTCTAGATCAATTATGTCCGCAGCTCGTGGTCTAGTGGCTAGCATTGCTGCCTCTGGATCATAGGGTCCCGAGTTTGATTCTTGGCTGGTTGGGGATTTTCTCTGCCTGGGGACTGGGTGTTTGTGTTATCATCATCCTCATTTGTGGCAGTGGCTAGAGTGGACTGTGTAACAATTGAGGCTTTGTATGGGCGCTAATAACTGCCCAGTTGAGCGCCCCCCCCCCCCCCCCCCAAACCAATCATCGTCATCATCATCATCATCCTAGTTCAGTCCCTTCAGTATATGTGGGGCTCTCTCCCACAAACCTGTGACTGTTCGTGCTGCCCATCTCTGTACATGCTCATATCCTCTGTGGTATGGGCACCACACATTTGAGCAATATTATAGAACCAGTCACACAAGTGATTTGCAAGCAATCACCTGTGTGATTGCACTTCCTCAGTATTCAGCCAATAAACCGAAGTCAGTCATCTGCTTTACCCACAACTGGACCTATGGGATCATTCCGTCTCATATACCTACATAGTATTTGTATGAGTTGGCCAATTCCAGCAGTGTCTCATTGATATTGTAGTCATAGGATACTACGTTTTTTTCATTTTTTGAAGTGCAGACTTTAACATATGTGAAAATCTACAGCAAGTTTCCAGTCTCAGTACCACTTTGAAATCTTATCAAGATCTATTTATGCATTTTCTTTCACGTAGTATTTTATTATAGATAACTGCATCATCTGCAAAAATCCTGATTTTATTTTTAATATTGCTTGCAAGGTCGTTAATAGACAAGTGAACAGCAAGGGTCCCAACACACATCCCTGGAGCACACCCAAAGTTACTTTTACATCTGATGATGACTCTGCACCCAAGATAACAAGCTGTGTTCTCCCTACCAAAAAGTCCTCAATCCAGTCACAAACTTCACTTGATACCCCGTATGATCATACATTTGACAATAACCATAGATTTTGCATTGAGTCAAACGCTTTTCAGGAATCAAGATATACTGCATCTACCTGGTTGCCTTGATCCAAAGCTATCAGTATGCCATTGGAGAAAAGTGCATGTTGGGTTTCACGTGATCGATGTTTTAGAAATCCATGCTAGTTGGCATTGAGGAGGACAGTCTGTTCAAGATACCTCATTATTTTTGAGCTCAGTATATGTTCTAAGATTCTACAAAAAATTGATATCAAGGATATTGGACAATAGTATTATGGATGACTTCTCAACACCACAGACAGTGAAATTTATTTCATTCATCTTTTCAACAGTATGAGGATTACATTGGGGCAGTTTTCCTGTGTTTTCCTTTGTAAAGGAACATTTGAAAATGGAGTTAAGCATTTCAGCCTTTGCTTTGCTACTCTCAGTTTCAGTTCCTGCCCCATTCACTAGGGACTGGACACTAACTTTGATGCCACTAAAAGCTTTTACATATGACAAGAATTATTTTTGGATTTTGTGAAACGTCATTTGACAATATTCTGCTACAATAGTCACTGAAGGCATCACACATTGATCTCTTGACAGCCAACTGCGTTTCATTGAGCACCTCTCTGTAGCCCTACACTTTGTTTTACACCTATTATACAGTAATCTCTGTTTCTTTAGAAGTATCTTTACAGTAACTGTACACCATGGAGGTCCCCTCCAGTTATGAACTGTACTTCTGGTTGCATATCTATCCAGTGCCTGGTCAACAATTCTTTTAAACTTGAGCCAGAGGTCCTCTACGCACTCCTGCTCTGTGCTGAAAATTTTGGGTTCCTCATTGAGATGTGGCACTACTGGTTTTCTATCTAGTTTAGTGAACATATGTATCTTTCTGCTTGTTTTAGTTGCCCTTTGTACTTTGGTAATCATTGCTGCCACAACCGTGTCATGGTCACTGATACGAGTTTCAATGTAAACATCCTCTAAAAGGTCAGGTCTGTTTGTTGTCATTAGGTCCAATATTTTTCCATCATGATTAGGGTTCCTTTCTATCTGTTCTAAATAGTTTTCAGAGAAGACATTTTGTAAAGTTTCACAAGATGTCTTATCACACCCAAATGCACCACTCCTTTTCCCATTTCCTTTCCTTTCCTTTCAATATACACTTAAAATTTCCCTAAAAATGTCACTGCTATCACCTCAGGTTTCAACCAACATTCTGTATCCAGTGTTATGTGAGCTCCATTGCTTTTCATGAGCAGTTCAAACTCTGGCACTTTGTTGTGAATACTTCAGCAGTTTACCATTAGGATTTTAATAAGCTCACCTGTGTGAAGCATTTGTTTCAATCTTACACAGATACGTCCAAAAAAGACCCTCGTGTGCACCCCAGACACAGTCATCTACCTGAATAGCACCCTCTGATGTGTAGTGTACACCTGACTTATTAAGGGGGGGGGGGGGGGGGGCTACAGTTCTCAGCCCTACGGCACATGTCCTGGAAGTCTGGAAGTCTCAGCCTAGATGGTCACAAAATCTTTGAAGTCACTGGTTCAGTCCTTCCACTCGACTCAGAACCAAAGGACTGTGATCTGTTCTGGGGACAATGCTACAAATTGTGAGCTCCATTGAAACTCCATATGCATGGCTGGTCTCTTCAGCCTTCTCTGCCAGTCACTGGAATGTCCCAAGAATGTCTTGTTCCAACGTGTGCCACAATCTGCAGTTGGTTGCACCCTGTTCTCTCAATGCCTGCTGGAGTAGCCTCTTCAAAATGTTGAATGAACCCCCAGGCATACATGCCGAGTGCATCTGGTGTCCTTTCCTGTCCCTTGCTGCCATTTGCCTAAGGGGTACCATCATTTGCTGTACATTTGAACTGCCAGCCATTAATAGACCCATACCCTTTTGCATTTGCCTCCTCCTGGCACCAGGTAAAACAGGTTTCCCCAAAACAGGTGAAGAGAGTCCCACTGTCTCAATTTCAGTTTGTTTCAATGAAAGACAGCATCTCAAACTTGTTGGTTAGGAAGATCGGTACAACACGCTGAATCCTCTCTGAGCCCTGTCCACCCTTTAAAGGACACCTAAATCCTACATTGACATGCCACTCACAGTGAAGTGGATGGGTAATGACAGATCCTATACTTTCTGCAGAGGAGACAGGAGAGGATAGTACTAGAGGTACCTATGGTACAGGTGTCACAGGTACAGAACGCTTGGGAGCTCTTCCAACACACTCAATTCACAGCAGTTGTCAATCGTTTGACAGTAGTCAGGACAATTTCCAGCTGCTTACCAACATAAATCAACTCATCCCGTGTCCAAGAACAGCAGTCACAGTGGGGCAAAATTTTGGGTGGTACAGTGTATTACAAGCAGAGAACAAATAACATTAATTTAAACCTGTTAGTTATTTCTTAATCTGTTGAGCTAAAAAGTTGATAATTCCCTGCAAGAAATGAAACATATATGCAAAACGAGTTTTCTATTAAGGCAACACGAAAACCTGTGCTAATAATTACTAGTTTCTTAAAACGTTTCGAAGTTAGTTATAGTTGTTTGCAAAATCGAAAACAAAGTCAAATTACAATAAATTCAGATAATATATAGGGATGTATACACAATATGTTAGAAAACTGCTACAGGAACTAAATTACAAATGCTGAATTGCTTGTACATTGTGCAAAGGGCAATGGTAGGTTCTGCAAATTCACAAAAACACACGTTTATTTGCATTCAACTACAATGAAATTCAGGGCTAATGTATTCTCTGGCTGAACTGTGAACCACAAATGCTAATTTGCCACAAAATAAATTACATACACAAAACACTCGTACCGGTAACCTACGAAACATAGTTACGTAAGCATCCAAAAATTCTGAAACTAATCTATTTCTCACTCAATTGTACAATGAAATTAGAGAAAGAGTGTTTTGAAAGAGTATATGCCTACTGTCCCAAAATTTTTAAAAGAGAATTACTTAGGCTGTGTTCACTGTGACACTGACAATGGTCATCAGGTGCCGTCACCGAAGGTTGCCCAATAACATCAGGCGACAGCTTGGTCACTGTGCATCCAATCTCATTTGTCGCTGTTTGACAGGATCTAGGTGCTTAGGTTAGGTTAGAATCTATACTATGTATGATTTTAGCCTCAAAAAGACAGGGTGGATACCACAATGCCTCTGTGCTTGGAGACGAGTGCTGCAGTGCAGTGTTTTCTATTAAAAAGGTACCGTGTATGTGAATAAGCTACACCAGTCTCGAAAAGAACGTGGGGAATATTGTACATTCTGTCATCAGTTATTGGCATTATACGATAAGCTGTACGAATATGAAGTAAAGGGGAAAATGTCATGCTACAAAAGATAAAAAACGCTTTAACTTTGTGACAATTTGTCCTTTTCCCACCATCGATTAGCAAGATGAGGAGCCATTACCTTTGACTCTAAAATGCCACTCTTTATGTGTTTCATATGTATACGTGTGTATTAAGAAAGTAAGAAGTTTCAATGATGCACCACATTAAGGCTCTCTTCCAAAGACATTTTTCTGAGTAAAGGTTATTATGCAACAGTGATAGAATGTGTGACTTCTATGTATAAAGGTTTTGTCAGTAAGTTACGAGCACATAATGGTTAAAAGTTATGTGGTGAAAGTAGATGCTGTTTCTACTGAATGATGCAGGAATGAAATTTGTGTGAGAGTAAGGAAGAATTAATTTATAATGTAAGATAGCTTTTTGGTTTCACAGCAGCTCACCTTATTCAAAAAATAGTAAAAATTAATGCAGTATTTGCAGGATATTCAGATTCTGGGCTACTGCAATGGTCCTTAAACGCTTGATCACTGCTCTGCAAACACATATTCAATGAATTTGAGAAAGTTTCTGGTGTCTTGACCTTGAAGTATTAGTTATTTGTTTCAATTTGATGTCAGTTATTGATTTTCCTACTCATGTGGAACAGGAAAGCAGCACACTGTTAGGTAATGTTTTTATGGACCAAGGTAAATTCAATCAAATAAAAACTTTTCCTATTAAGAAAGGTACGTCTGATCATAATGCACAGCTAAAGTATATGACGTAGCTAAATACAGTAATGCAAAACTGTTCTCCAATGGTGCACTCAATGATTTGACAATTGCAAAGATTAGGAAAAGCTTGCAACAGTTAGACTGGGGTAAGGTGTACAGGGAATCTGGTGCTGGTTTAAAATTTAACCTATTTCATGATATCTTTGGGAGTACATTTGAAAATAGTTTCCCTAAGAAGACAGTGAAATATCATTGTACGAACCCATCTAAAAAGCCATGGCTTATTAAAAGGATAAAAAAATCTTGTAAACAGAAAAGGGAAATGTATCTTATAGCTAGAAGGAATAATGATCCAAAAAGAGTGAAACATTATAAAAACTACTGCACAGTATTAAGGAAAGTTATCAGAAAGTCCAGAAGTATGTGCATTATGCCTGAGATTAGCACCTCTGATAATAAAATTAAAACAATTTGGAATGTTGTTAAAAGGGAAACTGAGAGTGCAGGAAGACTGTATTTCTATCAAACTCAGTGAAAAGTTTAACAAAAAGTTGGCAGCTGAAAACTTTTTTAATAGACCTAATCATTTTTTAAGTGTATTACAGAAAATGTGTTGTAGAAAATGCCAGGCAGTATAGATGCAATTTTGATAACATTGAAATTCAGCCCCTCTCTCCTACCAAAATTACGAAAATAATAAACTTACTCAAAACTAAAAGCTCACATGGAATTGATGGTATTTCCAGCAGAGTACTAAAAGCTTTTTCCTAACAGATAATTAGGATTTTCAGCCACATGTGTAGTAGCTCATTGAAAAAGGGAATTTTTCCAAATAGACTGAAATATGCTATTGTTAAACCAGTGAGTTAAAAAGAGTGGTAGGTCTGATGCTAACAACTACCACCCAGTCACACTTCTGACAGCTTTATCCAAAATTTTTGAAAAAGTAATTAATTCAAGAGTAGCATCACATGATTGTAAAAATGAAGTACTAACAAAATGTCAGTTTGGTTTTCTGAGAGGGTTTTCAACAAAAAATGGTATATATGCTTTCAATGATCAAATATTAAATGCCCTGAATAACTGAACCTCACCCTTTGGGATATTTTGTGATCTCTCAAAGGCTTAAGACTGTGTAAATCAAGAAATTCTTCAAGACAAGCTTAAGTATTATGATATGAGTGGGACAGTGCACAAATTGTTTAATTCGTGCAGAAGGTTGGAATTAACAGTACAGATAGTCTGCAAAAATCAACAGAGGCCTCTTAACTGGGGATGTATCAAGAATAGTCTCCCACAGGTTTAGTCTCGGCTCCGTTATTATTCTTGATATGTACTTATGACTTGCCACTCTCTATTCATGAAGATGCAAAGCTAGAACTTTTTGTTGATGGTACAAGACCCAACAAACAAGAACCAGCTGAGGAAACTGGAAAAAAAAAATCTCCCAGAAAATTATTAAGTAGTTCTCTGCAAATGGACTCTCAGTACATACAATTATATACAGTAAATGGCGTAACACCATTAAAAATGATGTTGTTGTGGTCTTCAGTCCTGAGACTGGTTTGATGCAGCTCTCCTTGCTACTCTATCCTGTGTAAGGTGCTTCATCTCCCATTACGTACTGCAGCCTACATCCTTCTGAATCTCTTTAGTGTATTCATCTCTTGGTTTCCATCTACGATTTTTACCCTCCACGCTGCCCTCCAATACTAAATTTGTGATCCCTTGATGCCTCAGAACATGTCCTACCAACCGATCCCTTCTTCTAGTCAAGTTCTGCCACAAACTCCTCTTCTCCCCAACTCTATTCAATACATCCTCATTAGTTATGTGATCTACCCATTTAATCTTCAGCATTCTTCTGTAGCACCACATTTTGGAAGATTCTGTTCTCTTCTTGTCCACACTATTTATCATCCATGTTTCACTTCCATACATGGCTACACTCCATAGAAATACTCTCAGAAACGACTTCCTGACACTTAAATCTAAACTCGATGTTAACAAATTTCTCTTCTTCAGAAACACTTTCCTTCCCATTGCCAGTCTACATTTTATATCCTCTCTACTTCGACCATCATCAGTTATTTTGCTTCCCAAATAGCAAAACTCATTTACTACTTTTAAGTGTATCATTCCCTAATCTAATTCCCTCAGCGTCACCCAAGTTAACTCGACTACCATTATCCTCCTTTTGCTTTTGTTGATGTTCATCTTATAAACTCCTTTCAAGACACTGTCCATTCCATTCAACTGCTCTTCCAAGTCCTTTGCTGTCTCTGATAGAATTACAATGTCATTGGCGAACCTTAAAGTTGTTATTTATTCTTCATGGATTTTAATACCTACTCCGAATTTTTGTTTTGTTTCCTTTATCGCTTGCTCAAAATACAGATTGAATGACATCGGGGAGAGGCTACAACCCTCTCTCACTCCCCTCCCAACCACTGCTTCCCTTTCATGTCCCTCGACTCTTATAACTGCCATCTGCTTTCTGTACAAATTGTAAATAGCCATTTGCTCCCTGTATTTTACCCCTGCCACCTTCAGAATTTGAAAGAGAGTATTCCAGTCGACATTGTCAAAAGCTTTCTCTAAGTCTACAAATGCTAGAAACGTAGGTTTGCCTTTCCTTAATCTTTCTTTTAAGATAAGTCGTAAGGTCAGTATTGCCTCATGTGTTCCAGTATTTCTACGGAATCCAAACTGATCTTCCCCGAGGTCGGCTTCTACCAGTTTTTCCATTCGTCTGTAAAGAATTCGTGTTAGTATTTTGCAGCTGTGACTTATTAAACTGATAGTTCGGTAATTTTCACATCTGTCAAATACCTGAGGATATTTCGCTTGTCTCATACATTTTGCTCACCAGATGGTAGAGTTTTATCAGGACTGGCTCTCCAAAGGATGTCAATAGTTCTAATGGAACGTTGTCGACTCGTGTTTCGACTTAGGTCTTTCAGTGCTCTGTCAAACTCTTCATGCAGAATCATATCTCCCATTTCATCTTCATCTCCATCCTCTTCCATTTCCATAATATTGCCCTCAAGTACCTTGCCCTTGTATACACCATCTATATACTCCTTCCACCTTTCTGCTTTCCCTTCTTTGCTTAGAACTGGGTTTCCATCTGAGCTCTTGATATTCATGCAGGTGGTTCCCTTTTCTCCAAAGGTCTCTTTAACTTTCATGTAGGCAGTATCTATCTTACCCCTAGTGAGATAAGCCTCTACATCCTTACATTTGTCCTCTAGCCATGCCTGCTTAGCTGTTTTACACTTCCTGTCGGGTTTTTGAGACATTTGTATTCCTTTTTGCCTGCTTCATTTACTGCATTTTTATATTTTGTCCTTCCATTAATTAAATTCAATATTTCTTCTGTCACACAAGGATTTCTACTAGCCCTGGTCTTTTTACCTACTTGATCCTCTGCTGCCTTCACTACTTCATCCCTCAAAGCTAGCCATTCTTCTTCTACTGTATTTCTTTCCCCCATTCCTGTCAATTATTCCCTTATGCTCTCCCTGAAATTCTGTGCAATCTCTGGTTCCTTCCGTTTATCCATGTCCCATTTCCTTAAATTGCCACCTTTTTGCAGTTTCTTCAGTTTTAATATACAGTTCATAACCAATAGATTGTCGCCAGAGTCCACATCTGCCCCTGGAAATGTCTTACAATTTAAAACCTGGTTCCTAAATCTCTGTCTTGCCATTATATAATCTAATTGGAACAGGCTTCTTCCATGTGTACAACCTTCTTTTATGATTCTTGAACCAAGTGTTAGCTATGATTAAGTTGTGCTCTGTGCAAAATTCTACCAGGCAGCTTCCTCTTTCATTTCTTACCCTCAATCCATATTCACCTACTATGTTTCCTTCTCTTCCTTTTCCTACTGTCGAATTCCAGTCACCCATGACTATTAAATTTTCGCCTCCCTTCACTATCTGAGTAATATCTTTTATCTCATCATACATTTCTTCAATTTCATCATCATCTACAGAGCTAGTTGGCATATAAACTTGTACTACTGTAGTAGGTGTGGGCTTCGTGTCTATCTTGGCCACAATAATGCATTCACTATGCTGTTTGTAGTAGCTTACCTGCACTCCTATGTTTTTTTTATTCATTATTAAACCTACTCCTGCATTATCCATACTTGATTTTGTATTTATCACCATGTATTCACCTGACCAAAGGTGTTGTTCCTCCTGCCACCGAACTTCACTAATTCCCACTATATCTAACTTTAACCGATCCATTTCCCTTTCTGCCCGGAGTTCCGAATGGGGGACTATTTCACCTCCAGAATATTTTACCCAAGAGGGCGACATCATCATTTAACCATACAGTAAAGCTGCATGCCCTTGGAAAAAATTACGGCAGTAGTTTCCCCTGCTTTCAGCCGTTCGCAGTACAAGCACAGCAAGGCCGTATTGGTTAGTGTTACAAGGCCAGATCAGTCAATCATCCAGACTGTTGCCCCTGGAACTACTGAAAAGGCTGCTGCCCCTCTTCAGGAACCACGCGTTTGTCTGGCCTTTCAACAGATACCCCTCCATTGTGGTTACACCTGAGGTACGGCTATCTGTATCGCTGAGGCACGCAAGCCTCCCCACCAACGGCAAGGTCTATGGCTCGTGGAACGGGAGGGGTGGGGTGGCGGGGGGGGGGGGGGGCATTGACAAATATAGACATTGAAAAGAAGTCTGTTGCCAAGGCAGCATATTCAAAATATCTGGATGTGTGCACCGATGAGAAATTGAATTGGAACAAACATGCTTATGATCTGCTGAAACAGTTAGGTTCAGCTACTTACGCTATTACAATTATTGCATATTTTGGCGATAAACATATCAATAAATCAGCCTACTATGCACATTTTCTTCTACTGATTTCATATGGCATCATATTTTGGGGTAATTCATCATTAAGATAAAAAGTATTCACTGCACAAAGGCATGTTATCAGAATAATAGCTGGATCCAACCCAAGATCACTTTGCAGACATTTATTTAAGGATACAGGGTACTTATAAACAGTGGAAAAAATCAAAGTTTTTTGTGACTTTATTAAATCCTGTAGTCCTTCCTGATTACACTGGCGTATACATTACAGGGTTTCAAATGAAAAATGACTTATATATACCAAATTTGAAAGTTACGGTCATGTATGCCACCACGCCCCCTTTATTTCTGTTACAGAAAGCAGTATTATTTCGAAAAGAACTGCGAACTTTGTTTCCAGCGATTACATGTATAGTACATTGTGTATGTTGGTAACAGTGCAGGTTTCTAGTGTCTGTAAATGATTATCTTTGCTAGTATTTACTTTTCTTTGACTGAAGCAGTTTGTTCACGTGTTATATAATGTTTGTTGCCCAAGTGCTACATATATTTGTGGAAGTACAGATCCTTTAGTGTGCAATAAATACAAATTATGTCATGCATCAAGAAATTCAATAAAATGAAATTCCATGGTAACCAGTTCACAAGCAAAGCAAGCCACGCTGTTGAAAGTAACCTATGTATCAGTTCTTCAGGGAAGAAACTCCCACATCGCACACCTCCTGGGGATTCAGATTTTTATGTTAACAATGATGGTGATTGTAGTGGATTTGCTGTAGTGGATGTGGTCATCTTATCTCCTTCGATAAAGGCATTGGCAAAATGTAAACAATGTGAAGGTGTAGGCTGTCTGGAAATAACCAAACAACAAAGTACCAGGAAGGGTGTAGCATCAAAATTAGTTGTTCTGTGTAGATCCTGCTATAAACCCTCTTCGAACATTGTGCATAATTTGTATGATGTGAATTTGAAGTTAGTGTATGCAATACGTGCAATAGGAAAAGGAAAAAAGGCTGCTCAAACGTTTTATGGTTTGATGGAGCTTCCTCCTCTCCCTCCTCCTCCTCCCAGTAAGTTCAGCAAGTACATAAAAATACTTTTAGTTGCCTTAACGGTTGTGTCTGAAGCATCTTATGAAACATGCAGTATAAGAAACTGTAAACATTAGTGGAACCAGGGACATTGCTGTTGCACTTGATGGGACATGGCAACGTCGAGGACATTGTTCCTTGAATGGTGTTGCAAGTGCTACTTCCCTGGAGTATGCAGAAGTTGTTGAAGTTGAGTGCTTACCTGAGCACTGCCACACCTGCCATGGTAACACTGAAGAACATATTGAACACAAGTGTTCTAAGAATTATGATGGTTTCAGTGGAGGTATGGAGTGTGATGGAGCTCTAAAAATATTTCAGAGGTCAGAGCCTATTTATAATGATAGATATGTGAAGTACCTAGGCGATGGGGACTCTAAAGCTTTCAATCAAATTAATGAGTTCAATGTTTATGGTGATACCTCGGTAACAAAACTGGGGTGTTGTGGACATGTGCAAAAGGGGATGGGTGCTAGACTGAGGAAGCTATGAAAAGGAATGAAAGGGAAGTTGCTATCTGATGGAAAATCTCTGTCTGGCCGAGGCAGAGTGACAGAAACTGAAATAGACTATCTTCAGAGTTATTACGGAATGACCATTAGATGAACTGCACCTCTAAATGATGTCACAGCAATGAGAAAAGTTGTATGGGCCACCTACTTTCATAAGTTGTCCACAGATGACCACTCTGTGAACAGTCTTTGCCCTGAAGGAGCAGATTCTTGGTGTGGTTACCAAAAAAGCGAAAGAAAGTCGTAAAATATACCATCACAAGCATTCTCTTCCTGAGCATGTTATGAATGAAATAAAACCAATTTTTAGAGACCAGAGTGTTCCTGTTTTGATTAGTAAATGTCTTCATGGGGGCACTCAGAATACAAATGAAAGTTTCAAATATTGCATGTGGGAAAGATTACCCAAGAATGTTTTTGTAGGAACAAATACACTACTGGCCACTAAATTTGCTACACCAAGAAGAAATGCAGATGATAATGGGTATTCATTGGACAAATATATTATACTAGAACTGACACGTGATTACATTTTCATGAAATTTGGGTGCATAGATCCTGAGAAACCAGTACCCAGAACAACCACCTCTGGCCATAATAATGGCCTTGATACGCCTGGGCATTGAGTCAAACAGAGCTTGGATGGCGTGTACAGGTGCAGCTGCCCATGCAGCTTCAACACGATACCACTGTTCATCAAGAGTAGTGACTGGCATATTGTGACAAGCCAGTTGCTCAGCCACCATTGACCAGACATTTTCAATGGGTGAGAGATCTGGAGAATGTGCTGGCCAGGGCAGCAGTCGAACATTTTCTGCATCCAGAAAGGCCCGTACAGGACCTGCAACATGCAGTCGTGCATTACACTGCTGAAATGTAGGGTGTCACAGGGATCCAATGAAATGTAATGTCCACTGTTCAAAGTGCCGTCAATGCGAACAAGAGGTGACCGAGCCGTGTAACCAGTGGCACCCCATACTATCACGCCGGGTGATACTCCAGTATGTCGATGACGAATACACACTTCCAACGCGATGTCGCCAAACATGGATGCGTCCATCATGATGCTGTAAACAGAGCCTGGATTCATCTGAAAAAATGATGTTTTGCCATTTGTGCACCCAGGTTCGTCATTGTGTACACCATCACAGGCACTCCTGTCTGTGATGCAGCTCCAAGGCTAACCGCAGCCATGGTCTCCAAGCTTATAGTCCATGTCGTTGCAAACATCGTCGAACTGTTCATGCAGATGGTTGTTGTCTTGCAAACGTCCCCATCTGTTGACTCAGGGATCAAGACGTGGCTGCACAATCCATTACAGTCATGCGGATAAGATGCCTGTCATCTCGACTGCTAGTGATACGAGGCCGTTGGAATCCAGCATGGCGTTCCGTATTACCCACCAATTCCATTTTCTGCTAACAGTCATTGGAATTCGACCAATGCGAGCAGCAATGTCACGAGACGATAAACTGCAATCGCAATAGGGTACAATCCAACAGTTATCAAAGTTGGAAACATGATGTTACACATTTCTCCTCCTTACACGAGGCATCACAACAACGTTTCACCAGGCAACACCGGTCAACTGCTGTTTGTGTATGAGAAAACAGTTGGAAACTTTCCTCATGTCAGCGTGTTGTAGGTGTCGCCACCGGCACCAACCTTGTGTGAATGCTCTGAAAAGCTAATCATTTGCATATCACAGCATCTCCTTCCTGTCAGTTAAATTTTGCATCTGTAGCACGTCATCTTAGGGGTGTAGCAATTTTAACGGCCAGTAGTGTACATTAAAAGTTGGTGTACTAGATGCAGTGATATATTTCAATGATGGACTGATAGGAAGGTTGGAAGGCCTGAGAAATTTAGGCATAAAATGTTGCTCTAATAAGGAATATAAATTGCTTGCATGTGACAGGCAACGGATGAATGAAGCTGAAAGATTAGCTCTTCAGGTTACCAAAGATCCAAGAAGTGCTAAAAGGAATGCCAAGAGGGAGCTTGAAGGTGCAGAAATGCTGCAGTATGAAGACTATGCTTCAGGAATGTTCTGAGGCACAGTTTAATTGGTCTTATATCTTCAATCACAGTTTCCCACAAGTTGAATATTTCAGAATTCAGGTATAACTATTTCCTAAAGTTTATAAAGCGTTGCTCTAATTTTTTCTGTAATTTGCAATAGTCCATACCTATGTAGTAGACCTAAGCTTTAATGCAGAATCAACTGAATTATAGAAAAAAACTACATTTTTACTAGGAAAAAATTATAAAAATTAAAATGTAAGATGTGATATTTTTTATCCTTGTAATATACATAATAGGTGAAATTAAACAGGTCTAGTACATCAGCCATCACGTCATGCATATATGGTAAAAAATCTGGTTTCCTTCAAATGTATAACATTGGATTAAATGGTAGGCCCACCTCAATTTGAGGAAGCATTTAGGAAAAAAAGTTATATCAATTTCTTTTTAAATTTTTTAATAACCCTAAGCAGGTTCATTAAAAAATTTAAAAAGAAACTGATACAACTTTTTTTCCAAAATGCTCCCTCAAATTGAGGTACCATTTAATTCAAAGTTATACATTTGAAGGAAACCAATAACCGTAAGCAGGTTCACCCCCCCATGAACCATGGACCTTGCCATTGGTGAGGAGGCTTGCGTGCCTCAGCGATACGGATAGCTGCACCGTAGGTACAACCACAACGGAGGGGTATCTGTTGAGAAGCCAGACAAACGTGTGGTTCCTGAAGAGGGGCAGCAGCCTTTTCAGTAGTTGCAAGGGCAACAGTCTGGATGATTGACTGATCTGGCCTTCTAACAACAACCAAAACGGCCACGCTGTGCTGGTACTGCGAACGGCTGAAAGCAAGGGGGAACTACGGCCGTAATTTTTCCCGAGGGCATGCAGCTTTACTGTATGATTAAATGATGATGGTGTCCTCTTAGGTAAAATATTCTGGAGGTAAAATAGTTCCCCATTCGGATCTCTGGGCAGGGACTACTCAAAAGGATGTCGTTATCAGGAGAAAGAAAACTGGCGTTCTACAGATCGGAGCGTGGAATGTCAGATCCCTTAATCGGGCAGGTAGGTTAGAAAATTTAAAAAGGGAAATGGATAGGTTAAAGTTAGATATAGTGGGAATTAGTGAAGTTCAGTGGCAGGAGGAACAAGACTTCTGGTCAAGTGAATACAGAGTTATAAATACAAAATCGAATAGGGGTAATGCGGGAGTAGGTTTAATAATGAGTAGGAAAATAGGAATGCGGGTAAGCTACTACAAACAGCATAGTGAACACATTATTGTGGCCAAGATAGATACGAAGCCCACACCTACTACAGTAGTACAAATTTATATGCCAACTAGCTCTGCAGATGAAGAAATTGAAGAAATGTATGATGAAATAAAAGAAATTATTCAGATAGTGAAGGGAGACGAAAATTTAATAGTCATGGGTGACTGGAATTTGAGTGTAGGAAAAGGGAGAGAAGGAAACGTAGTAGGTGAATATGGATTGGGGATAAGAAATGAAAGAGGAAGCCGCCTGGTAGAATTTTGCACAGAGCACAACTTAATCATAGCTAACACTTGGTTTAAGAACCATGAAAGAAGGTTGTATACATGGAAGAACCCTGGAGATACTAAAAGGTATCAGATAGATTATATAATGGTAAGACAGAGATTTAGGAACCAGGTTTTAAATTGTAAGACATTTCCAGGGGCAGATGTGGACTCTGACCACAATCCGTTGGTTATGACCTGTAGATTAAAACTGAAGAAACTGCAAAAAGAAGGGAATATAAGGAGATGGGACCTGGATAAACTGAAAGAACCAGAGGTTGAATGTTTCAGGGAGAGCATAAGGGAACAATTGACAGGAATGGGGGAAAGAAATACAGTAGAAGAAGAATGGCTAGCTTTGAGGGATGAAGTAGTGAAGGCAGCAGAGGGTCAAGTAGGTAAAAAGACCAGGGCTAGTAGAAATCCTTGGGTAACAGAAGAAATATTGAATTTAATTGATGGAAGGAGAAAATATAAAAATGCAGTAAATGAAGCAGGCAAAAAGGAATACAAATGTCTCAAAAACCCGACAGGAAGGGCAAAATGGCTAAGCAGGCATGGCTAGAGGACAAATGAAGGATGTAGAGGCTTATCTCACTAGGGGTAAGATAGATACTGACTACAGGAAAATTAAAGAGACCTTTGGAGAAAAAAGAACCACTTGTATGAACATCAAGAGCTCAGATGGAAACGCTGTTCTAAGCAAAGAAGGGAAAGCAGAAAGGTGGAAGGAGTATATAGAGGGTTTATACAAGGGCGATGTACTTGAGGACAATATTATGGATATGGAAGAGAATGTAGATGAAGATGAAATGGGAGATACGATGCTGCGTGAAGAGTTTGACAGAGCACTGAAAGACCTGAGTCGAAACAAGGCCCCCAGAGTAGGCAACATTCCATTGGAACTACTGACGGCCTTGGGAGAGCCAGTCCTGACAAAACTCTACCATCTGGTGAGCAAGATGTATGAAACAGGCGAAATACCCTCAGACTTCAAAAAGAATATAATAATTCCAATCCCAAAGAAAGCAGGTGTTGACAGATGTGAAAATTACCGAACTATCAGTTTAATAAGTCACAGCTGCAAAATACTAACACGAATTCTTTACAGACGAATGGAAAAACTGGTAGAAGCCGACCTCGGGGATGATCAGTTTGGATTCCGTAGGAATACTGGAACACATGAGGCAATACTGACCTTACGACTTATCTTAAAAGAAAGATTAAGGAAAGGCAAACCTACGTTTCTAGCATTTGTAGACTTAGAGAAAGCTTTTGACAATGTTGACTGGAATACTCTCTTTCAAATTCTAAAGGTGGCAGGGCTAATATACAGGGAGCGAAAGGCTATTTACAATTTGTACAGAAACCAGATGGCAGTTGTAAGAGTCGAGGGACATGAAAGGGAAGCAATGGTTGGGAAGGGAGTAAGACAGGGTTGTAGCCTCTCCCCAATGTTATTCAATCTGTATATTGAGCAAGCAGTAAAGAAAACAAAAGAAAAATTTGGAGTAGGTATTAAAATCCATGGAGAAGAAATAAAAACTTTGAGGTTTGCCGATAACATTTTAATTCTGTCAGAGACAGCAAAGGACTTGAAAGAGCTGTTGAATGGAATGGACAGTGTCTTGAAAGGAGGATATAAGATGAACATCAACAAAAGCAAAACGAGGATAATGGAATGTAGTTGAATTAAGTCGGGTGATGCTGAGGGAATTAGATTAGGAAATGAGATACTTAAAGTAGTACAGGAGTTTTGTTATTTGGGGAGCAAAATGACTGATGATGGTCGAAGTAGAGAGGATATAAAATGTAGATTGGCAATGGCAAGAAAAGCGTTTCTGAAGCAGAGAAATTTGTTAACATTGAGTATAGATTTAAATGTCAGGAAGTCATTTCTGAAAGTATTTACATGGAGTATAGCCATGTATGGAAGTGAAACATGGACGATAAATAGTTTGGACAAGAAGAGAATAGAAGCTTTTGAAATGTGGTGCTATAGAAAAATGCTGAAGATTAGATGGGTAGATCACATAACTAATGAAGAAGTATTGAATAGGATTGGGGAGAAGAGAAGTTTGTGGCACAACTTGATCAGAAGAAGGGATCGGTTGGTAGGACATGTTCTGAGGCATCAAAGGATCACAAATTTAGTATTGGAGGGCAGCGTGGAGGGTAAAAATCGTAGAGGGGGACCAAGAAATGAATACACTAAGCACATTCAGAAGGATGTGGGTTGCAGTAGGTACTGGGAGATGATGAAGCTTGCACAGGATAGAGTAGCAAGGAGAGCTCCATCAAACCAGTCTCAGGACTGGAGACCACTGGAGAAGCAGGTTCAAAAATATTCAAAGTACTTCTTAGAAAGTGTGCTGCATTACTGGATATCAACAAAAAATCTGTAAAACCTATACATTATAAACAGTGCCGGAATGAAATAGATGTTGATTTTTACATAGTATTGAGCACTAAAAGTACTCTGTATCCTCGAGGAACTTGGAATATTCACTGTAATTTCAATACATATACAGGGTGGTCCACTGATTGTGTCCGGGCCAAATATCTCATGAAATGAGCGTCAAACGAAAAAACTACAAAGAATGAAACTTGTCTAGTTTGAGGGGGGAAACCAGATGGCGCTATGGTTGGCCCGCTAGACCGTTATCGGTGCCACTACGATCGCATCCATAGTTGAAGCCTACAATTGACGTCAACAGAACTGGTTCATCGTGCTACTCACGAATGTTCGAAGTTTCACAATATATGCAATAGAAATTGGTATTGATACTATCAATGAAAGAGCCGGCCGCGGTGGTCTCGCGGTTCTAGGCGCGCAGTCCGGAACCGTGCGACTGCTACGGTCGCAGGTTCGAATCCTGCCTCGGGCATGGATGTGTGTGATGTCCTTAGGTTAGTTAGGTTTAAGTAGTTCTAAGTTCTAGGGGACTGATGACCACAGCAGTTGAGTCCCATTGTGCTCAGAGCCATTGTTTATCAATGAAAGATTACGCGGAAGCGACGTGAAAAATAACGTATGTGAATCTAGAATTGTAAAATGAGGTGGATCCGATCAAAAACAGCAGTATTTTTTTAATTTACTGTTTGATATTGGAATAAAAATTCAGTATGATAATTTCATGATCCTGATAATGATATATTCATGTATTAAGCTAGTTTTACTTTATTATTGCAGTTATTATTTGAAGTTAATTTTTGATCGCTGTCGCCTCCTCAGTTGGGGCGAATCCGATCACCGTTGTATTTCGTCTGCAGGAACGGAATCTGACTTCCAGTGGAGTGAATCCGATCACTATTTTGATTTTTAAAAAATATTTTGCTGTATTTGCAACAAAATTTTACAATGTCTAGACTAAACAAATTTTTACAAGCACATCAAACTTGAGATTTTTGCTATAAAAACAAAAGAATTAACGAAATTTGACAAAAATGTCATAATCAATGTGAAAATTATTTACTCAATGTCATAATCATCTATCCCTTCAAAAATAAATTTACCTCGCCTTCCGTGTCCTGGAACAACTCCTTTTTTTTTAAAAAAATAATTTGGGCTCTTTGTACCTCAGTTGCATCGTCAATTTCTGGAAAGACACAATAAAAATTACCATCAAGAACTTTCTTTCTCAGAAATTTAATTTCGTAGGCGTCATTAGAGATGCTTTCAATTTTACCAAAAACATCTGAACATCTTCTTCGTAGGAAATTTTACTATGGTGAAATCATTTAACAGTTCCTTTTCCTGGAGTTAATGCTGAAAACTTTGCTTGGCGCGGCCTTTATTTGTTTCATTAGAGCGAACCTGTTTCAATTTCATTTCGAAGACTGCTGCCCAAGAAACTTGTGATAAGCTGTTAGGTCAAACCAACCAGTCTCATTCCTGTCATAACCTGCACCAGCTATGCCCCCTTAAATCCAAGTATCGTAGAGGAGTTTTGCCCTATAAACTTTGTGTGGTGGGAGGACTGAGCCGTCGGCAGCTGCTGCAATCGTCACATTGATACTTGATTTATAAATATCCACTCTCCTCTCAGGATGTTTTGTGCCTCGCTTCACTATTACTTTCACGTGTCCAGGATCGTCACAGAAGTTTATCTCGTTATAGTTCATAATGTTGGAGGGAGGGACACTGTCTCAAGGTCACTCCAAGGTTTTTAAAATAATCAGTCACTGTTTCTCGGGTAACTGCTGCATTTACCCTCTTCACATTTTCACTTACTCTATCCGTTAGTTCTCTATTTCTTTTCAGAAAAATTTACCCACTGTTGCCCAGGTCGATTTTCACTAAATCGTCTTTCAATCCTCTCTGCTCGATTGACATATGCCTCTACAATTTCCCTAACATCATTATTTCTCAAAGGAAACACCCCCATTTCGCACAGCACAATAATCCTTCAACCAGACTTTTTTCAAAATGGTTCAAATGGCTCTGAGCACTATGGGACTTAACATCTGTGGTCATCAGTCCCCTAGAACTTAGAACTACTTAAACCTAACTAATCTAAGGACATCACACACATCCATGCCCGAGGCAGGATTCGAACCTGCGACCGTAGCGGTCTCGCGGCTCCAGACTGTAGCGCCTAGAACCGTCCGGCCACTCTGGCCGGCAGACTTTTTTCCTCACTGTTGGTTAATGCTGGTTGGACGCCTATTTTCTATTTGCACCTTTCATTGAATTTGTCATTTAATGTGGTACATGGAACTGCGTATTGCTCTGAAGCTTTCCGAATGCTTAATTTTCCTGATTTGACAGCTTTCGCTGCATTTAGACGAAATTCTCATTTGTAGTTAGATTTCCGTGTTGGTCCCAGAACCTTTTGATATATTCGCATAATTGGATTCACCTGACAAAAATGCAGTTTTGTAATTAGGCCTGCACAGTGCTAAGCAGTATTAGGGAAAAAAACGGAACTATATCACTTAAGACGCTCATATGCAAGCAATAATATTGCAACTTACCAGCTGCACTTCCAGAGTAAAGGGGGCCAGCAGAAGTTTTCACACTGTTGTGTTGACTACACGAGTGTAGCACAAGAATCAAACACCTACTAACAATGCGATTTGCTGATTGCACGCACTCCAACGCACCATTGTTGTTGATAGATTAGTCAAGAATTCACGACAATGGTCAGCTGCAATGTAATCGTTAAAATGCCACGCTCAGTTATAGAAACGTGGAAAAACCGGTATATGATCGGATTGGCACCACCTGAACGCATTCGCCTCATTTTACGGAACTTTTAAGTCACCACATTACCCTGTGCACGCTGTCTCACACAAGGGGACATTCCTGTGTCGGTATTTATATATAAATAAACGTGCGTATTGCTCGGATTTTTCACTTAGCTGATTCTGTCCACACTTTTACTCTGGCGTGCCGTAGGAGAACACTGCAGCATAAGTTTATCTCGATCAAAATCGCTAAAATGTGGAGCACCAACAAAGTACGTCTTCTGCTTGTTGCAGGTAACAATGCTTACTTCCACACAATGAATGACATAAAATTCATTAAAAGATATATTGTCTAAGAATGTAGTATTAAAACTTCTAGAGCAAATTGAAAATAGACAAGAGTATCTTACTGACAGTAACAGACCATTAACCCCAATACAACAGCTGATTTCTATGCTACTGGATCTTTTTGTACCAAACCTAAATGGAATTTCTAAATCAACTATCTGATGATATATCAAGGTGTCACAAGCAACTGCTTCGCTGAAACCCTGTATGTGAAATTTTCGCAAGGTGATAAAACTCGTTCAGTTATTCAGAACTTGTACGTGACTAGTAACTTGTCTGGAGTAATAGGAGCTGTCGACTTTCTATCTCCTTGTGGTCATAATGCGGGAGTGTTTCGCAAGAGAAAGTCGTGCATCTCCTTTAATATGCAGACAGTTTGCAATACTACCCAGCTAATTAGGAATATTGTAGTTCGCTGGCCAGGGTCAGTCCATGACATTTTATTTTTGACAACGCAGGGATCAGAATGTTATTTGAAACAGGAAGAATTCAAGAAGGGTATTTACTAGGTGATAATGGATATTGCCTTACGCCTCTCCTTCTAACACCGTTCTTAACTCCAAGAAATCAAGGAGAAAAAAAAAAAAATTACAACACAGCGCAAAAGAATTACAGAAACACTATCGAATGACAGTAAGGGGTTTGGAAAAGGAGGTTTCTGGCTCTACCGTTGGGTTTAAATACATTAGTAAGAACATCGGTGATCATTATAGTGGTTCAAATGGCTCTGAGCGCTATGGGACTTAACATCTGAGGTCATCAGACCTCTAGAACTTAGAATTACTTATACCTAACTAACCGAAGGACATCACACACATCCATGCCCGAGGCAGGATTCGAACCTGCGGTCGCGCGGTTCCAGACTGAAGCGCCTAGAACGGCTTATTATAGTGGCTTCATCTGTATTACACCGCATTGTTATACAAACAAAGGTTGAAGATCCTCCAGAAGATCATGAACTCCATCGCTGTCTTGAGGATAAAAAGGCGAATTAATAGAAAGTATTTAGTGTTTGAGGAAATAAACGTACGTGGTGTCGCAGTTCTACGGAATGGACCTGCAGTCGCTAATCGAAAAGATTTTCTCTAAGTGAAATGTATGTTAAAATGTGGTGAATACGTGAACGCGTAATGAAGTTTTAATGTAAAAACGTAAACCAACACATTCTGTTATATTCCGCCAATAGATTACAAAAACCATGTAGAAATAAACTTCATGCTGGAAAACCCACTGAGTATGATGTGCTGATTTCCAAGAAAGAAACACTCTTGTGTTGTAATAATTTATTTTATTTGTTTAGGTATATTCGAGAATATACGCAGCAATATTAGAGTACCCTTACTGGTAAGTATGAACAAAAAATACAATATTAGTGATCTGTAGAGTGATAGCAAAAATAAATTGTTTCCTTACTTCAAGGAAAACAGTATTATTTTTAACTTATTATTATAACTATTAACAAAAAGAACACGAACACAAAGATAATGACAGAATCCCACTTTTCACTTATTTTCACACATCTACTGACTCTTGGAGAACAGAAATGCTTTTAGCTTTTCATCCTGTTTCCTTTTTCATCTGTAGCAATTAAGATTCCTCTTAGTGTTTTTCAAGAAGGGAGTGTAACTGTTGGTTACGCAGATTTTTTTCTCGCTTACGACAGTTCCGATAGTTTCTCACGGGCTCTTGCACCTTCTGTACTTTTTACTTTCTTCAAGGAAGGTCTGTTCCATGCTGTTTACAGCTTCTCATTTGTAGACGCTGACGAAATATTGTTGCTGGTGATAAGTAGTGCTTCTTGTTCTGCATCTGGTACATCTATTTCCGTCTGCATATCTAGGACACGTTCCTCCAAAATCGAGACCGCACTGTCCCGAATGTTCTGATAACTATCAGATTAAAGGTTGCATAGGCAGCATCACAATCAATGCTGTTTGCAAGCGGATCTACCCGAGCACTGATTATCTGCAGTAATTGAAAATGATGTTTCGTCCAGTGATGGTGGGGTTGTAGCAACGCTACCTCCTGTCTTAACATGTTCACCCTTTCGTGTCCCCTTTTTTGGTTTTGTCCTTTGTTTGAAATTGTCAGTTGCTTCACCGTTCTTTTCTTTACTGATTAATTTGAACTGAAATAGTGTGCAAGCTCTTCCCATGCTTTGTCTTTTTCACACAATGTTGCGCCGTCCGTTTTCTTGTTTTCAACTACTTCTTTCATTTTGGAAATGAGACACACAAACAAACTTTTCTCATCATCAGAAAATTTGGATCATATCTTCTTTGCTTCTGCAGTATTTTACATTTCCGCCGGCCGGTGTGGCCTTGCGGTTCTAGGCGCTTGTCTGGAACCGCGTGACCACTACGGTCGCAGGTTCGAATCCTGCCTCGGGCATGGATGTGTGTGATGTCCTTAGATTAGTTAGGTTTAAGTAGTTCTAAGTTCTAGGGGACTGATGACCACAGATGTTAAGTCCCATAGTGCTCAGAGCCATTTGAACCATTTACATTTCCTTTGCGTAATTAGGATGTACTTGTAAGAATTAACATAAATTACAAGTAGAAGAGATCGAATACGTTTACTGTTTCCGCTATAGGTTTGGCGATCTACATTTTTCAACTGGAAAACAGAAAACAAACGATAAAACTCGATAGCGTTGATTAGTACACGATACGAGACTTTCATGACCTAATGTAAACTCTGTTCTGAATTGACAGTCTGTCAAAACAAACGCATTGTCAATTCATTCTGACTCGTGCTAATGAAACGCTATAGCTTTTGACGGTACGTCGGAAGTAAACGAGCTGTCGAATTTGATGTTTGCGTAGCATGTTTAGACTGAGGTAGGTGAAACGCGACATACATGTCATTGGCTGCCAGTGGCGGATGTGCATAACACTTCAAATCTAAGCTTCCCTGCAACCTATGTGGACTGAAGTTTGCTTTTTGGTTACTCTGTTATCTTCACTGCGTTCATCCATCAAGTTCGACATGCATTTACTTTGCCATTATTTCTCTCTCACTTCTATTTGCTCCTATATCTCTCATGCTGTACTTGTAACTTACCTATTACTCTCCAACAACACACTGCAATTTGAGTCTTGGATGTTACTCCAATGCAAGTTCAAACTTCTCTCATACATCATTTTGTTTTTCCGATCATGTGATTGGAGTGATTTGCCATTCCTTTGCCAGACTATGATATTGAGTATTTGACAATCACGATGTCAATGCAGCAACAAAGGTACTTATATACAATTCAGTTGTTATTCCTCCTTTACGGATCTGAATTCTGGGCAAATGTCAGTACCCTTGAAGATGCACATACAACAAGTATACGAATGACGGTTTTAAGATGCCAGTGACGATGAGCAGGACATGTAGTCCACATTCCCAATGACCACATTCCAAAACTGCTGTTTAGCTCTGAATTCACAGTGGGCAAACGATGTGTGGGAGGTCAGAGGAAATTATTTAAGAAAGTAATTGAGGTAACATGATGTGTCACATAAACATTAACATCTGGGCGACATGAGCTCCCGAGTGTGCATCGCGGAACACTAGTCCATTGCGGAGCTCTTCTTTTTGAAGGAAACAGCTGAAAAGTAGTGACTGGTAAGAGGCAGAGGAGAAAAGAAACGGGTATGTTGCGAAAAAACAGAAGGATATAAGCTGTTCTCTCTGGGACCACCTGCCATTGCTGTGGCACATTGTATACATCCTGCATCAGACTGTATAGTCACACCCAGTGGCGGATATAGAAAAACTTAAAGGAGGGGACGCTAAATATATCTTGAGCTACCTTTACTTAAAAAAAAAGTCACATGCAAAGTTTAACTCTGAAATAAACACTTTATTCGCACTGAAAAATTGCAACACTGCTACACTTAGCACTGAAACACACACGGTCACACTCCGCGTATTTCTAATGTCACTAATGCCAGTCGGTCTAGGGCGCCTTCCCACGGTTCGCGCGGCTCTTCCCGCCGGAGGTTCGAGTCCTCCCTCGGGAATGGGTGTGTTTGTTGCCCTTAGCGTAAGTTAGTTTAAGTAGTGTGTAAGCCTAGGAACCGATGACCTCAGCAGTTTGGTCTCATAGCAACTTACGACAAATTTCCAAATTCTAATGTCACTAAGTGCAACACTGACTGAAGTCCGTGGTAATAGCCAATAATCGCAGTTGTTCACTTTTTATCACTTCCAAGTTATCGCGACGATTGTAGCTTTCAAACTGACTACCTGGCAGCGGCTCTACTTTCCTTATGTATGTTGCTCGGTTGTTTCGAGAACATTCACTGCCAGAATGTTCGCTTCCAGACTTTTATGGAGTGTGAACAGATACTTACTCAGAAAGTGACAAGCGAAAATGTACCTTACGACGTATAATATAAGAGTGGGTTCCCAATGATGACGTCATACTGCAATTTATGTGTGTGAACTTTTATTGTCGATTCCGTTCCCTTCTAGTGCATTTGATAGAGGGTATAATCATCATCATCATCATCATCATCATCATCATCAGGATTTCCTTCGAGCGAGCCGGGTAGGAACTTTGTGAACGATATGCCTCCATTGGTTTCTGTCCTGGTATAGCTTTTCCCCTATCCACTACTCCTCTTGAGATCTTCGTTACCCTGGTGTGTCCATCTCTTTCTAGGCCGCCCAGTTGGTCTTCTTTCTGGTATCTCCATCTCCAGATACTGGAGTAGAGTTCGAGTCGGGGGCATTCGCTTCACATGATCGAACCACTTTATTCTCAAAGCACTTGTTCTATCCTCTGTAGTCAATGTTACCTGCAGATCTCTCCTTACATAATCATTCCTGACTCTGCCTCTCCTAGTTTTTTCTAGAGCTGACTTAAGGAACTTCATTTCACATGATTGTATTTGTCTCTTTTCTCTCTTATTTATGACACAGGCTTCTAGACTATACATCATGGTTGGCAGGAGATAAATTCTATACATGGTCTGTTTGGCTCTTCGAGGGACTTCCTTGTCCCAGATTAGATTTTGTGCTTGGTGGAAGAAGCTAGATCCTTTTGTTATTCTGTTTAAGAGTACTAGTTTGGAACTTCCATCGTGTGATATGATGCTACCCAGATAACCTTCTCCCGCTCCATTATGTTGTAACAAGGTGTGGGTGATCTGCTCATTTTCATTGCCACTGTCTTGTTCCTTCTCACAGTCAATGGACCCGTGTAACTACCCAATTCTTTATAAAATCAAAATTACAATCTCACCACAATTATTTAAAGGAAACATCACTGGTGATGGACAAGCTTGTGATTGTTTTACAATTTTCATTTGACTCAAAACGGACTTTATAAACTTCAATTCGTACATTTACCCTCTTACTGAGGCAATATAGAAATCTTCACTTTGATTGAATTACATAAATACGAATAGGAACCATATTATTTGGCGTCTGCAACCAAAATCATTGATAGTAGGCACGGTGAACAACCAATCACAAACAATCGTTCTTTTTTAACCATGTATCAAGAGACTAATAACACCATACACTTCCAATCAAAGTTACTCAGCCACATAATACCACAAATTCATTAAGAACAAAGAGATCTTAAAGCTTAATAAAACTGAACTGCCCACATATAGGTCCACAATGAAACATGCTTATACTAAAAATACAAAGTGAGTCAACCAAGGTCGCAAAACTTGCACAAAGGAATAATAACAAGTTGCACGTTCATTAAACAAACACAAATGGTTAAGTGTTAAATAAGAAGGGCTAGTAATAACTCAACCAATAAAATGAATAACAGAAAAGCCAATATTAACGAGGTGGCCTCACTTAACTAACGGACATAATGACTCAGAATGATTCCCAAATTGCAATTAACTTTAGAGAACAGCGTTAAGGCCCACAGCAATGTTTGGAAGCAATAGCGCTACGGCCGGCAAGGTATACGAGCGTTCGCTCCCCGCGGCTTGTGCACGGGTCACATAGCAGGTGGTATATATTTACATATAATCCCACCGGCCCCACAATGAACAGTCCTGACAAGAATCCATAAATGCGCCGACGCCAGGGAACGAACAGTCTTAACAAATGGCCTGCAGCACAAATAGATTGCAATGAAAACAAGGCCAGATCACAGCCACACAGGAATATATAATAAGCACGCCCCCAAATTCTTAAGGAGCTATACCCTAACATTACTTGTCCCTCAGTAAATTAGCAGGGAACTTAGAGATCACTTCCAGTTGCCTTAAAGCACTTTCAACATTAAATAAACATACCAAATGCGGCCGTGACAAATGATTAAACCATTAACTTTACGGCTGCCGGGCACGTACACAAGCACAGCCAGTCCCACAACGAACAATATGTCCTAAAACGCATGAAAACCATTTAAAACACACTCCACGGATGATCAACAACGGAATGAGGAACATCAGCCTCCTTAAATAGCCACTGTGGAACTAAGTTCAGAATCATCTCCGGTAGCTACCCATGCCACAATAAGTTTCAACAATGTTCTTAGTTAAACACAGAATAAAAGTCGTACGTAACTTGGAGCTTGCAAATTATGAGCTGGGAAGCTGCTCAGCGTGAGACGACGAATCCACCACAATTTTGCACGACAAGGCTCCTAACGATCGGCACCGTACATCCGGCACGCGCAAAAGAAAAAAAAAAAAAAAAAAAAAAAAAGGGCGGTGAGTCCGGCGAGGCCCATCCACCACGGTTAGGGACGCGGGCTTGTTTTCAAGACAAGTTGGCTCGTTGAACGCTGACCGGAGACTCACTCGTCACACGTTCACCCGGAAAACCCGCCGGGGGAGCAGTCAAAGACAACAGGACAGCCGAACATCGATATCAGCGGTGCAAGTCGAACACCCTAGCGCCATCCGCCACGGCTCATTAACTTCAATTTTTTAAATTCTGTGTGCCAGTAATCTAGTCTCCTCTGACTCTCCATGTCCGTCTCTCCCCAAATGGCGATGTCATCAGCAAAAGCAAAACCGTTGAGATCTTCATTTTCTTCTTCCTTGATTTCTGCCATGATTGTATCCATGAGTGTAATTGAGAGTAAAGGGGAGAGCAAACTGCCTTGTTGAACACCTCTCTTTGTCTTAAACCATTTTGACCCTACTTGTACACTTCTCTCACAGCCATCGTACAACATCTCGACTTTCTTAATTAATGAATGAGGAACATTACGTTTTCTCAAGCGTTCCCATACTTTATCCATTGGTACACTGACATATGTTTTTTTCCAAATCCACGAATACTACTATCAAGTCTTTTCCTTTTTCCCAATATTTCTTCATTAACTGATGGAGGGAGAAAATGAGATCTATTGTTCCTCTATTACTTCCGAACCCATGCTGTTTTTCCTCTAATTAGTGTTCTAGAATTTTCCGCAATCTTTTTTCTATGACCTTTTCCATTATCTTAAGGCAGTGTGATTCCTCGGTAGTTGCACATTTCTTTCTACTACCTTTCTTGAACAATGGTATTATAATTCCTTTTTTCCATTCATCTGGCACTTTGTTTTCTTTACATATCACCCCCAGCACCCGGTGTAACCATTGTATTCCATTGATTCATGCAGCTTTAATCATATCGACTGTCACCTCATTCATGCCAACCATCTTCCCACTTTTATTGTTTTAGGGAGTTCTCAGTTTCTAACCAAGAGATTGGCTCCTGCTCTTCCTCTTATTCAATGCCTTTGGTGTCACTTTCTTGTACGCCTTCCCTATTTAGTAAGATTTCAAAATAATTCTTCACCTCTTCTCTGATACCTTCCATGTCCCTGATAATATTTCCATCCTCTGTAAGGGAACAATTGACAGGAATGGGGTAAAGAAACACAGTAGAAGAAGAATGGGTAGCTCTGAGGGATGAAGTAGGTAAAAAGACCAGGGCTGCTAGAAATCCTTGGGTAACAGAAGAAATATTGAATTTAATTGATGAAAGGAGAAAATATAAAAATGCAGTAAATGAAGCAGGCAAAAAGGAATACAAACGTCTCAAAAATGAGATCGACAGGAAGTGCAAAATGGCTAAGCAGGGATGGTTAGAGGACAAATGTAAGGATGTAGAAGCTTATCTCACTAGGGGTAAGATAGATACTGCCTACAGAAAAATTAGAGAGACCTTTGGAGAGAAGAGAACCACGTGTATGAATATCAAGAGCTCAGATGCCAACCCAGTTCTAAGCAAAGAAGGGAAGGCAGAAAGGTGGAAGGAGTATATAGAAGGTTTATACAAGGGCGATGTACTTGAGGACAATATTATGGAAATGGAAGAGGATGTAGATGAAGACGAAATGGGAGATAAGATACTGCGGGAAGAGTTTGACAGAGCACTGAAAGACCTGAGTCGAAACAAGGCCCCCGGAGTAGACAACATTCCATTAGAACTACTAACGGCCTTGGGAGAGCCAGTCATAACAAAACTCTACCAGCTCGTGAGCAAGATGTACGAGACAGGAGAAATACCCTCAGACTTCAAGAAGAATATAGTAATTCCAATCCCAAAGAAAGCAGGTGCTGACAGATGTGAAAATTACCGAACTATCAGTTTAATAAGTCACAGCTGCAAAATATTAACGCGAATTATTCACAGACGAATGGAAAAACTGGTAGATGCAGACCTCGGGGAGGATCAGTTTGGATTCACTCGAAATGTTGGAACACGTGAGGCAATACTGGCCTTACGACTTATCTTAGAAGAAAGATTAAGGAAAGGTAAACCTACGTTTCTAGCATTTGTAGACTTAGAGAAAGCTTTTGACAATGTTGACTGGAATACTCTCTTTCAAATTCTGAAGGTGTGCAGGGGTAAAATACAGGGAGCGAAAGGCTATTTACAATTTGTACAGAAACCAGATGGCAGTCATAAGAGTCGAGGGGCATCGGCATGAAAGGGAAGCAGTGGTTGGGAAAGGAATGAGACAGGGTTGTAGCCTCTCCCCGATGTTATTCAATCTGTATATTGAGCAAGCAATAAAGGAAACAAAAGAAAAATTCGGCGTAGGTATTAAAATTCATGGAGAAGAAGTAAAAACTTTGAGGTTCGCCGATGACATTGTAATTCTGACAGAGACGGCAAAGGGCTTGGAAGAGCAGTTGAACGGAATGGACAGTGTCTTGAAAGTAGGATATAAGATGAACATCAACAAAAGCAAAACGAGGATAATGGAATGTAGTCAAATTAAATCGGGTGATGCTGAGGGAATTAGATTAGGAAATGAGACACTTGAAGTAGT
Organism: Schistocerca gregaria; assembly: GCF_023897955.1. NCBI lineage: Eukaryota > Metazoa > Arthropoda > Insecta > Orthoptera > Acrididae > Schistocerca > Schistocerca gregaria. The sequence goes on from NC_064921.1 coordinate 476,146,275, forward strand.
AAAGGAGTTTTGCTATTTAGGAAGTAAAATAACTGATGATGGCCGAAGTAGAGAGGATATAAAATGTAGACTGGCAATGGCAAGTAAAGCTTTTCTGAAGAAGAGAAATTTGTTAACATCGAATATAGATTTATGTATCAGGAAGTCGTTTCTGAAAGTATTTGTTTGGAGTGTAGCCATGTATGGAAGTGAAACATGGACGATAACTAGTTCGGACAAGAAGAGAATAGAAGCTTTCGAAATGTGGTGCTACAGAAGAATGCTGAAGATAAGGTGGATAGATCACGTAACTAATGAGGAGGTATTGAATAGGATTGGGGAGAAGAGAAGTTTGTGGCACAGCTTGACTAGAAGAAGGGATCGGTTGGTAGGACATGTTTTGAGGCATCAAGGAATCACAAATTTAGCATTGGAGGGCAGCGTGGAGGGTAAAAATCGTCGAGGGAGACCAAGAGATGAATACACTAAGCAGATTCAGAAGGCTGTAGGTTGCAGTGGGTACTGGGAGATGAAGAAGCTTGCACTCCTTTTTTTCATTCACAATTCTCTTTGCTTGGAGTTTCTTTTGTCTGTGTTCCATCTCCAGTGATGTCATCCTGTGTTCATCTTTTGGTACCAGCCCCTGGTCCAAATTTCTTTTTTCAAAATCCATGTTTTTCTTTGTCATATTACGTTTTTTAATTGCATCTTTATTCTATCGTTCCACCTACTGGTTTCTTTGCCTTTCACTTTACCCTTTGTTTTGCCGCTTATCTGCACAGCACTGTTAACTATTGATGTTTTAAATAGGTTCCACTCTTCCCTTTCAGTTTTTAGCAATTTTTGTGCTACTAGATTTTGGAAACTTTTCTTATTTTTTTCTTCTTTCATCTTCCACTCCTTAATTTTTGGCATTCTTTGTACAGCATTCAAACTTTTCATCTTATAATTTAGATCAGCTGCTAGCAACCTGTGGTCGCTCTCCAAGTGCGCACTTGGTGTGACTTTAGTGTCCCTTACTTTTCCTCCAGTTAATTTGTCCCTTAAAATATGGTCTATAACTGTCTTAGATTTGCCATCCCTGCCATGTTGAGTAATCTTATGGCTATCTTGTTTCTTGAAGTATGTATTCTTCACTAAAAAGATGATTCCTTAAGCACAGATTTAGAATTTCTTCACCCTCAACATTTCGTCTTCCGTATCCAAAAGGGCCCATCACCTACTCATATCCATTTGTATCCGTGCCGATCTGAGCATTCAGATCCAAATTATCATAATTTTATCTTCTCTTACTTGGTCTTCCAGTTCTTCAAGGAATATCGTTTTTTCTTCCTCACTGCACGCTTGCTGAGGTGCGTGCACTTGGAGTATAGTAAAACTATTCTTTCCCAAGTTCGCTCTTGCTCTAATTATCCTTTCACTTACAAAGCTCACATCTGTAACTGAATTGATATCTCTGTAAAACACAAACCCCCTCCATTTTTTGCCTCTTCATTGTGACCCTCCCTGTATAATTTGTATCCACCTCTCTGCAATTTAGAGTTTTTCCGTTCCACTTGGCCTTACTCAATGCAAGGATATGAATCTTTCTCGTCTCCATCAGCCTTTCCTGTCAAGGTTATTACATTTAGTGTTCCCACTCTCAACTTGTTTTTGTCTTTTTGTTGAGTTCTAGTTTTCTGTTCTTGTTTAGTGTATCATCTTGCGTTCCTTGGTCTTTCTTCAGGCTGTGAAGAGCTGTCATTCGTTCCAGGGGAACAAGAAGTACTGTCTAGATTAGGTATTTTTAATCCGAGGCTCGTTCTTTGATTGAAAGCAACGACAACTATTTTCATCTGCTGGCCTGCTAAGCCTAATGCATCTGAGGATTTTCTTTCTGGGTTTACTCCCTCAGCCTTTGAAGATCCCTCAGTGGTTCCACTCTTCATTTGCCCTCAGGACGGAAAGCGTGCCTCCTCCACCAGCTGCGCCGTACCAAAGATATTCTCCTCCGCCGTAGCTGTCGTTAAGGACTTCGCCGTATCCCTGACAAGGGTTTAATAATGGCAAGGAAAAATGAGAGGTTTGGGATAGGATAGGATAGGAGACAGGCTAATGATAGGTCGTTGTGGGACACACTTCGTCTGGCTTCTCTCCTTTAGCCTGTCCGGCATGGGTGACTGCTGGTAGCTACGCAACCGTCGGCGTAGCCCTCTGGATCCAGAGCACGCAAACCTCCTCGCCAGCACAGATAGTCCTACGTTAAGGCAGTGTCCCCTGAGGAGGAGAGGGCCTATATAGTAGCAATGCGATTTTAGGAATCGTCTCGAAAGTCACTATTACCGGTGATGTACGCACCAATAGTTTCCCATACCTAACTCGTGTTACGAGCTATTAGTAAAAATATTGTTACGAGTTTCCTCGCATAAGAAGCTGAGTAACACCGTGGTGTAGTGGTTATGATACATGGAGGGTCGTGAGTTCAAAACCTGCACTTTACAATTTCAATTTCTATATTCGGTTCGAGTACATTCTAGAAGTGTCGACAAATGTCAAGAATCATTGTACTGGAATGTTCTGTAGCTGTATATACACTGAAACTTCCTGACAGATTAAAACCGTGTGCCCGACCGAGACTCGAACTCGGTCGGGCACACAGTTTTAATCTGCCAGGAAGTTTCATATCAGCGCACACTCCGCTGCAGAGTGAAAACCTCATTCTGTGTATACTGTATGTGTAGCGGCCGGATGCAGTCCGCTCCGCGCTCTTGTATGTGCAGGTGCTGAATAAACCTTCGTTAAGTGAAGTTAGTGTTCGTCATTCATCTAATTACACCTTCTTTTGACGTTATTCTGGTGAAGACTTTGGGTATTGGAACTTGTGATAGCGCACATTATCGACGACGAAGTGGCTCCCATCAGGCCACGACAGAGCCGCCGTTTGCGTGGCGCGAAACCCGACTTCGAGTCATATTCAACAGATCGCAAACTACCGGAGACAAAAGAAGAAGAGGACGTTACGATGCCAGCAACTGTGTGCTACCACATGAGACATCGTTCAGGGTTCTCTGGTGACGATGTCCAGGATCCAAACTACTGGCTGAAGGTACATGAGCGTATAGCCAAATTTAACAAATGGGACGACATATTTAACAAATGGGATGACACCGTGAGTTTGGCTAACGTATTTTTCTACTTGGAGAGCACTGCCAAGCAATGGTATGAGAACAATGAGGAGAGGTTCACAAGCTGGGAAGTATTCCAGGCGGAACTGCGCAAGTGTTTCGGTGACACACAACGACAGAAGTGCAAGGCTGAAGATAAATTAAAGTGCAGGGCACAGCGTCCAGGAGAAACTCAGCATCCTACATTCAAGATGTCTTCGAGCTGTGTAAAATTGTGAATCCTAGAATGATGGAGGAAGATAAGGTTGCTCATCTCGTAAAGGGTGTTACTGAGGACATGTATCAAGCCCTACTCCTGAAGGACGTTTCGACAGCAGACGGCTTCGTAAAATGGTGCCAGTATATCGAGACAATGCATCAAAAAGAATTACACGCAAGAAGTTTGAACGGCTTCCAAACGTCGTATCGATGTCTGTGATGGAGGAAGGAACTGATTTCACAAGTGTTCTTAGTCAGATGGTGAGAGAGGAAGTTCATAAAGCACTTGGACTTCTCGGCGAGAAAAATAACCGAGACACTTCAGGTCATAAGAGAGGAAATGGAACAGACATTGAACCCAATCTCTCGTCCTTCATTTCCCTGTAAAACGATGAAAAAGTCGAGACTCAGGCGAAGTTACGTTCCTACAATGCCGCATGAGGAACCTGTTTGGGCGCCAAGGAAGACTGGCGTCTGTTTCCAGTGCGGACGACCGGGACATGTGGTGCGCTGTTGTCAAGAAAGGTGGCGGATATTTGATGACACCAGGGCCACAAGGCAGCAGACCGATCTTAGCCGACGCCAACTCCGGGACGACGAAGATGAGCAAGAAGGTGTGGGCGCAGGACGACGTAGACCACCATCGCTGCAAGCTAGCCGGCCGGAGAGGACGCTCCCCAGCACGCCGATCAAGGTCTCCATCGCCGTTTAGAAGCTCCAGCTGGTCACCTAGCCGCCACAACCTGGAAAACTAAAGGGTGCGACCTTCCTTGGAGATGAGGCCGCCGAAGAGAAAAATCTTCCGCCGTCGATCACTACAAAAATGTTAGGAAACTACGTCGTTATACTCACGGATGGCCGACCAGCCCAAGCTCTTGTGGACTCTGCAGCATCATATTCAGTCATTTCGCAGAAGTACCGTCGCCAGTTGCAGAAACCGTATTCGTCGACAGCAAAACATATCTGCTGAAGGTGCCTAATGGGAAATAATGTACCATTCGTGTGGGTATAAGTGGCCATACACAGCCCTTCAAATGCATCGTCTTACAAGAGTGTAGTCATGACGTCATGCTCGGATGGTACTTTTTTAAAGCTTCTCAGGTAATTATAGATTGTGGTCGCTCGAAGATTATACTAAGCGAGATGAGATACTGTGCACAGGAAGATGCGCTTCCGAGTGTGTGGAGTCTATACGTGTTGGATGAAGTGAAGACTCCTGCAATCAGCGCTAGAAAGTTAACTGTCACATGTCATAACATGCATCAATCCATGGATCTTGCAGTGGAAAGTAAGAGAAGCATACCACTGAGGAATAGCTTGCTCATGCCAGCCTCTGTCGTCTCGTTTGAGAAGGGATTCGGTGAATTGTGGTTAGTTAACTGTCGCCGAGAACCGCAGATCCTTCCAGGGCGCATGTGCGTTGCAAACGCTGAGCCGTTAATTGAAGAACAGCTGAGCGTCATAGAAACTTCCCATGCCAAGTGTGTGGGCGAAATTAGCGCTACCACTACGAGACAAGATGTTCTAGCTTGACTATCACCAGATCTCACTAAGGAACAGCAGAAGAAACTACTTGCATTCTTCAAGAGTTCTCTTCAATCCACAGGTGAAGAGCAAATTTGACAAATCGACATTGAAGCACCGGATTAGCACTGGAGACCATCGACCAATAAGCCAGAGAGCATTCCATGTGTTAGCAACGGAACGTCGAATAATTCGCGTCGAGGTAGAGAAAATGATGAAGAATGACATCATTCAGCCTTCGCAGAGCCCATGGTCGTCACCAGTGGTCCTCATCAGGAAGAAGGATGGCAGTTGGCGCTTTAGTCTTGATTACAGGAAGCTTAATAAGATAACTAAAAAGGACGTTTACCCTCCTCCGCGAACTGACAATACACTACATTGTCTGAAGGTGGCTAAGTTTTTCGCAACCATGGACATGTACTCGGGATACTGGCAAATCGAAGTAGATGAGGCTGATCGTGAGAAAACAGCATTCATCATCTCTGAGAGCCTGCATGAGTTTAAGGTAATGCCGTTTGGTTTGTGTAATGCACCAGCAACTTTTGAATGGATGATGGATATTCTTCTACGTCACCTGAAGTGGACGATGTGTCTTTGTTATTTAGATGACATTATAGTTTCTCGGAAACATTTGATGAACATATAAAAAGGTGGGGGTCGTTCTTAAGTGTCTCCAATATGGCAGACTGAAACTTAATCCAAGAAAATGTCTTTTGGAGCAAAAGAAATCAAAATACTTGGACACCTTGTGTCAAACGAAGGTGTACGGCCAGACCTGGAGAAGGTGAGATCTATAACGGAATTTCCTGTTCCTAAATTTATTAGAGATGTGAGAAGCTTCATCGGATTATGTTCTTATTACCCTCGTTTTATCAAAGATTTTTGTATCATAGCCAGGCCACACCAAGGGTTTATCTTGGGTGGTGCTCATCAAGATTCTTTCGATGTGCTGCGAAAAGCTCTGACGACTAACCCTGTACTTGGTCTGTATGATGAGAGAGCGCCTACAGAACTACACACAGATGCTAGTGAGTATATGATCGGTGCTGTTCTGGTGTAAATTTCGGATGGAAAAGAGAAGGTTATAGCCTATGCTTCTAGGACACTTACAAAAGCCGAGAGAAACTACTCAACAACAAAAAGAGAATGTCTTGCTGTGATCTGGGCCATGTGCAAATTTCGACAGTATCTCTATGGAAGGCCATCCACAGTTGTTACAGACCACCATTTACTTTGTTGGTTGGCAGGTCTTAATGAACCAACAGGACGATTCGCTAGGTGGGCACTACATCTTCAGGAGTATGACATTAGCACAGTGTACAAAAGTGGAAGTGCGAGATGCCGATTGTCTCTCAAGAAACCCTGTGCAAGACCATTAAGACTTTGATGAAGACAGTGACTGTTTCGCTGCACTACAGGATCTCTCTGCTGAGCAGAAGGACGCCAAGGTATCTCAAATTATGCTTGCCTTAAATCGGTCAGAGGATGTGAAAGGACAATTGAAGGTAGTTAATGGATCACTTTGAAAGACAAACTTTGATCCGTTTGGAAAGAGGTGGCTACCAGTGATTCCTAAACACATACGCTTAGATGTCCTACAGAAATTCCATGAAACACCTGAGGCCGGACATTTAGGATTTATTAAGCCCTACGATAGAATCTACAAGAGATTTTTCTGGATGGGTTTACTTAGGAGTGTCCGTCACTATGTGTCGGACTGTAGATATTGCGAGAGGAGATGGGCAGTTCTTCAGGAACCACCTGGCCGGCTCATACCAATTCCACCAGCCGACACGCCTTTCCAGCGTGTTGGGATTGACCTTCTCGGACGATTTCCAACGTCTGCTAGTGGCAATAGATGGACCATTGTTTGCACTGAGTATCTGACACGCTATGCCACTACAAAAGCCCCGAAAACAGCCGAAGCATCTGAGGTAGTCAAATTTATCGTGGAAGACTTTGTATGAAAACACGGTGTCCCAAGGTCGTTAATTACGTATCGAGGAAAAGCTTTTCTGTCGAATCTTGTGACAGAGTTAAACCGTCGGTGCATATTTACTCATCACATGACGACTGGCTACCATCCGCAAACTAACAGGGTTACTGAACGCCTTAATAAGACCTTGGCCGACATGCTATCAATGTTCGTCAATGTTGAGCAGAGCAACTGACATGAGGTGCTACCTTTCGTGACGTTTACCTACAACACCACCAAACAAGACACTACAGGATTTACGCCATTTTTCCTGGTGCATGGGCGTGAGGCGACTACGACGATGGACTCTGTATTTCTGTTACATCCCGATGACGCGGACGACGACTAGATCGGCCAGGTGTTAACCAGAGCGGAGGAAGTTCGGCAGGTAGCTCGACTCCGCACGCTGCAGGCTCAAGAAAACGATCGCCAAAGGTATGACGCAAGCCACCGCCCTGTTGTCTACTAGCCCAGTACCTCGTTTGGATCTTCACTCCAGTTCGGAAGGTTGGTCTCTCTGAGAAGTTCCTCAGGCGCTACTCTGGACCTTATTAGGTTGTAAGACAGTTGTCTGATGTTACATATCAAGTTGAAGATTTCGACCCCGACACAAGACGACGAAGAAACATCAGGGATACGGTCCACGTCCATCGAATGAAGCCCTATAAGGATCATGCAACCCAGGGTAAATTGGAAGCTCTAGCGACAGGTAACAAGCGGAAAGGTGACGAATAGCGTAGCGGCAAAAGAGGCTGTAAGAAGATCACCGCCAGGGCGAGAATCAGTAATCAGGAGTCGGAGTATACAGGACCGATGACTCGTTCCCGGACTAGGAGTACGTAACACTGAGACGCTGTTCTCATAAGGAGAGAGCAATGTCACATATAAAGCTGAGTAACAGCGTGGTGTAATGGTTATGATACTGAACTGTTGCATGGAGGGTCGTGAGTTCAAAACTCACTTGCACTGTTATATTTTAATTTCTGTATTCGGTTCGAGTACATTCTAGAAGTATCCACAAATGTAAAGGATTATTGTGCTGGAATGTTCTGTAGCGTTATGTAAGATATAGTTAACGAATTAAGTTTATTGTAATTGATAACTAATTCAGTATTGGGTATGTGAATCGTGTAGCTGTATATATACTGTATGTGTCCTGGCCGGAGGCAGTTCGCTCCGCGCTCTTGTATGTGCAAATGCTGAATAAACCTTCCTAAGTGAAGGAAGTGTTCGTCATTCATCTAATTACACCTTGTGCTGCGTAACAAAATTTTCATTGAAAAATTACTATGAATTACTGTTACTAATACTTCACAATCAACTGATCACTCTCACTCTTGACTAATCTTCACACTAGCACTTGCTACAACTAGGATTTTTCACTTATTCATTCTTCAGTCTTAGTATTTCTGCTCCTGAATATAAACTAGCTTCCTATTCTGCGAATAGTTCGTATTTACAACGCTACGTATCGAAGGATCTCTGTACAACAAAACAGTAGAATAATCGCGACTTTTCTCGGACAAATGCCGTACGGGATAACGTATCGAGATCAATAGAATGGCCGCGACTTTTCTCGTAGGTTTGTATTAGCTATCTATGCGCCAGACAGAAACGTGTAAGATACGATAACGCGGACGCGCGTGCTACATAGGAGACTACAACTACTCGATAACTCGATTCAGTCAAGTCGACTGACGAAAGAAACGAACGAAGAGCGTGCGGGCTGACTGGTGGGGGCGGCGCGTGAGGCAGTGCACTCTCACCTCGACTGACAAATGATTGGAAGCCAAATCAATCAACTGCGAATGTTTGCTATGATGATAATGATGGATACACAATATTTCGTCTCAACGATACTCGTATTATTTCTGTACGTCTTAGGATTGCCTTGGCGTGCTATGTTATTCTACCTGAATGTGCTCTCAGGATTTCCAACTGAACAAATTCACGTTTTCTGATGAGGTGATCTATAAGGTTTTTAAAAGGCAGAAGCAGATGAGAGATTATTGTGTCATGCAGTTATGTACTTTTTCTTTGTATATGAAGGAAAATAATCCATTTGTGAAAATGTTCAAAATGGCTCTGTGCACTATGGGACTTAACATCTTAGGTCATCAGTCCCCTAGAACTTAGAAGTACTTAAACCTAACTAACCTAAGGACATCACACAACACCCAGCCATCACGAGGCAGAGAAAATCCCTGACCCCGCCGGGAATCGAATCCGGGAACCCGGGCATGGGAAGCGAGAACTCTACCACACGACTGTGAAAATGTAATTGGATATATATCTACTAGCATGACAAAAAAAGACGCATCGCGAAGGAATTGTTCAAATGGAATGGAAATTGGTAGATTTGATATATGTGTACAGACAAACAAAAGACCACAATTTCAGAAAAAAATGGATGATTTATTCAAGAGCAAAAGCTTCACAAACTGAGCAAGTCAATAATGTGTTGAACCATCTCTGCCCTTATTCAAGCAATTATTCAACTTGCCATTTATCGATAGACCTGCAGGATGTCGTCCTGAGCGAGATCATGCTAAATTCTGTCCAACTGGCGCGTTCATTTGTCAAAATTCCGAGCTGGTTGGAGGGCTCTGCCCATAATGCTACAAGTGTTCCCCGTTGGGGAGAGGTCCGACTTCCTTGCTGGCCAACATAGGGATTGGCGAGCACGAAGACAAGTATTAGAAGCTCTGGCTGTGTGCAGACGGGCATTCTCCTGGATCGCTTGCCATGGAGGGTAACAAAACAGAGCGTAGACGCACTGCTGTACTGTAAGGGTGCTGCTGATGACAACCGAAGGAGTCCTGCTATGAAATGAAATGGCGGCCAAGGCCGAATGGTGGGCGACGGTCAGATTGGTGTCCCACTACTGCCTGGTGCACCTCTGGACACGTCTTTGCTGATTATCAGGGCTCACTTCGAAGTGGGGCTCATCACCAAAGACAATTCTAGCCAATGAGATTCCACACTGAAGTGGCTGGAGACTCCCCTGACAGTGGTGGGGAACCGACCTGACTGTCACCCACCATACAGCCTGACAACCAGGAGTGATGGTACAGGGTACCATTTCACTTCATAGCCATACTCCTATGGTTGTCACACGCAGCACCCTTACAGTACAGCAGTAAGCTGACGATATGCTACAACCCGTTTTGTTGCCCTTCAGGGCAAGCCATCCTCGGCTTACATTTCAGCAAAATAATGCCCGCCCGCCCGCACATGGTGAGATGTTCTACTGCTTGTTTCATGCTTGACGAACCCTACGTTGGCCAGCAGTGTCGCCAGATGTCACCCTAACTGAGAACGATTGGAGCGTTATGGGCAGGGTGCTCTAATCGGCTCGGGATTTTGACGATCTAAAGCGCCTGTTGGACAAAATTTGTCACGATATCTGTCAGGCAGACATCCAACAACTCTATCAATGAATGCCAAGCCGAATAACTGCTTGTATAAGGGCCAGCAGTGGACCAGCTGGTTACTGACTTGCTAAATTTGTGAAGCTCTTTCTCTTGAATAAATCATCCAATTTTTCTGAAATTTTTTATCATTTGTTTGTATATATATGTACATCACATCTACCAATTTCTGTCCCATTTGAGGTTCGTCCTTTTTATTTCCCCCCTCCTTTTATAGTGTAAAAAAAAAAATCTACCCACCAAGCGGCCGTAGGGGAAGACAAACACAAAAGTTATGTAAATGTGCAAGTTTTCGTTGCCAGTTGCTCCTTCTTCGGGCAGAAGGGTTGAAGGAAAAGGAAGAGCGGCGAACGAAAGGGACTGGCGACGTTTAAGAAATGGAAAAGGAAAGTTGCCCAGAACCACAGGTCAGGGGAGACTTACTGGATGGGACGAGAACGAAAGAGGGATTCGGTCAACTCACTCCACAGATCTTATATATAGCAGATAGTAAACGAGAATATTTTACAGTTTGGCCGGCCGGTGTAGCCGAGCGGTTCTAGGCGCTACAGTCTGAAACCGCGCGACAGCTACAGTCCTGCCTCGGGCATGGATGTGTGTGATCTCCTTAGGTTAGTTAGGTTTAAGTGGTTCTAAGTTCTAGGGGACCGATGACCTCAGCAGTTAAGTCGCATGGTGCTCAGAGCCATTTGAACCATTGTACAGTTTTCCTTGTTGTCAAGGTTATTTCATCTATTTTTATAAGAAAAAGATACCAGTCCGTTGTGTGGACGGTTCGTTTCCTCCATATCTTTGGAACAGCAAAGGATAGAAATGACGTGGTTTTTTAAGCAATCAGTCAGTAGTTTTGTCAAGAGTTAATTCTGCACACATATAACAAAAAGAATTTACGCTATCCACTCAGGTTCGAGGCATATCTTGATCAGAATTAAGAGCTAACGCAGACCTTAACAAACTTAGAGCAACAAGCAATCACTTCATCTATTGTCATAACTTTCAGTGCTGAGATGAAAGTGACAACAAACAACGTGATTCTATGTGTTCCAGCATGACTCATCGGCTGTGATACCAAAACACCTTAATTTCGTCATGTGTCCAGAGTAATTTTGTGATGCTAGAAATTCCGTTTTATCTGTCTGAACGAAATATACAATGCATCTACTTTTAACCCTTTATACATTGTATCAATTACCATTTTTTAATTTATTTATAATTATTTTGCTTTTGGTACAAAATAATCCCTTGTAAAGTAAAAGTAGTTTTTTCTATGCTTTAGTGTAAATTATTCTCGCTGGTACTTACCATCAGGAATTTGAGGAAACACTCAGAAAGGACAAATTCAGATACATACAGTTTTATTTACATGTCTTCTTACAGTAACCTTGAAAACAGTTCTTTGTTTTCATTACAGCAGAGAAACATATTGCAGAATGAGCATTTAGAATGAGGTTTTGAGTATATTTTTCGAACTGAACACATCCCCCCCCCCCCCCCTCTCTCTCTGTTAGCTCTGTTGGGAAAATACAGGCCAATGAGCACCCACATTCAGCTTCGTTGTGTCTTTTGACAGAGAAAAGGAACTCGTCCTCTTCTTTGGTTGTTCTAGTGTGTTTTGGCTGTTGGACGCCCTCTTTTCTTACAGAGCTACTTCCTTGGGCTCTTAGTCCCGTTGCAAAGGTCTTTCTGAACTCTAGTAACGAAACATCTCTGTAAATGAAATAGGCATTAACATATGACATTTCAAGCAGGTAGGAGAACAATCTGTGCCACCATTTCTTCGAATTCCTTCTTTGTGTCATATAGTGCGTGGAACATACCTGCCTTGTCTACCCCGCCCGCTGATAATTGTAGTCTCAGAGAACTGCAGGTGCAACAACACCTTTCTTTGTCACATCCAGATCTTCACGACTAAAGTTGGTAGAATCAGTGCCTTGCTAATCTGTTGGAAAAATTGCTGTCTGTTCGGACGAACAGTTCCACAGGCAAATATATTGTTTGCCTTCAGGTGTTCAAACAACTCATCACTAGTGTACAGCCACATCCTTTGAGTGACCTCTTCAGTCAGTTCCCAACACTGTCGCTTAGCCCAAATCTCCCCTTATCTTCATTCCTCGTTGTCGACGGGACGTTAAACACTAACCACCACCACCACCACCACCACCACCTTATCTTCATTGTCCAGTCTCTCGCCCCAGTGCTCCTAATTTTACGAAGTTTATCAGAGCTATATTTCGGGAAAGCGCTGTTGTCATTTACGTGAATATTTGCAAGAATGTCAAAGTCAGTGCCACTTGACAAGTAGTGATTCAGATGAGACAAGCGATCTTGAAACGTCCCCTTAGAGAAATTATACACAACTGTGCTTAAACTGACACACAATATTTTTAGCGCAACGCAATCTGACTTTCAAAAATCCCTACAAAAGAATGGCCCTGACTAACATTAACCTATACCTTTCACAAATCACTTACCTCACCAAAAATCTTCGTTACTCGAACTACTGCAATACGGCGAGCGCCACTACTGCCAGCTAAATAAAAGATTCAAACTACGGAAGGCACTAACTACTGATAGGTATAGTTAGCAAATGAAAGATTTTAATAGAGAACAAACAATGTATTTACCTTAATAGTCATAATATATATAGCAGTTCATGACATACAGTCTTACAAATTTCAAAACTCCGCCATCTCTCTCCCCACATCCACCACTGCTGGCGGCTCACCTCCAACTGCGCAACGCTACGCGCTGTTGACAGCCACCTGCCCAACGCTACAATGGCGAGTGTTATAACAATGCCAACCAGCCACAGACTGCACACAGCACAGCCAGTGATTTTCATACAGAGGTGGCGTTACCAATAAAAAAACCTAAACAGCCTACTTACAATCTGAAGTCCTAAAAATGCCTGTATTTCTCCTTCTTCACTCTCCTTTGTTTTTCTTGAATGTACATATTACTTTAAAACATCAAAGCCGGCCGGAGTGGCCGTGCGGTTCTGGGCGCTACAGTCTGGAACCGAGCGACCGCTTCGGTCGCAGGTTCGAATCCTGCCTCGGGCATGGATGTGTGTGATGTCCTTAGGTTAGTTAGGTTTAATTAGTTCTAAGTTCTAGGCGACTGATGACCTCAGCAGTTAAGTCGCATAGTGCTCAGAGCCATTTGAATCATTTTTTGAAAACATCAAAGTTTCGGTTCACATTAAGGTACAGCAGTGAGAAAAACACTGCTGTCTCTGTTTCTACGAATGCTGCAAAACTGGACCCACTTCCTTTGCACATGCTGGCAAACTATTTGACAGATTTATCTTTTCCCACTTCCTTTCACTCTGAGGGACTGACGCATAATCGTCACTAGAATCAGATTCAGGAATTATTATAATATTTTGTAGTTTGGAACAGTTTGAAACAACACAATTTCATTCCCCTAATTCTTCTTCTGAACTGCCCTGTGACGGTGTGTCAATGTCAGAAAGCACATCTCCATCCAGGACAGCTAGGATTTCTTCCTCTGTAAGATGTTTTTGGTGATGTATTCTTGCTAGAAGCAGAAAGGTAGTATGTAGTGTCAAGATTGAGATCGTATTAACAAAAATTGGAATCATGTAATTATTACTAGTGAATTAGTCTTATTTAAAATAAAACTCATCAAATTTGTAAAGTTTTTGACATTGATGTACATTCTCTACATATACGGGGAGTATAATGAACTCAATATTTTCCGTCTATAAACACACGAGAAACCTCCAATTTCCTGTTGGTACTTTCAAGTACCAACATACACATTAGGTTCTACAACGCCACTTGACTGTGAGTGGCATGTCAATGTTGAGTCGAAGCGCCCTGTACAGGGTACCCAGGCACCACAAAGGCCACAGGGCGCTGTACCGATCCCCCTAACCAATAAATTTGATTTTTTTGTGTTTGTGGGGATTCGAGGTGCTATCTTTAACTGAAACTGAGCCAATGGGACTCACTTTCGGGGAAACCTGTTTTGTTCAGTGTCAGGAGGCGGCAAACGCAAAAGAGTAGGGGTCTGTTAACCGTCAGCAGTTCAAACGTACAGCGAATAATGGTACGTCTCAGGGAAATGGCAGCAAGGAATCGGAAGGAACATCAGATACATGCAGTGAGTATAACCGGAGGCCTCAATCAGCATGCTGCAGAGGCTATTGTGGCCGCCATTGAGAGAACAGGGTACAGCACACTACAGATGGTGGCGCAAGCTGGAACAAACAATGCTTGTCACCTAGGCTCTCAGGTTATACTTGGATCAGTCGAGCGACTAGCAGAGAGGTTGCTCGTGGGATTTAGGTGAGAATCATGATCTGCAGCGTTGTCCTCAGAACAGATCGTGGCCTCTTGGTTCTTAGTCGAGAGGGATGCCTGAACTAGACATTCTGACGGTTCTGTGCAAGCTAGGTTGTAACTTCCTATACAACGAAGGGTTGAGATTTGTAGGGTCCCCCTCATTAGCTGAGGTGTGCACTACATATGTGCAGCTGCCCACGCAGCCGACTGTGTGTGAGGTGCATACAAGTTTTTTTTTCTTTAGATAGGCAACTCTCCATCCAGTCAGGATAACAATAGATTTGGGAAATCCAGAAGTATCAATGTAAGATCCAAAGAAATTCCTCCCACGGACAGGAATATCAAAATCTGCAAGCTAGCCTTTGGTGACAGAAGTTCTCTGTCTGCCAAACAAGTAAAAAGTCGTAACCACTACACCCAAGAGGTGACGCGTATATCAACAGCGCACCGAAATTTGACATTCGAAAATAGTGGCTCCTGTGTGGACCACCTAATGAGTTGACTAACTTAACATAAAATTAATTTAATGCCTTCAAACCCACAACAAAATAAATGAGAGATTAGAGTCCACACAGAAGCATACCGACAATCCTTCTTTCCACGTACAATACGAGACTGGAATAGAAGGGAGAACCGATAGAGGTACTCAGGGTATCCTCCGCCACGCACCGTCAGGTGGCTTGCGGAGTATGGATGTAGATGTAGATGTAGATGTAGACATCATAGGGAATAAGAATGGGTGTCTTTGAAAAATTAATAACAAGGACCTACGGTATCACAAAGAGATTTATTAGCTAATATCAAGGTAAAGAGACAACAGACATATAAATAGAAACTTCAACGATATAACATTTCATTAACACGACCTCAGGTTGGTTTGCAATGGACTTGGGGAACCTATATGGAATTCATGTGTAGATGAGATTGGCTACTGTGAGTGGAAGAATTCCAATCTAGGCAAGCACATTACGTTCTATCGTTCCACTGATTGGTCTCTCGCGTCTAAACATAATTAAGCATGCAATGGACACCGGGAGTGACTACTGTGAGTACAAGGCTGCTACAAAAAAGATGGCTGTGAAAACGATTGTTCAGCTTCTGAATCTGCCGAAGCTGCGCAACGTTACTGATATAGCCAGTGAAAGACGAGATGCTGTCATATGCTGGAGGTGACCATTGCATTAGGGGCACCTTCAGCACTTTCCTCGAGCAGCAAGCGAGTTCGTGGAACCTTCTCATTGCTAGTCTCCCTTTGTAGTCACCGAAACTGGCCATAGGCCGTGCAGGGCAGTGGCTTATGGGCCGCCGTTCTGGAGGCCAGGCTTGTTTGCTGGCTGCTGAACCAAGAGGCTGGGAACGCAGGGGCTGAACGCAAAATGCCACTTCCTTAGAAACTGGTGGCCCCGGGCATCCTGGAGCCGGCCTAACCGCTTTATTAGCGAGTGGACGTCGTGTGGCAGTCAGGTCTCCTTATTCCGTGTGTGGGTCCAGGTAACCAGGTAAAGCGCCGTCAGGCTGGCGCTCGGCTAATTTGTTTATTATAAGAACAGCGTACATTGTGAGACGGGAGGACGCAGAGTGTGCTTGCCTAGTTTGGCATTCTTCCACTCGCAGTAGCCAGTCTCATCCACACATAAATTCCAGTTAGGTTCTCCAAGTCCATTGCAAACCAACCTGAGGTCGTGTTAGTGAAATGTTATACCTTTGAAGTTTCTGTTTATATGTCGCGTTTCTTAGATGCCGCCGTGCCTCGTCAAAACGGCGCCCACTAAATCGTTTTATGGGCGAGACAGAGCACTTTTCACGAGGAAGCTTCCCTCATCTTGTGAAATGCACCAGGGGTTTGGCTGCAGGAGCTACAGGCACTGTGTGCTGTTCTTTCGGAGAATAGGATGTTTACTGCACTGCAGCGATTGGTTGACGAAGATCGGTTTCCTTGTTAGAAAACATGATTGGCGCGGTAACCACTGCTGGGCCATGACAGGTTTATTCAAGAACATCGGGGGGAACGGCAGTTTCTCGGAAGGTTGTGAGCAACTGGAGAGGAGAGGATTTGCTTCTCGACCGTAACGGAGTACAGTCGCTAGAGCTCTTCTGTTTCTATAGAGAGAGCAGTTACCTGTAAAGACGTCCGGACACCCGAGTCAAACTGTATATTTTCGTGGACGTGAGACAATCACCGATGGATGTTGGGTCATCTCCCGCAGTACAATGCGCCACCGAACTTAGCAGCTCAGGCCGCGTCTGCATGCAGATGGCTGCCAGAAGCAGAGTTCGTTTTGTTTGCAGATGACACAAGTATTACAAGTCCGTATTTTCATGGATATTAATAAATGGTTTAAAGCCAACTCACTGACATTAAACTTCGAAAAGACTCACTGTATGCAATTCAAAACCTGTAAGAGGTTTCAACCCAGCATATGCACAAAGTATGAAGAAGAGCAGATAGAAGAGGTTGACAGTCTTAAATTCCTGGAATTACAACTTGGTAATAAATTCAGTTGGGAGGAGCACACCACAGAACTGCAAAAACGCCTTAACAAATCTGTATTTGCAATTCGAGTGTTAGCAGACATAGGCGACATAAAAATGAAAAAGCTTGCATACTTTGCCTACTTTCATTCCATAATGTCATATGGTATAATATTTTGGGGTAACTCTTCAAGTCAAACAAAAGTTTTCAGAGTCCAAAAGCGTGTAATAAGTATTATTTGTTGAGTAAATTCACGGACGTCATGTAGAAACCGCTTCACAGAACTGGGTATACTAACTACTGCCTCTCAGTATATTTACTCCTTAATGAAATTTGTCCTAAATAATATATCTCTTTTTCCAAAAACAACTCATTTCATACATACAATACCAGGAACAAAAATGATCTGCACAAGGACTTAAAAGCACTTACTTTAGTTCAAGAAGGGGTCCACTACTCAGGAACACTCATCTTCAATAATTTGCCAGCAAACATAAAAAATTTAGTTACAAATAAAGATCAGTTTAAAAGGAGCCTGAAAGACTTACTAATGGCCAACTCCTTCTACTCCATTGACGACTTTTTAAATAGAAACAAATGATGTATTGTATATATTCATACTATTAGTATTGTTATTTCAGCTTTAAAAAAAATTGACATCTTCCACATCCACGAGGATCTCCTCAGCACGGATCCAATCTAGCATCTCGTCTTTCACTCACTATATCAGTAACGTTGCGCAGCTTCTGCAAATTCAGAAGCTCATCAATCGTTTTCACAGCCATCTTTTTTATAGCAGCCTTGTACTCTACTGCCGAATTTAATTCTACTACTGCTACTCAAGTCATGCAATTACTGTTAGATCAATCAGTGGTTTACCCTAACCCTAACAGTACATCAGATCAATTGGGGAAAATTTAGATACACCAAAGGCGAATGAAATTGTATGATAATCACCGAAACAAAATGAAAGGGGAAGTGCCTGACGGGCATTACCACGGCAGTGGCCTACACGGAAGGCGCACCGCCATCTTTGAATACCCCACTCTCACAGTAGATAATTTTTCGCCATTTGTGGCTCGCTCAAGGCAAGGGATAATGTGACACAACACAAGGAAAAGCCTCAATTAAAAAACATGATAACAACCACTAGTCATGGTGAAGTCAGAAAGGGCAGAGATCGTGCAGGCGAATATTGCCAACCTCACAGCCAATTTTACTCTCATTCACAGGAATACCCATATGCACACACATCCTCTCTTCCACTTGCAAGAAAGTTGAGCACTGCTGGGTGTTGCCATTGTTAGCTCCATGGAGCACATGGTCGAGCAAACATCCAGACTTAATTCGTTAACAAGGCATAGTTTAATTGTGTCCACCACAAACCCACCATTCACTAGAAGAAGGAAAGGGGAAATACTTATAAAGGTTATGTGAAAAGTGGCCATGTACATTCAATGTCCCTGAGCAAAGAAAAGAGACAGCCAGACTGACGTAACCTAATGTCCTTTCGTATTGATTCATTAATTCAACATAACTGTTGCGCAATTTGCATTCACGTTTCATTAATACATGGAGTAGACGTGTAGCTGGATTTTCAAAATGTGTGTCACAATTTATACATGAAAAATAAGTTTATTAAAAGGCTATCAGTAAGTGAAAAACTAGTGAGGATACATACGAAAATAAATATCCAAGGTACACAAAAGAAAAAAAACAAATGAAGTCTAATGGTAACATTACATGAAAACACAAAACTAGGGATGTTTATAGCAGGGACTGACCACAGTGGCCAGTTGTGGTTTAGTGCTCACCAACCAAAAATGAGACCTACTTAAATCTATCAATTATAGCTTGTAATTTTAACGAGTGAGGTAGTTGATGACCAGAAACTAAGTTCACTGAACATTTGTGCACACAACAACAATGAAATACATTTTTTTCTTTGGTTTATGAAATAAATTGCGAATGGGCTCGACCTATCTCGGGTAGGTCTCGACAGAATTGTTTTACACAAGGCACTACGTAACACAGGCTGACAGCACAGTAGTCTTGGTGAGAGTTGCGAGCAGTCTTACAGACCAGGCCCATGCGGGAGTCGGTGGGTGTGGGCGTTGGTGGCCGTGATGTGTGTGATGTCCTTAGGTCAGTTAGGTGTAAGTAGTTCTAGGTTCTAGGGGACTGATGACCTCAGAAGTTAAGTCCCATAGTGCTCAGAGCCATTTGAGCCATTTTTGAACTGCTAATATATCCGGATCGAGTCCACTTTGAGCACGTATGTGTATTTTTAAAAACACTGTTTCAGCAAAAAGACCAGTTATCATTGGATAACAGGAGGGTGCAGATTACAGGCACGGTGTAGATGGTGTGACATAGATGACATTCAGTGAGAGCAGTGATAGTCCTCCACTGGAAAAAGTAAAGCCAAACACAGTGTTCATATTTGACGATGTTGCTGTGTAAAACCAATATCTGATTCGACGATATTTCTGTTTTGGTCGCCATTTGGTTGTTTATGTATTTTATCTGACTCAGACATATTCCATTGTCCGAAAACTGCTGGTGGGAGTAATGCAAACCTAATTATTGCATTCAAACAGAACAATCTGAATTTAAAGTACATTTACTAGGCTCAGACGGAGGTAAAGACGGAGCTTCTAGGAGTTCCTACGTACATCCATGGGAAGAGGCGAGATTTATGAAAATTTTAGATTCATGAAAAACAAAAAAACATTCTCATTCAGTGCTAGTGAGAAAAAATGTGAAAAATAAATACGCAACCAGTGTTAATATCGTATCATTAAGTTAAAATTATCTCTGTGTTGGATAGCAGAGTTAAATTGTACCTCAAGAACTATGTTGCACCTCAAGAAGTGAACTGTACCTCAAGAACTGAATTATAATCTCATGAACTGAATTGTAATCTGAAAACCTATATTGTATGTGTGTGAAATGAATAAACGAAAAAGTAGCATACGCCTTCGTTGTTGTTGTTATTTACAAAAAACCTATCCCTGTTGCAAGTATACATATAAAGGCTGTGCAGGACATGAATGACATTATATGGAGACAAGTCCGAAAGAACAGATATCATCTCCATATATAGTTCATGCTAACCGACCATGACCTTCTTCTTCTGTGTGGATGCACACGCATTGCCCGAACTCTTACGGGACTTGGTAAGATTTTCTGCCAGAAGTAATTAGTGTAGTGGGCAGGGGCACTACAAATGTAATGTGTGGTCATTAAGTAGGGAATGTAGGTCTCACGGGGAGCGTGCAAGGGATAAATCCCTGCAGTCGCACTATCCTCTGTGCTTCGGTTGCTCGGATGGATAGAGCGTCTGCCCTGTAAGCAGGAGATCCCAAGTTCGAGTCCCGGTTAGGACACACATTTTCAGCTGTCCCCGTTGATGTATATCAACGCCTGTCGACAGTGTAGGGTCTTGATTTAATTATCATGAATGACATTGGTTTTTCTGAAAGTGAGTGCTGTTAAGGAGGTGAACTTTAAGACAGAGAATTAAAAAAATATGTACAATGCTTGCACGAATAAGCCCATTGTGCAGCATAAATTGGCTTATCGGAGCAGGAAGCATGTGACCATGTCCGCTTCCAAAGACATATAGCAAACATGTATAAAATTATTTCTAGGAGAACCTCAGACATAGCATCAGGACGTAAATGTATAAAGGTGTGGAAAAAAAAGTAATCTGATTGTGATGTAAAATTTCATTTATTTCTCAAAGTAATTTTGGATTTTCATAAGCAGGTGCCACAGCAACACTATTTTCACACATCTTCTTCTTGAGTTGATGGAGAGCAGGGTACTCGTAGAATTCCAGGTCTTGAATAACAGCAAACTTGAAGTTTCGACACATCTCCTTCCCCTTCACGTAGATGACGGTCGAATAATCGAAGCGCTTTATAGCGTATACCAGGATCATCCCAGCGAATTCCATAGTAAAAATGTGTTAAACACTTCGCACTCTTCCATATTTTAGCGCACCTCAGATCCTCGGAAGACCTCGGTGATGCTATGTTTGCTGAGAATCTCTCTATTATTCCAGCATGTTCTGTCTATGCCATGTCTTTAAATATGAACTTTCTACGCTCATCATCACAGAAACCATGAAGTAGAGCAACAGGTAATTAAAAAAGTGGTAGCATCTTACTTGCCTATGTAACAAATATTATTATTATTATTATTGCCTTTTTCAGCTGAACACCCAGTATAATATATCTTAATTGGTCTGTCAATGTTGCTTTGCGCATTTGAGTTATAGGGCTTAAGGCAGAGCTCATACTTTGAAATGAGTTAATCCCTTTTAAACATGCCAGGTAGCAAATAAAATCTGTGCGATATATATACAGGGTGAGTCACCTAACATTACCGCTGGATATATTTCGTAAACCACATCAAATACTGACGAATCGATTCCACAGATCGAACGTGAGGAGAGGGGCTAGTGTAATTGGTTAATACAAACCATTAAAAATGCACGGAAGTATGTTTTTTAACACAAACCTACGTTTTTTTTAAAATGGAATCCCGTTAGTTTTGTTAGCACATCTGAACATATAAACAAATACGTAATCAGTGCCCTTTGTTGCATTGTAAAATGTTAATTACATCCGGAGATATTGTAACCTAAAGTTGACGCTTGAGTACCACTCCTCCGCTGTTCGATCGTGTGTATCGGAGAGCACCGAATTACGTAGGGATCCAAAAGGAACGGTGATGGATCTTAAGTACAGAAGAGACTGGAACAGCACATTACGTCCACATGCTAACACCTTTTTATTGGTCTTTTTCACTGACGCACATGTACATTACCATGAGGAGTGAGGTACACGTACAAACGTGGTTTCCGTTTTCAATTACGGATTGGAATAGAGTGTGTCCCGACATGTCAGGCCAATAGATGTTCAATGTGGTGGCCATCATTTGCTGCACACAATTGCAATCTCTGGCGTAATGAATGTCGTACACGCCGCAGTACATTTGGTGTAATGTCGCCGCAGGCTGCCACAATACGTCGTTTCATATCCTCTGGGGTTGTAGGCACATCACGGTACACATTCTCCTTTAACGTAACCCACAGAAAGAAGTCCAGAGGTGTAAGATCAGGAGAACGGGCTGGCCAATTTATGCGTCCTCCACGTCCGATGAAACGCCCGTCGAACATCCTGTCAAGGGTCAGCCTAGTGTTAATTGCGGAATGTGCAGGTGCACCATTATGCTGATACCACATACGTCGACACGATTCCAGTGGGACATTTTCGAGCAACGTTGGCAGATCATTCTGTAGAAACGCGATGTATGTTGCAGCTGTTTGGGCCCCTACAATGAAGTGAGGACCAATGAGGTGGTCGCCAATGATTCCGCGCCGTACATTTACAGTCCACGGTCGCTGTCGCTCTACCTGTCTGAGCCAGCGAGGATTGTCCACGGACCAGTAATGCATGTTCCGTAGATTCACTGCCCCGTGGTTCGTGAAACCCGCTTCATCGGTAAACAGGTAGAACTGCAACGCATTCTCTGTTAAAGCCCGTTGACACAATTTCACTCGATGATTAAAGTCATCACCATGTAATTGCTAATGTAGTGACAAATGAAACGGGTGAAAGCGGTGACGATGCAGTATGCGCATGACACTACTTTGACTCAGTCCACCGGCTCTCGCAATGTCCCGTGTACTCATGTGTGGGTTCATGGCAACAGCAGCTAGCACACCAACTGCATCCGCTTCTCCAGTGACGGGCCTGTTACGGACCCATTTGCGTGGTATGACCATACCTGTTGCATACAGTTGGCGGTAGATGTTTTGCAATGTGCGGCACGTTGGATGCTCTCTGTCCGGGTACCGTTCTGCATACACCTTGCAGGCTTCAGCTGCATTTCGTCGACACTCGCCATAGATGAGTATCATCTCCGCCTTTTCAGAGTTCGTATACACCATGGTCACAGTTCCTACAACACTACACTATCACAGACGTCTGGTAACACGGTGTACTACAGTTGGTTTGCTTGCGGAGACGAATGCAGAATAACAATAGCAGCAAGCGCTACATGCGAACACTGCGACAGCTAGACCAAAACACAACAGTGCACTACAGCCACACTCGTAAACACGGTCGTCATCGTAAACATGTCCCTGCAGATGCTGCTCGCCGTGTTTGTTACAACACGCAACTGAACGTCGGAGGTTTCAAGAGTCAACTTTAGGTTACAATATCTCCGGATGTAATTAACATTTTACAATGGAACAAAGGGCACTGATTACGTATTTGTTTATATGTTCAGATGTGCTAACAAAACTAACGTGGTTCAATTTAAAAAAAAACGTAGGTCTGTGTTAAAAAAACATACTTCCGTGCATTTTTGTATGGTTTGTATTAAACAATTACACTAGCCCCTCTCCTCATGTTCGGTCTGTGGAATCGGTTCGTCAGTATTTGATGTGGTTTACGAAATATATCCAGCTGTAACGTTGGGTGACTCACCCTGTATATCACGTACTGATTCTACAAGCTGAGTAGAGAACATGTAGTAATCAAAAGCGTTCACCTGGAGACGATCTTTAATCACTTCCATAAAAGTATCCAAGAGCACATTACACACATTTCTCGATTTCGCCCACTCAGACACGTTGTAAGCAGTAAGATTCTTTTTTTCCCAGCGAATCAGTACTCTTCAAGGGTAATTGTTCTAACATATTGAGGAATTAAGAGCTCTAGAACATTTTTTTATAATGTGTGGTGCAGCTGTGTTCTTGAATAGGTAGAGTTGTGCAGTCACTATCCCCCTTTAACAGCGATAACTGAAGCATGACCATACTTTGCACAATACACACACTACCGCTCCTCAGATTCACTATTAGAATTAGGAATTATCTTATTCATAGACATCCTACACACATTTCCAGTTGAATAACTGAATGATAGCGATTATTCAGTGTAGTGATTATTCAGTTACGTACAGCTGGTGCTCCGAAAGGGACAAACAGAAGTCTATTGTATGCTTAGAATAAAGCAGTCTTTACTTTCAAGTCCATGGGAGGTTTCTGCATAGCATGGTATTCCGCACACACGTTATAGGATCAAAACAGGTCTGTACAGTTAGTCGTCACTACTCGCTCATGTAGCAAACAAACTCTTTGCATGACGCTCTAACGTACTCTTTTGTTTTTTCAACAAACTCAATTTTGCGAGTTGCAACAACGGATCTGCCTCGTGGTGATCCTCCTCCTGGTCAAAGTGTAAACAGGTGCGGTGCTTAGCAACAGAAACTGAAAAATGTGCTCAGACTAGAACAGTTGGGCCCTAAAATTAACTCCGAATGGATGTACTATAGTATGTATTGCACTTGCAATTATATCTTAGTCAGGGAAAATTTGTATGATGTGGGTGATGGTAGATATGTCTACGGTGACACAAAGCCCGAATTGTCGGTCTGAATATATATAAGACACCGCTGTGTGTTGCTGGATTCACAACTATCAAACGCACGAAAAGGTGTCGTGGAAATGGTGAAATCGATAAAATAACAAAAAGACTCAAATTATTTTTGAAATTGTAATTATATCCCCTATTCATCAACAGATATGTGATGCCAGGAGGTTTTTTTGTACTGGGCAGTGTGAAAACGACACCCAGCTGGGGCGAGTGCGGACGTATCATCAGACGTTTCTGGTAAGTAATCAGACTACTACTCATGTCAAACATTACGAATGCCCAGGCGTAACAGGAGAATAGATCTGACGTGGCGAATTGTTATTTCAACGCATTGAAGAGTATATCCCAACGTAAGTGGTGACAGATTCATTTCGTAAACATCTGCATAATGTAGCAATACGAGGATTCTGTAACACCATAATTATACTCTAAATATTTTGTACTGATTAATTCTGTTCAATGTCAAGTATGTATTGTTCACTATGTAATGTCTTTGACCTATTGTAATGAAGTGGAAAGATGTGTAAAATGTTTTGTCTTTACTATTTAAATACTTTGTATTAATTGGAGGAAAATGTTATATAATTATGTGGCTTTTGTGTCGACATGTTAATGTATTTAAATATTAAAATTTTATAAAAGATGTTTTTTTTACAACTATGTATAAGCTGGTTCATATCTAGGCACTTGCGTTGTATAAAATGAAAAGCAACAGTACTTCCCATTTGCAACGGAAGTGAGTTGGCGCTCGCCAAAATAAGATAGACGCGGGCTAAAAGGTGGGTAGGAGTCAGCTGGCTGCTGGACAAGTCTGGTCTGAGCAGCAAGTAAGTGAGCAGCAAGTGCCGAGGGTAGCATCCAGTACCTGGACTAATGTGGAAAGGCCTCGGGTGTGTGTACGGCTATAAAATATTACTCTTTTAATGAAAAAGGCTCCAATGTTGGAAGTATCGTCGCAAAGAAGAAGATAATGGAGCAAATTACATCCAGAGGAAAGACCAGGTAGCCACCATGGACTCGCCACCAATATTGAACCATCACTACAGTAAATCTAAGAGGTCGGAATTCTGTCAAAGTATGAACCAGCACATTTAAGTGTTGTTTAATTTGCAATGTTGTTGTTGTTGTTGTTGTTGTGGTCTTCAGTCCTGAGACTGGTTTGATACAGCTCTCCATGCTACTCTATCCTGTGCAAGCTTCTTCATCTCCCACTACCTACTGCAACCTACATCCTTCTGAATCTGCTTAGTGTATTCATCTCTTGGTCTCCCTCTACGATTTTTACCCTCCACGCTGCCCTCCAATACTAAATTGGTGATCCCTTGATGCCGCAGAACGTGTCCTACTAACCGATCCCTTCTTCTAGTCAAGTTGTGCCACAAACTCCTTTTCTCCCCAATCCTATTCAATACTTCTTCATTAGTCATGTGATCTACCCATCTAATCTTCAGCATTCTTCTGTAGCACCACAATTCGAAGCTTCTATTCTCTTCTTGTCCAAACTATTTATCGTCCATGTTTCACTTCCATACATGGCTACACTCCAAACAAATACTTTCAGAAACGACTTCCTGATACATAAATCTATATTCGATGTTAACAAATTTCTCTTCTTCAGAAACGCTTTCCTTGCCATTGCCAGTCTACATTTTATATCCTCTCTACTTCGACCATCATCAGTTATTTTGCTCCCCAAATAGCAAAACTCCTTTACTACTTTAAGTGTCTCATTTCCTAATCTAATTCCCTCAGCATCACCCGACTTCATTCGACTACATTCCATTATCCTCGTTTTGCTTTTGTTGATGTTCATCTTATATCCTCCTTTCAAGACACTGTCCATTCCATTCAACTGCTCTTCCAAGTTCCTTGCTGTCTCTGACAGAATGACAATGTCATCGGTGAACCTCAAAGTTTTTATTTCTTCTCCATGGATTTTAATACCTACTCCGAATTTTTCTTTTTGTTTCCTTTATTGCTTGCTCAATATACAGATTGAATAACATCAGGGAGAGGCTACAACCCTGTCTCACTCCCTTCCCAACCACTGCTTCCGTTTCATGTCCCTCGACTCTTATAACTGCCATCTGGTTTCTGTACAAATTGTAAATAGCCTTTCGCTCCCTGTATTTTACCCCTGCCACCTTTAGTGGCAATTTGCAATAATAAGGCCAATTTTGTGAAACTTGTGTCCGATCCTTGATTTGGTTCCTCTCATGATACCTTTTAGGATCCACTCCACATAAATACTGACATCCGAGTATCCTGTGTGTTAAAATGTAATGAAAATAAATTGTTGATTATTTGCACAATTATTAATGCAAAAGGATATCTAGAGATACTGTGGTTTCAATGGAAGTTAAGGGAGGAAGTTAGCGTTGCATTTATGAAAACCTCCATAGTGATTGATTTGCTTTATTTCAAAGTGTTTGTGTTTTAAAGATAAACTGCATTAAATTCTGTTAATGAAAATTACTGGTTGTATCAATGGAAATAAGACAACACGATGTCTTGAGGTTAGTTAGAGTAAAATGCATTTAAAGCCATACTTAAGAACCTGTATAAAATATCACCGGCATTAACTGTTTTAATGTCCTGCAAGGAGAGTGAAATTTGTGGAAGAGTAATACCTAAATTTGCATCTTACAAATCGTCTGAGAAACATATGTTAATTTGCTTTAGAGTAATGGTCAGTATGAGAATCCCCACTTTAGTGTTGCTTAATATGAAGAAGCATTCTTGAACAATGAATTTACTAATTGCATTATGAAGTAATTGTAGAGTTGTGTGTACTTTATGTAGTAAAAATTGCAAAGACAGTTTGAGGGCCCCCACCTAATTCTTTGCCTATGAAAGATAAAGTTACTGTAATTGCTTTTATTCATTAAAATAGAAACGAGACTGCTTCACAGAGAGGAAAAAAGATCCTATTGTAAGTGACTTGTAATTAGCTTTGTACTATATGAAAAGTTACTATTGAAACAGGACAATGTTAATGTCCAATTTTGGTTTAGTAGTGTCTTTCACAACATTTGATGATGAGATAACTTATATATGACAAAGTATTACTGTTGAGAAGAAATAAAGTGTCAATTGTTCCTGTGAGAGCTTGCACATACTATTTATAACTGCTGGTATTCACTGTATCACTTATCTGATTATAGTAGAGTTTCATTGCACTTCTCTGGGAAAGAAGTAATGGTAGCTTTCCTTTACCAAAATTCAATACAGATTCTTTAAAAGTAATGTTTGTATTACTGTGCCTAATTAGGCTGGCGACCGTATTTTATTTTACTTAAGTAAACTTGGTTACTTAAGATATTTTCCAAATTTCAATCTTAACCTTTTTGATTTATACTGTTATATTAAATTCAAGTTCGATAACCCAAACCCATTAGGCAACTCACGGTCAATTTACTCAAATCCTCCCAGAGGGTAACATTAACTGCGTCGTAATACCATAATTGGTAATACACTGTATGTTGATATAACACATGACGCAGTATAGTGCTATAATTCAACTGGACCTCCTATGGTGTACAAACAGGATGGACCATACGGCTGCAACAAAATGGATATACAGAGAGTCCCCTCCTTGGCTCCCCTAAGCATATCCTCGCGTTTTCCTTGTTACACTATCGACTCCGACGTTGATTACACTATACCAAGCAATATTGGTGATCTCTTTCGAGTGCGGGAGCGCTGTTGATTATCACATGTGCCGGATGCCAGTGCTTTAACAACACTTGTTTGAGAGAGTCTTGGCAGGATACAACACCTTCCGGACGCGCAGACTGGAAGACTTAAAGGTCAAATAATTTCCTAGAACTGAGGAGAATCGAGACTCGTAGCTGGTGTGAGCGTGGGCATACCGTAATTTTGTCGGGTGGTCTACACATATAAATGATAACTGCACTGCTTGTCTGAAATTTGTATATGTTGCAATGGGAAGTTACTGTGGCTTATGTTCTGGCATGTGAAGAGGATATGACTGTGTGTCCTGTAGTGATGGAGGTATAGATTCAACACATCGATAGATATAAGGGTATGAGGGAGATTATATGTGGATAATTATGTGCTTTATAGATATTGGGATTCGTTCCAGTACCACAGCCGTCAAGAGAAGACATTTCCAGTACATCACTCGGTGTCAGATTGCAGCAGTGATCGTCATATTTAATTTTAATTACACTGATAATATATGTGCGTGGTTCCCACTACTCTTGTGAGTCTTGAGATGGCCACAGAAAGCATATCACCAAGCAGTCAGGTCGGGCCAGAAACAGTATCTCAGTGGACGCCTTTGTTCTGAGCTGGGGCTTCCCCCTTCTTTGCACAACAGTTTGGAAAGACTGAGAAAGCTTCTGGTCCGCTGTGGCTCATTACGATTTGGCTTCTGGGACCTCCTGGATGGGTGAATAGTGAACTAATATCCAGTTTGCATTGAGTCGCTTTCGGGACCAAGTGTGTAGCTTGTGTACTCCATGGAAATTTGAGAAGATTCAATATGACGAGTGTTTATGGTGGGAACATCGACAGTATTCGAACTCCTGCCACTCTGCTTCTCCTGGGGTCGGGACACTCTACAGCCGACAGGTTTCTCTCTGGCGACGTGCACTTCCACAGATGCGGTCGTGCTCCGCATTTATGACGAGAGTTTCCTCTGGTCTCTGAGTGCTGGTGCTGTACTGCAGCATGGTGCCTATGGACGTACAGAAGGTGAGTACGTGGGATTTAAGAGTGTTTTCAACAATCTCAGTAATCTAGTTGTGAATGGGCTGCGTCTCTCAATACATCGCAGCAGTATTTTTTGTTGTTCCTATCCTACAATGCGGTAGACGATTTCCTCCCTCCTTCTTCGTCCTGGTGTAGCTGAGAGAACTTAGAAATTCTGTAGCACTTTTATAAAAGAAAATACACCTAGAATACATGTAGTGGTTGGGAACTACATAACCGTGACGGTATAAATTCACATTGAAATTTTAAATTCCAACTATCATTTCATACGTCACCGCTTCCAATCGAGACATAAAATAACAATAGGGTTGGATTATTTAGTGAAATTTCCCATCAAAAGGCATAACACTGCTGTTTATGCACGCAAAATATTGTGCAGTGTCGGTCTCTTTTTATTTCGAGCCGGCCGCGGTGGTCTCGCGGTTCTAGGCGCGCAGTCCGGAACCGTGCGACTGCTCCGGTCGCAGGTTCGAATCCTGCCTCGGGCATGGATGTGTGTGATGTCTATAGGTTAGTTAGGTTTAAGTAGTTCTAAGTTCTAGGGGACTAATGACCACAGCAGTTGAGTCCCATAGTGCTCAGAGCCATTTGATTTTTTATTTCGAGTAGTTTTGAACTGCGCGTGTTTGAAGCAAATTGTTTAAATGCCTATATTAAAGCTTTAATTAATATTTCCTGTAGCACATCTGAAGCAGCATTTGTGAGATCTTCAAGATATGATTTTCTGCACCAGATTTAGTAACTCCTGGAGCAGATCGTTAGGTGTATGGATGGTTCAAATGGGTCTGAGCACTATGGGACTCAACATCTGAGGTCATCAGTCTCCTAGAACTTAGAACTACTTAAACCTAACTAATCTAAGGACGACACACACATCCATGCCGGAGACAGGATTCGAACCGCTCGGCCACTTCGGTCGGCCGTTAGGTGTACTGTAAGAAAAGTGCGCCAGGAACACTGGGGCAGTTAAGAGTCCATGGCGGAATGAAACATCTCATGCTGGTTCCTATATCATGTGCAAAGCAAACCACAGCTCTCTCTCTCTCTGTATGCAACGATATCTTTTTTTAAAAGTGTATTTGGAGACATCGTTAATTTGTGTATGTGAAATAGCTAACACCTTCGCCTTATACCTGCTACATCTTGATCATGTGACCGGAAATTAATCATTTATTAACTTTAGCAATATTTCTGGATAGATTCCCTGTCAGGTATTTGCTTTGAATTGAAGGCATCATGCGTGCACGGGTGTCCGACAAGTTGGGTCCAGCATAAAGATCACTTGAGATGGTGGTGGACTCCGACGGGAAGTGTGCTTTCGTTTGAGGAGGGCTTAGCTCGCTGCTGCTTGTAACGGCGATTCGAACCCTCCACGCTGCACAGCTGCACAGCCTACACAGTGAGGCAGCCGACAGCCATCGGGGCCGCGGTGCGTGGGCTGGGGCAGCCTGCGCAGGTGGCCGGACACGACATGGTTTCTCAGATACGCTTAAGCGATCTGTGACGGTGTAATCACGTGTTTCTCTAAGCGATCGGAATGAAAAAAGTGCAGCAAAAGCTTAAATATTCCACGCACTGCAATCGATTTCCTGACAAATTCTTCAAATAAACTGTATTCCAAACATCACCTTGTAACCCATAAATTGTTTAAATAAACAGTATTCCACACAATGTCTAAATTGTTTAAACAATATTCCATACACTATGATCGATCAGTCAGTATTTCCAGAAGTGGGAGGGGCAAGCAAAACTGAAGGATGTAGATATAATTGATTAATTAATTACTCCAAAAATTTGATACAGCTCGTGAATACCAAAACTGGTACAATTGAGCAGTTTTCCGCCAATTTTTTCATACAATTTAATTAATTAGTCAATTAATTTGATATCGCAAGTGGTGTCAGGTTTCTGAGAGAGTGGGGAGGGTATGGGGGAGACGTGGAAAACCAATCAACCAAACAATAGGTTAAGAATGGATTATCACCAGGGGGTCATAATTCTCTTAGCAGAACAATAGATTAAGGACTTGTCAATCGAAAGAGAACAATAGGTTTGTCCCTGAATGTATACGTGCCCCTGAATGTAGGCAACCCGTGCTAACAAATTGCGCTGATGTCCATTTAGTCCCCCTTCTAATGTCCACTGATCTAGAGGTGATCTTATTCTGCAGCTCGAGCACATGCGTATGCTGTTAAAAACAAATAATTTTCCTCTACTGGAAAAGCTGTAGTAGAAACAGCAGCATTGCGTGAGTCCATTGGGTGCAACAAATGTTAATCTATAGCTGAGCTATTAAATGATAGTTTGTAGGTGAAGACTTCCACATATTATTACTCATCCGATAAAACAACGCTTCCAAGTCCGTGTTAATCTGAAGTTACAATTTTGACACTCACACACAATCACAGTCACTCACCACTGTTAGCTTATGGTAATTAACCAAACCTGTTGGCAAAACGCTCGATCTAATGTGATCCAAATCGATCTCTTTGAAAGCTCATTTGTCGCTCCTGACTTTCACAATATGCTATGCGGATTTTGGTTATTCAGAAGTCACAGTTTACACATAAAAATCATTACTTCGCGTTTTCATCTTTTTCACGCGTATGTGTTCACTTTGCGGCACTCCACGGTCAAATTTAACTCATAATTACGTAAATTTTCAGATCTACCCAGAGCTCTTTACACAAGCGTCCATATGTAATGATGGCTGAGCTCCTAGCCTTAGAAAGCAGTTATGTAGTTCACAAAATACCAGTCACAACTTTATAATTTTTATGAACTATTTATTAAACGAGCAAATTATCAAAATAACTCCCTCTTTAAACAACAGAATTATCGAGAAGTAAGCTAACAGCATTTTACAAATTCCCCTAAGATCATGTTACACTCTCTTCGTATAGTCACAGTTCTCATGCTAATGTGTACTCAGTTAATAGACAATAATAGTCATTTATTATATCACTCTGCATTCACACCTCCATTCACACCTCCATTCACACTAATAATTAAACTTACTAAATTAAAATAATGAATAAAAAATAGGAGTGCAAGTAAGCTACTACAAACAGCATAGTGAACGCATTATTGTGGCCAAGATAGACACGAAGCCCACGCCTACTACAGTAGTACAAGATTAAATGCCAACTAGCTCTAAAGATGACAAAGAAATTGAAGAAATGCATAATGAGATAAAAGAAATTATTCATATAGTGAAGGGAGACGAAAATTGCATTGGGGGTAAGAAATGAAAGAGGAAGCCGCCTGGTAGACTTTTGCACAGAGAACTACTTCATCATAGCTAACACTTGGTTCAAGAATCATAAAAGAAGGTTGTATACATGGAAGAAGCCTGGAGATACTGACAGGTATCAGACAGATATATAATGGTAAGACAGAGATTTAGGAACCAGGTTTTAAATTGTAAGACATTTCCGGGGGCAGATGTGGACTCTGACCACAATGCATTAGTTATTAACTATAGATTAAAACTGAAGAAACTGCAAAACGGTTGGTATTTAAGGAGATGGGACCTGGATAAACTGACTGAACTAGAGGTTGTACAGGGTTTCAGGGAGAGCATAAGGGAACAATTGACAGGAATGTGGGGGGAGGGGGGGGGGAGATATACAATAGAAGAAGAATGGGTAGCTTTGAGGGATGAAGTAGTGAAGGCAGCAGAGGATCAAGTAGGTAAAAAGACAAGGGCTAGTAGAAAGCCTTGGGTAACAGAAGAAATGTTGAATTTAATTGATGAAACGAGAAAATCTAAAAAAGCAGTAAATGAGGCAGGCAAAAGGGAATACAAACGTCGCAAAAAGGAGGTCGACAGGAAGTGCAAAATGGCTAAGCACGAATGGCTAGAAGACAAAAATAAGGATGTAGAGGCTTATCTCACTAGGGGCAAGATAAATACTGCCTACAGGAAAATTAAAGAGACCTTCGGAGAAAAGAGAGCCACTTGTATGAATATCAAGAGCTCGGATGGAAACCCAGTACTAAGCAAAGAAGGGAAAGCAGAAAGGTGGAAGGAGAATATAGAGGGTCTATACAAGGGCCGTGTCGTTGAGGACAATATTATGGAAATGGAAGAGGATGTAGATGAAGATGAAATGGGAGATACGATACTGCATGAAGAGTTTGACAGAACACTGAAAGACCTGAGTCGAAACAAGGGCCCGGGAGTAGACAACATTCCATTGGAACTACTGACGGCCTTGGGAGAGCCAGTCCTGACAAAACTCTACCATCTGGAGAGCAAGACGTATGAGACAGGTGAAATACCCTCAGACGTCAAGAAGAATGTAGTAATTCCAATCCCAAATAAAGCATATGTTGACAGATGTGAATATTACCGACCAATCATTCTAATAAGTCACGGCTGCAAAATACTAACGCGAATTCTTTACAGACGAATGGAAAAACTGGTAGAAGCCGACCTCGGGAAAGATCAGTTTGGATTCCGTAGAAATATTGGAACACGTGAGGCAATATTGACCGTACGACTTATCTTAGAAGATAGATTAAGAAAAGGCAAACCTACGTTTCTATCATTTGTAGATTTTGAGAAAGGTTTTGACAATGTTGACTGGAATACTCTCTTTCAAATTCTGAAGGCGGCAGGGGTAAAATACAGGGAGCGAAAGGCTATTTACAATTTGTACAGAAACCAGATGGCAGTTATAAGAGTCGAGGGTCATGAAAGGGAAGTAGTGATTGGGAAGGGAGTGAAATAGCTTTGTAACCTCTCCCCGATGTTATTCAATCTGTATATTGAGCAAGCAATAAAGGAAACAAAAGAAAGGTTCGGAGGAGGTATTAGAATCCATGGAGAAGAAATAAAAACTTTGAGGTTCGCCGATGACATTGTAATTCTGTCAGATACATCAAAGGACTTGGAAGAGCAGTTGAACAGAATGGACAGGAGGCTATAAGATGAACAGCAACAAAAGCAAAACGAGGATAATGGAATGTAGTCGAATTAAGTCGGGTGATGCTGAGGGAATTAGATTATGGAATGAGAAATTTAAAGTAGTAAAGGCGTTTTGCTATTTGGGGGGCAAAATCACTGATGATGGTCGAAGTAAGAGCAGATAAAATGTAGACTGGCAATGACAAGGAAAGCGTTTCTGAAGAAGAAAAATTTTTTAACATCGAGTATAGATTTAAAAGTCAGGAAGTCGCTTCTGAAAGTATTTGCATGGAGTGTAGCCATGCGTGGAAGTGAAACATGGACGATAAATAGTTTGGACAAGAAGAGAATAGAAGCTTCCGAAATGTGGTGATACAGAAGAATGCTGAAGATTAGATGGGTAGATCATATAACTCATGAGTAGGTATTGAATAGAATTGGGGAGAAGAGGAGTTTGTGGCACAACGGTACCAGAAGAAGGGATCGGTTAGTAGGACATGTTCTGAGGTATCAAGGGATCACCAATTTAATATTGGAGGGCAGCGTGGAGGGTAAAAATCGTAGAGGGAGACCAAGAGATGAATACACTAAGCAGTTTCAGAAGGATGTAGGCTGCATGAAATGAAGCAGCTTGCACAGGATAGAGTAGCATGGAGAATCGCATCAAACCAGTCTCAGAACTGAAGACCACAACAACATTAAATTAACAACGATTGATGAAAAACGTAATAGTGACAGTGGATACAGTTTTGTTTCTAAAATATGCCGCTTTAACTACGTACGATTTGATAGTCCGTAAGATTCTGACACCTTTCGGCCACAGCTGTAGCAACCTGCGGCTAGCTACTGGATCGAATTGTACATCTATCGAGTTAGAACTATGACACATGTATGAAAGTGCTTGCCACCGTATGACATACATAGGCGCGTGCAAGGCGCTACGACTCAGTTGGCAATGCATCTCGTGTCATCGAGCGGAATGATCCGTGTTGTCAGAACAACTTCTTCATATGCTATGTCAGTTGTGGTCTTCGTCATTATTCTGTGTTTGATGTCGAAGCTGCCTGTTCGCACTAGTGACTCAATAATCCGTGCAAGTTCCTGGCGCGACACACATTGACGATCAGGATAAACTTCCCTTTACCGCTCTACCAGGTCGACAGCATTTCTTTGACTTCCGCCATGTAAACGTAACATGGCTAACTTCTTTTTAATAGTGTACATGTCTGTATGCAACGAATTTAAGCAGAAATGTCCTGTCGATCGGTAGCGACTCGAGAATATGTATTCTGGGTGTTCAGAAAAATTAGAGAGAGAGAAATTAATAGCATTTACAATACAACAGTTATGCTTATCAATAAGTTTATACAACTGCAGCCACTGACAATAATAATAACAACAGTAATAATAATATTAATAATAATGAGATGCAGAACTTATCTGACATCTGAATTGTTTTTGTGGAATATTGTGGTTTTGTACATAATTAACTACAGTTTAGGGTAATAACGAGGTAATTTGTAAGCTTTCATATCTCTCCATTTCGCATTTTTGTGTCAGTGGAAGTTTTCGTGCATTTCCATTTTTTCGGACAAATGTACAAGATCTTTAACAGATGTGTTAGTACACGATTTTACTTCCGTGTTGAAAAACAGGTACTCTTACGATGGACACTCACAATAACTTCTGCTGACTGTAAACAGACTTCACTGTTACATGTTCGGCTGTAGTCACGCTTATTTTACACTCTCAGTGAAAGGATATGTTCTAAGAGGCTCTACTTCCTTTGCGGTAACTCTTCCTGGTAATTTACCTCTGTGATCGCAGAATGAGATTTTCGGTTTGCAGCGGAATGCGTGCTGATATGAAACTTCCCGGAAGGTCAAAGTTGTGTGTCCGACCGAGACTCAATCTCGCGATCTTTGCCTTCCACGTGCAAGTGCTCTACTGACAAAAGTGCCCACGCAGGGGTCACGACCCATCCTCACGACTTCACTTTTCATTTAGCATTTAAAATATATTCAACGTAATTCATGTTTACACTGCTCACGAAAGCCGATTCCCGAACAGTAAACAACCAACTCAAAACACGATGTGCCGTTTGTGGAAAAGATTAAACTCAAATAGTAATATATGAAGATGGAATCTGTTCTTTCGCACATGTCCGAAAGAACAGATACTATCAGTGACCATGCACCTCTCTTAGAATGAAACGATAATTAAATCAATAACGTGTGCTCCGACCGGGACTCGAATCCTGGATCTCCCTCTTACACGGCAGACGCTCTACCCATCTGAGCCTCCGAGGGCACAGAGGATAGTGCGACATGGCGGCCGGTCGATACCGTTGAGCCTTCCGAAACCTGTTCGGACGGAGTTTAGTTTGTTCCCACAAGTATTTGCTCAAGGTCCACCCTGGGCCACACTAATAGACAAAAATCGAAAGATTTGCTCAATTTGCCTTGGCTGCGGGAAGTGTGTAATGTTTAAGTTTTGAGCCAGTTCTGTAGGATAGCTAGAGGGTGCTCATTCTTCCAATACGTATACAAATGGTCGCTAGAGCAAGGACTATCCAAAACATTTGACCTCTTATCTCTGTGATCAATGGAGTCGCAAATACGGGATGAGTCAAAAATGACTTTATAAATCGGGAACGATATAGAAATTTACTAACTTATAGAATTTTGTAGCAAACAACCTGAAGTTGTCAAGTGTCATTTTGGCTCCATTTGATTACTATTTGTGACATGGCGAACACCCTACCGGTAATCAATTTCTTCCCACACTTGTTGCAGCAAATCGGCCTTAATTTGTTGAACGGCAGCATCGTTACGATTTTTCAGGTTGGCTAAATTGTTTGGTATAGGAGGAACATACAAACGGTCCTTAATGAGACCCCAGACAAATAAATCTAGTTGTGTCAAATCTGCGGAGCGAGTCGGCCATGCGACTGGCCTGGGGGACGATTATCGAGGAAACCTCGACTTCCGTGAGGAAACGAGGTGGTGCGTCTTGTTGGTAGTAAATCATCCTCTCTCGGTCATCTTTATCGATCTGTGGAATTAAAAAGTTTTCAAGTGTCAGCGGATACACAATACTACTGACATTTTTCTCCACGAATAAGAAGGGGCCATACACTTCCAGTTTGCTATGGGCACAAAACACATTAACTTCGGGCCTGTCACGAACGTGTTCTAGAGTTCCATGTGGATTTTCGCTGCCCCATACTCTGCAGTTGTGAGTGTTCACCGCGCCAATGATATGAAATGTCGACTCATCGCTGAAGATTATTGTGTTCAGGAATGCCTAGTCGTCGTCTCCCCGATGCAACATTTCCACACAGAATTCCCCACGAATAAACTTATCTGCATCACTAATAAGCTGTGTCATTGTGAATCTGTATGGTTTTAAGTGTAAACGTTTCGGCAGTGCTCGCCATACAGTCTTTTGTGGAATGCCAGTCTCGCGAGACCAACGTCGCGTTGATTTTTCTGGACCGTGAGTCAACCCCCCCCTTAACCTGTTCGACATAAACATCAACACGCGGGCGACCTGGTGATTTGTCATGACACAATGAACAGCCTATCTCAGCAAAGTTCTTGTGCAAAAGCAGTGGCGGATTTATATATAGGCCCACTAGGCAAGAGCCTAGGGGCGGCACCCTAAGGGATCGGCTCTCTACTCATTTTAACCTTTTAAAATAACTGAGCTTACAAACGACAAAAATTTTTAATGCTGTTAAACAACATGCTAGTTTATATAAGCCTTAAGGACGAAATTCGACAATACAAGCTTGGAAATATACATAGTTTACTTGGCGACTGAATGGAAATTTAACATTGGGTTTCTGTCTGGTATCATCTTCATGATTGTTCAAAATATTTTGAAGTAAGCCGTCAGGGCAGCAATCTACAATACAATGTTTGAAACGTTATTATTCCGAGAATGTTGTTGGCTTCTACTTAACCCATATTTCCCCCGTGAAGCTACTGAGACCCCTGAAAACCTGTGATAAACTAGTCAGCAATTTCTTAAATACTGTAACATATGCGGGTCTCAGTATGTAAAATCTGACTACTTAAATTTCTTGTAGAAATTACGCAGAAGTGTAAAGTCAACCCTCCATTACTGTAATTAATGTGAAAGCTCTGTGGTCTTCAATATCTGAGCATTGATTTAATGAAACCCGTTCAACGAAACATGTTAATACTGAGAACGTTTTACATTTTTAAACACATATTTACACGAAAAGAACATAAGCAGAATATCTAATAATGTGTGAAATACACTTCACAACAGTTTGAAAATTTTATTTATTTATGTATTTAGTTACTTGTTTGGCGAAAAAAGAACAAGAAACCAACTTTCGTTTGTCTCATTTATTGCGCTGCAGCCTGCACGATATCCAAGTTCCCACTTCGTGCAACCGGAAGTACGTGGCATTGCAAATGTTATATTAAACTTCTTCACTAAGCTGTTTTTCTTCGAGGAAAGGTTATTTTTATTTCATGATGGAACAAATGGTGCATTTTCGTGTAGACATAACAGCAATGTTCACACAAATGACAACACACCACATCAACTGCCAACAATACTGTTTAAACTTTGTAGTCTCTCTCCTCTGCCCACAGAGACCGCTAAAATGTTATAGGAATAAGTGGAATAACAGTCCATCCAGCACACCTCACTGCAAGAAATTACAAAAATTATTTGCTTTTTAAATTAGAAAGACAGTGTCAAGAATATTCAGAACATATTTGGGACCCAGCTAAAATTCTGGCGACGCGGGAAACAGAAGACAAAAATGGGACTGTCCTGTTTTCTTTACGATACGAATTCCAGCCGGCAGGTGTGCTTCTACTGTTCACTGACAACAGAGAAACAGGTGACAATGAAATTAAATTATTCTGCATTGGTCAGTTGATTACTCCGTGTGAAAAGGAAAAATCTTTGTGCTCATGTGCGGTGTAGTACGCATGGAACTGGATACAGTCTTTCTTTCTTTCCTTTTACAATTTTTTTCTTTTGGTTTGACTGTTGAATGACAATTTTGTAAGTGCCTTAATATGAATAACGTGAAAAAAGCAAACGGCAAAATTTCGGAAATAATCGAAGGAAATGCGAGAATGAGAAGCCAATGTTCTAAAAACGCTTGGCACAGTAGATAAATTTTTTGCAAATAATGTTGCTGGTTCGGCTTCGAGTTCAAGAAGTACGGATGATATTTCTGGCATTGAAGCTGTTGTAAAAAAAGCAAATACAAACGAAACAAAAGTTAAAAATGAAGAAAAGCAAATTCTTCCTCATTTCGAGTTTCAAGAAAAACTAAGTGTCGAGTCATACATTACAAAAAGAAATAACCTCGTTGGTGATGATCCTGCAGAATAGTGTGTCAATGAATCAACAATCGACATCCTCTTACAACGTGGCATTAATCAAAAGTGTAACGGTGATTTTTCTAATTCAAGAAGATCAATAGGCGATAAAACCAGATATTTGAACAAAAATGTATTTTACCCTAAACTTTTAAATGTCAAATCAACTTTGCTTGATTTTCTAGTATACTCCTGTAGCACCGGTGCTGTTTTTTATGCACCATGTAAATTGTTCGGAGGTGAGGCCGCGATTGCTACTAAAGGTATTGCGAATAGGAAAATTTCCTAATATTTTATCTCATAATGAGAATTCACATTAACAAGCAAAAAGTCACTTGGAACAATAGCTAACCATTTCGGGTCATATGTTGAGACATAAAACATGTACTGGCGCAGTGTGTTGAAAAGGGTGTTTGCAGTTGTGAAGAAGCTAATAAATCGTGGACTTCCCTTATAATGATCAATTTATGATGTCTCTTGAACTTATAGACGAGTTCGATCATTTTATCGCAGAGCACATTGAAAGATATGGAA
Source organism: Schistocerca gregaria (assembly GCF_023897955.1). Lineage (NCBI taxonomy): Eukaryota > Metazoa > Arthropoda > Insecta > Orthoptera > Acrididae > Schistocerca > Schistocerca gregaria. The sequence continues at coordinate 476,186,344 of NC_064921.1, forward strand.
ATCCAGGGCAGGACCATACAAGCTATCTTTCTTCAACAATCTGTGATGAAATAATAGAGCTTCTTTCTGAACGAATAAAAAGAATGATCATAAGTAAAATAATATCTGCCAACTACTTCTCTATAATAGTAGATTCCACTGCAGACGTTTCACATATTGATCAATTATGTTATTCATATTAAGATACGCGAACGAGAATGATGGACCTGTTGAACGTTTCCTTCTGTTTTTACCAAACGGGGGACCCAAGCCCGAAAACTTTGCTCAGGCCATACTGAAAGTCCTGTCTACAAATTCCATTGATATTACTGACTGTAGAGGCCTAGTCACATGACAACGCAAGCAATATGTCAGGAACTTCCACTGGTTTTCAGGCATGCATTAAAGTAAGAAATCCGAAAATGCGTTATGTGCCTTGTGCAGCACGTTCTTTGAATTTAGTCGGCACTAGTGCTGCAAGCTGTTATTGGAAGCATTTTTCAATGTAGTGCAAAACCTTTATAATTTTTTCTCGGCTTCTACACAGCGCTGGGATGAACGTCTTTCTTTTATGAAACCGGGAAGCAAATAGGCAAAAAGTTTATCAAAAACACGTTGGTCAGCAAGAGAGAAAGCGTGTGTAAGTATGTATGAAAACTGGAAGGGCGTTTTCAGTGCCCTCACACTTGTTGCCAATAATACGTTTTAAAAACCACTTGTGCGAAATGAGGCTTCAGCTTTACTGAATCAACTCAGCAGATTAGAAACAGTACTCATGATGACAGCTTGAAAGGACATACTCCGAAGATTTAATAGTGTAAATTTGAAATTGCAAAGTGTAAATATTGATACCTAAATAGTGCATGAATTATATGAATGACGTGTAGGATTTAACGCATCAATTCGTGGCATGTTGGACTGTTATGAAAATAAATCCATGGAGATTGTGACTGATATAGACTGTGATCACGAAAACGCAAACTTCATGATGACGAAGAAGCGGACTCTGAAGAAGTTTTTCTAACTGGAAGGGAAAAATTTAGAGTCGAAACATTTCACCCAGTACTCGACAACTTGTACGCCGAATTAGTGAGGAGGAAGGAAAGCTATAGAAACACTGTTGGACTCCTTCACAGTTTTCAGTGACCTTAAGAACAGTTCATCTGACGATATTGGTGAACGTGCAGCAAAACTCCAAGCGTCATATGACACAGATATAGAGCCTTCCTTCCCTAGTGAATGAGCACATTTCGCGGAACTTTTGAAATTCTGAGATTAGTGATATACCAACCGAAATGAGTAAATTCTTAAGAAGAGGGTGGTTACAGTGCGTGTTTCCGAATGTTGAAATTGCTCTTAGAATTTTTCTATGTGTGGCACTTGCAAATTGTTCAGCAGAACCCTCGTTTTCGGCTCTTAAAAGACTGAAATCGTACATACGTTCAGCGTTGTCTAGGGAGAGGTTGAACCCCTTGTCCATTCTTCACATCGAATCTGACCTCCTAACTGGTAACCGTCTGAACTATGAAGATACGATCAACGAGTTTTCTGCCGTCAAAGCCAGACGCAAACTTTGCGGACTGTTGAGTTTGTTTATTCATTCATATTAGTTTTAAAAATGTAAGATTATAATGTGATTTTTATTGTAACTTAGAGCACATTCATTGTATTTACAAACTACGTGTTACGTGTTTATTTTACTACTGCTTATGGCAGAACGCGGAACTTAGCCTCGTTTACGGGCAGACGTGGCCGAAGGCGCCCGACAGTGCTAAACAATACCCGAATGACCCAGGCCGCTCGGCGCTGTATAGTCGAGTCATACTGATACTGTAGTATATTACAACTGATGCGTATTTTTGGCGTCTGCTGAAATGTATAATTATCGCGGAGAGACGCTCAGATGTAAAATTGTTAATAAATAACGTACTTCGCCGGCCCCTGTGGTCTCGCGGTTCTAGGCGCGCAGTCCGGAACCGTGCGACTGCTACGGCCGCAGGTTCGAATCCTGCCTCGGGCATGGATGTGTGTGATGTCCTTAGGTTAGTTAGGTTTAAGTAGTTCTAAGTTCTAGAGGACTAATGACCACAGCAGTTGAGTCCCATAGTGCTCAGAGCCATTTGAACCATTTTTGAAATAACGTAGTTCAGTTCTGTCGATAAATACGTAAAAGCTTTGATAATAAAGTTAGAAAAAGCTATGGTGAGAGCAATAGCTGCAGTACAAAACTGTTCAGCCCTGACATAGATTAAAGGTATTTTGTACACTTAATTATGCAGCATCTAGCTACACAGACCCTAATGCTTTACACGTTAACTATTAGATTATAAAACAAATTAGATTTTTCCACACTAGTCTGTAAAATTATGTAATAGCAAATACAGTCTGTGTTTGTTCGTCTATATTTAGCTATCAGTTCGTGCACCGAAATCTCTATTTCAATTTCTTTTCTTACGCTGTCCTGTAGATTCACGTATTAATACCGAACATTTTTTATCTGCTACACATTCAAGTTATTAGATCGTAAAACGAAAGTTTAATTTTAATTTTGAACGCATCTCTGTAAAAGTACGTACTAATTTTTAATGTATGACACGTTAGCTCCAATTTTTAGATCGTAACACAACGTTTTAATTTTCATTTTCACCGGTTTCGTGTAGAAGAACATAGTAAAAGTGAATGTGTAACAAAGATCCGTTGTCTCCTACACGCTCTACTGAATTTTTAGGGCACAAAAGAAAAGTTATTTTCCTTGTGTTCGTTTTTGTTGTCTTTCGACAGTAAAATGTGTTAACACAATGCAGTTTTAAGTTTGTTTTATCCGCTGCCGTACAACAAATACAGATCAGACTAGACCGCTGAAGCCCCCTTCAGAACAACGAATAGCTGAGTACGGAAACAGCTCACAGCACTCCCATCCAAAACGGCAATTGTGATGAGATCGGGTAGTAGTTATTATTTAAAACTTTTTCTTTGGTAGGGGTGGGGGGGGGGGGGGCGCATATAATATGGTGTGCCTAGGGGCGCAAAATTTTTAAATCCGCCACTGGCCACGAGTAAATTGTAACTCTACTTGGAGGTTCATTCACGTATTCGTTGCGAAATTTACGCCGAACAGTAGTTGCACAGTTCGTTTCATGAAACCAAAACACACAGCGACAATCTCCGCACCAGTGAAAGTAGACATTTTAACGATGCGCTACCCTGGCGCTCCTGGTGGCGGAAAGGGGTACCGGTGCGTTGCGTGAATCAAACTTGAGGTTGTTTGCTACAAAATGGTACATGTACCGATTCTGTACGTTATCTCAATAAATTTCTACATCATTCGAAACTGTAAAGTCCTTTTCAACTCAACCTGTATGACCTCGTGGAAAATCGCATTTTGGTGTGCGGCTTTTTCGAACATACTGGTAGCGAGCACTTATCGTGCTCGACGGACAGCCGTTCCGAAAGCTGCGCCGGCGTAACGGCCCCGAAGAGCCCCCTCAGTAACTGCGGCGAGCGTGTGTACTGCGGCGCGCGCACAGCCGTTCCGCAGGTGTAGACAACGGAGATGAAAGCCTGTACCAGGAAAATACCGACGCGTGCTGATGTTGACGTGAGATGCGCGTATTAAGCGTCTATGACTGTAAGTTACGCGACAGTTCACTTCAAATTCTTTCTTTGTCAGCATAGTCGATATGGAAAGAAAGCACATTCCAAAAACTGAGTCAGCCTGAAGATTAGTGTCTCTGAAAAGTGTTCTAGGACTAAACATGAAAAGCATTGTGTGAAGTATTGACAACAACGATACAAATATGATGTTGTACAGATAAATAAATAAATGCCGGCATAAAAACAATGGTACCAGGATATAATAAGCATTTTCCCTACAATGACATACCCAGTTTCTTGTTTCTCTTGGTGAAGTACTTTGAAGCGCCAAAGAAACTGATATAGGCATGTGTATTCAAATGCAGAGGCATGTAAACAGACAGCGTACGGCGCTGCGCTCGGCAACGCCTATCTAAGACAACAAGTGTCGGGCGCAGTTCAAAAAATGGCTCTGAGCACTATGTGACTTAACATTTGAGGTCATCAGTCCCCTAGAACTTAGACCTACTCAAATCTCACTAACCTAAGGACATCACACACATCCATGCCCAAGGCAGGATTCGAGTCGGGCGCAGTTGTTCATAGAGATTTAAGCGAGTTTGGGCGTAGTGTTATAGTCGGCGCACGGTCGATGGAACACAGCATCTCTGAGGTAGCGATGAAGTGGGGATTTTCCCGTGCGGCCGTTTCACGAGTGAACCGTGAATATCAAGAATCCGGTAAAACATCAAATCTTCGACATCGCTGCTGCCGGGAAAAGCTCTTGCAGGAACGAGACCTACGACGACTGAAGAGAATCGTTCAACGTGACAGAAGTGCAACCCTTCCTCTAATTGCAACAGATTTCAATCCTGGGTCATCAAAAAGTGTCAGCGTGCGAACCATTCAACTGAACACAATCCATACGGGCTTTCGGAACCGAAGGCTCTCACTCGTGTACCCTTGATGACTGCGCGACACAAAGGTATACGCCTCGCCTGGCCCATTAACACCAACATTGGACCGTTGATGACTGGAAACATGTTGCCTGGTCGGACGAGTCTCGTTTCAAATTCTATCGAGAGGATGGACGTGTACGGGTATGGAGACAACTTCATGAATCCATGGACCTTGCATGTCAACAGGGGACTGTCCAAGCTGGTGGAGGCTCTGTGCAGTTGGAGTAGTATGGGACTCCTGATATATCTACATACGACTGTGATTGGTGACACGTAAGCATCTTGTCTGATACCTGCATCCATTCACGTCCATTTTGCATTCCGATGAACTTGGGCAATTCCAGCAGGACAATGCGACACTCCACACGTCCAGAATTGCTACAGAGTGGCTCCAGCAACACTTTTCTCAGTTCGAACACTTCCACTGGTCACCAAACTCCGCCGACATGAACATAATGAGCATATCTGGAATGCCTTGCAAAGTGCTCTTCAGAAGAGATCTCTACCGCCTCATACTCTCACTGATTTACGGACAGCCCTGCAGGATTCAAGGTGTAAATTCCCTCCAGCACTACTTCACACATTAGTCGAGTCCATGCCACGTCGTGCTGCGGCACTTCTGCGTGCTCGCGATGGCCCTACACGATATTAGGTAGGTGTACCAGTTTCTTTAGCTCTTTAGTGTAGATGCTGAACTATGAATGGACAAGAGCACTAATCTATTTACTCTTTTCTAAAAGGATGAAACACACTTATCAACTTAATTCAATCGTGTGCCGACAGAAGCGCTGTATCATTGTGAGAGATACAGAGGCGAACGGGTGTGCCGGGACGCACTGCCACTACCGCCACGTCATCATAACGCACCTGTGCGTAGCATTCAAGAATTGCTCCATAACGTAAGAGTGAAATTAAAAATTGAAATAGCTTTTCCAAACTTTGTCAGTGTTTGTTTCAGAATATTAATGTTAAAATTGTGTAATCTCAAAATGATCATTCGATTGTTGTTGTTGTTGTTGTTGTTGTTGTTCTGGTCTTCAGTCCAGAGACTGGTTTGATGCAGCTCTCCATGCTACTCTATCCTGTGCAACCTTCTTCATCTCCCAGTACCGACTGCAGCCTACATCCTTCTGAATCTGCTTAGTGTATTCATCTCTTGGTCTCCCTCTACGATTTTTACCCTCCGCGCTGCCCTCCAATACTAAATTGGTGATCCCTTGATGCCGCAGATCGTGTCCTACTAACCGATCCCTTCTTCTAGTCAAGTTGTGCCACAAACTCCTTTTCTTCCCAATCCTATTCAATACTTCTTCATTAGTCATGTGATCTACCCATCTAATCTTCAGCATTCTTCTGTAGCACCACATTTCAAAAGCATCTATTCTCTTCTTGTCCAAACTATTTATCGTCCATGTTTCACTTCCATACATGGCTACACTCCATACAAACACTTTTAGAAATGACTTCCTGACACTTAAATCTATACTCGATGTTAACAAATTTCTCTTCCTCAGAGACGCTTTCCTTGCGATTGCCAGTCTACATTTTATATCCTCTCTACTTCGACCCTCATTAGTTATTTTGCTCCCCAAATAGCAAAATTCCTTTACTACTTTAAGTTTCTCATTTCCTAATCTAATTCCCTCAGCATCACCCGACTTAATTCGACTAGGTTCCATTATCCTCGTTTTGATTTTGTTGATGTTCATCTTATACCCTCCTTTCAAGACACTGTCCATTCCATTCAAATGCTCTTCCAAGTCCTTCGCTGTCTCTGACAGAACTACAATTTCATCTGCGAACCTCAAAGTTTTTATTTCTTCTCCATGGATTTTAATACCTACTCAGAATTTTTCTTTTTGTTTCCTTCACTGCTTGCTCAATATACAGATTGAATAACATCGGGGAGAGCTAAAACCCTGTCTCACTCCCTTCCCAACCACTGCTTCCCTTTCATGCCCCTTGACTCTTACAACTACCATCTGGTTCCTGTACAAATTGTAAATAGCCTTTCGCTCCCTGTATTTTACCCCATACATTGTCAAAAGATTTCTCTAAGTCCACAAATGCTAGAAACGCTGGTTTGCCTTTCCTTAATCTAGCTTCTAAGATAAGTCGTAGGATCAGTATTGCCTCACGTGTTCCAACATTTCTACGGAATCCGAACTGATCTTCCCAGAGGTCGGCATCTACTAGTTTTTCCATTCGTCTGCATTTTGCAGCCGTGACTTATTAAACTGATAGCTCGGTGATTTTCACATCTGTCAACACCTGCTTTCTTTGGGATTGGAATTATTATATTCTTCTTGAAGTCTGAGGGTATTTCGCCTGTTTCACACATCTTGCTCACCAGATGGTAGAGTTTCGTCAGGACTGGCTCTCCCAAGGCTGTCAGTAGTTCTAATGGAACGTTGTACTCCGAGGGCCTTGTTTCGACTCAAGTCTTTCAGTGCTCTGTCAAACTCTCCACGCAGTATTATATCTCCCATTTCATCTTCATCTACATCCTCTTCAATTTCCATAATATTGTCCTCAAGTGCATCACCCTTGTATAGACCCTCTATATACTCCTTTCACCTTTCTGCTTTCCCTTCTTTGCTTAGAACTGAGTTTCCATTTGAGCTTTTGATATTCATACAAGTGCTTCTCTTTTCTCTGAATGTCTCTTTAATTTTCCTGCAGGCTTTATCTATGTTTCCCCTAGTGAGATAAGCCTCTACATCCTTACATTTGTCCTCTAGTCATCCTTGCTTTAGCCATTTTGCACTTCTGTCGAACTCATTTTTGAGACGTTTGTAGTCCTTTTGGCCTGCTTCATTTATTGCATTTTTATATTTTCTCCTTTCATCAATTAAATTCAGTATTTCTTCGGTCACCCAAGAATTTCTACTAGCCCTCGTCTTTTTACCTACTTGATCCTCTGCTGCCTTCACTACTTCACCCCTCAAAGCTAACCATTCTTCTTCTACTGTATTTCTTTCCACCATTCCTGTCAATTGTTCCCTTATGCTCTCCCTGAAAGTCTGTACAACCTCTGGTTTTAGGGACTGATGGCCTTAGCAGTTAAGTCCCGTAAGATTTCACACACCTCTGGTTTAGTCAGTTTATCCAGGTCCCATCTCCTTACATTCCCAACTTTTTGCAGTTTCTTCAGTTTTAATCTACAGGTCATAACCAATAGATTGTGGTCAGAATCCACATCTGCCCCTGGAAATGTCGTACAATTTAAAACCTGGTTCCTAGATCTCTGTCTTACCATTATATAATCTATCTGAAACCTGTCAGTATCTCCAGGCTTCTTCCATGTATACAACCTTCTTTTATGATTCTTGAACCAAGTTTTAGCTATGATTAAGTTGTGCTCTGTGCAAATTTCTACCAGGCGGCTTCCTCTTTCATTTCTTAGCCCCAATCCATAATCACCTACTACGTTTCCTTCTCTCCCTTTTCCTACTGCCGAATTCCAGTCACCCATGACTATTAAATTTTCGTCTCCCTTCAAAATCTGAATAATTTATTTTATTTCATCATACATTTCTTCAATATCTTCGTCATCTGCAGAGCTAGTTGGCATATAAACTTGTACTACTGTAGTAGGCGTGGGCTTCGTATCTATCTTGGCCACAATAATGCGTTCACTATGGTGTTTGTAGTAGCTTACCCGCATTCCTATTTTCCTATTCATTATTAAACCTACTCCCGCATTACCCCTATTCGATTTTGTATTTATAACCCTGTATTTACTTGACCAGAAGTCTTGTTCCTCCTGCCACCGAACTTCACTAATTCCCACTATATCTAACTTTAACCTATCCATTTCCCTTTTTAAATTTTCTAACCTACCTTCCCGATTAAGGGATCTGACATTCCACGCTCCGATCCGTAGCACGCCTGTTTTCTTTCTCCTGATAACGAATCCTCTTGAGTAGTCCCCGCCCGGAGATCCGAATGGGGGGCTGTTTTACCTGCGGAATATTTTACCCAAGAGGACGACATCATCATTTAACCATACAGTAAAGCTGCTTGCCCTCGGGAAACATTACTGCCGTAGTTTCCCCTTGCTTTCAGCCGTTCGCAGTACCAGCACAGCAAGGCAGTTTTGGTTAGTGTTACAAGGCCAGATCAGTCAATCATCCAGACTGTTGCCCTTGCAACTACTGAAAAGGCTGCTGCCCCTCTTCTGGAACCACACGTTTGTCTGGCCTCTCAACAAATACCCCTCCGTTGTGGTTGCACCTACGGTACGGCTATCTGTATCGCTGAGGCATGCAAGCCTCCCCACCAAGGGCAAGGTCCATGGTTCATGAGGGGGATCATCTGATTAAGCTGCGCTAAATACATTATTTGAAGAATAAATAAGTGGCGCTAAATAATGAAGCTAGAAAGTCAAAAATTGTTCAGAATATGCAAAAGTATGTCACAACTGATAGTTACAAGTGTCAACTTAATCAATGCAATATTTTGGTCAAAATCGGCGTTTTTACGAAAACTTGAAGGCGCTAAATATTAGACTCACAAAGATGAAGTTTCATATGTAGCCTCAGTTTGATAGAAAAACACTAACAACATGACACCATTAAGCTACCTCTATTAGTTTTGAAGTCATTTACTAAAAACCAAATTTGGAACAGAAACGTCGTTATTCATATCAGATTAAGTGTCATTCGTATTTATGATAGAATGTTCTAAATACAACACTTGATTACATTCATTAAATAATACAGCTGTACCAAGTTTCAAGACTTCATTGCAAATAACAGTCAATACAAGGACTCTTAAAAGAGGTAGTTTGGAGGTCATGTTCTACTGTTGGTTCCGTTCTAAAAGTTCTAGCCGGCAAAGTTTAAATGCACTTAAGCTGAAACTTTTCCAGTAACTGAAGCCAACTTCACTTTAATTATATAAAAATTGTGAATATTGTAAATTGTTGCACAACAGAGATATTAATTAATACGTGTCCAAGGTAAGAGCCATTTAGACGTTGCTGCTTGTCCCGAGGGCTTTTGACAGCGGATATTCCATTCGGCGGTCCGCTGCGTCCATTTATAAATACTGCCACAGAGGCAATGAGGGAGACATTTCGCACCGAGCTATCAATCTGTGTGCGCCAGTGAAACGCCAATATGCGCTGTGTTTCGGACGATTTTAGAGCTAGGTACCTACCAAAAGCGTTTTCCGGAAAAATAGGAAGTGAACTCGCGAGGACTAAATACCATCCTTGATCGCTTAGCATTCACGAAGTCACTGTTTCTGTGTTGCCTGTAATGTTGACAAACCAGCATGGCAAGTGGTGGGATTATTTTCCACTTTTGTAGCGAGAAATTAACTTTTATCTACATCTACATCCTTACTCCACAAGCCACCTGACGGTGTGTGGCGGAGGGTACCCTGAGTACCTCTATCGGTTCTTCCTTCTATTCCAGTCTCGTATTGTTCGTGGAAAGAAGGATTGTCAGTATGCTTCTGTGTGGGCTCTAATCTCTCTGATTTTATCCTCATGGTCGCTTCGCGAGATATACGTAGGAGGGAGCAATATACTGCTTGACTCTTCGGTGAAGGTATGTTCTCGAAACTTTAACCAAAGCCCGTACCGAGCGACTGAGCGTCTCTCCTGCAGAGTCTTCCACTGGAGTTTATCTATCATCTCCGTGACGCTTTCGCGATTACTAAATGATCCTGTAACGAAGCGCGCTGCTCTCCGTTGGATCTTCTCTATCGCTTCTATCAACTCTATCTGGTACGGATCCCACACTGTTGAGCAGTATTCAAGCAGTGGGCGAACAAGCGTACTGTAACCTACTTCCTTTGTTTTCGGATTGCATTTCCTTAGGATTCTTCCAATGAATCTCAGTCTGGCATCTGCTTTACCGACGATCAACTTTATATGATCATTCCATTTTAAATCACTCCTAATGCGGACTCCCAGATAATTTATCGAATTAACTGCTTCCAGTTGCTGACTTGCTATTTTGTAGCTAAATGATAAGGGATCTAACTTTCTATGTATTCGCAGCACATTACACTAGTCTACATTGAGATTCAATTGCCATTCCCTGCACCATGCGTCAATTCGCTGCAGATCCTCCTGCATTTCATTACAATTTTTCATTGTTGCAACCTCTCGATACACCACAGCATCATCTGCAAAAAGCCTCAGTGAACTTCCGATGTCATCCACCAGGTCATTTATGTATATTGTGAATAGCAACGGTCCTATGACACTCCCCTGCGGCACACCCGAAATCACTCTTACTTCGGAAAACTTCTCTCCATTGAGAATGACATGCTGCGCTCTGTTATCTAGGAACTCTTCAATGCAATCACACAATTAGTCTGATAGTCCGTATACTCTTACTTTGTTCATTAAACGACTGTGGGGAACTGTGTCAAATGCCTTGCGGAAGTCTAGAAACACGGCATCTACCTGTGAACCCGTGTCTATGGCCCTCTGAGTTTCGTGGACGAATAGCGCGAGCTGGGTTTCACACGACCGTCTTTTTAAAAACCCATGCTGATTCCTACAGAGCAGATTTCTAGTCTCCAGAAAAGTCATTATACTCGAACATATGATTAGGAGTCAGGGCGATAGACCATTTTACGTGGAATTTACTGCAGAGAACGCCTCTGAACTGCTAATACTACTGTTTCTGATAGGGACAATATTATTGTTATCAGGAATATTATTATGTTTGTTAGTGTGAACTTTCGCTGAATATATTAATCAATTAGAACTCAAATCTTTTATTTATGGTCATAGTTCCTGATCCCGCTGAATAGGAAAATTTTCTTTCAGTGAGCACAAGAATAATGGGGGCTGCAGATTGTAAATTATGGTCAGTATGTTCTCATCACTTTCTGGCTGACCACAAAAATAGTTTTCAGACACTTGTAAAAACGGCGACGACTGATATTAATCCACCCACCGCCCCAAATTGACACAGAAACATACATTATTTACTTTTACAACATATAAATATTAATAAAAGATACTGTAATAATTGTTATATGACGTAATGCGAAGCAATAAACTTCAAACTTGCCTGTCCTCTTGTTTTTCGCGATAATGTCTTGATTCTCTTTAGAGTGGAGATGACCTCTCTGCTGTGGCTGTAGTTATAGGAAGTGTGGTCAGGTTGTTGATATTTGGATACATGCCTTTGTAGTATATTTACAGTGCTTTCATGGCTCACGACGGTATGAAATCTGTTTCCACAGATTTCTTACACCAGAAATGTAATTCACCAAGAACGTCGTGAAATCCACGTTCCATTTCTTCAATATAGAATCCGAATAAGGCCTTTAACTCATTTCATTCTTCTCTATTTAAAGTACTTCTCTAGCTGAAATTGGGAACAGTGAAGAAAATCCATCGATCAGTTCCTTATGTTCTGTAAACTTAAACTTTATTATAAAACAATCGAAAAATGAGATACAAATCGCCCGTCGGTAGTACTGTTCAGGCTCATGCATCAAGCAGTACGGTCTGTTTTTTTGTATCTTGACCACCCGGAAAACCAAGTCTGAAACGTCCGGCTGTTGATAAATTTCGGTTGCTCTCTCACAAACAGTCCCGAAACTCTTTGTAGCAACAGACCCCAGAATACCCAGGCCTTCTTTAGTGTCTTCATCTGCTTCCACAGCTTCTCTCAAACAAAATGTTAGTTTCTGCAGTCACATTTCCACTCTTCAAGTGTTTTTTTCACTAATGGGTCTGTCTTATGGAGCATTACCCTTATCTTTATTGCATTTAAATGACCATTAGAAACAAACGATTTGTAGTTTATTAAAATGGTAACAACCTAATTTTAATATTGAGTGGATGATACAGAAGTTATATTTGTTGTCATGTAAGGTTAGCGTGATTCAACTATCGCAAGTATTCAACAACATTACATTCTTCCGAAATATAAATAAAAAAACTTACCCTGAAATATCACTTCAGGTGAACTCAACAATCAACACAATCTCAGTCACTCTAAGCACTGCAACTTTATCCTTTCCATCTGCGTGACGATCGTTTTAAAACTTCCACAGACTATTCATCATTTAGCATTCATGTAAACACACACTCAGTCGTTGGTTAGCGATCCTAGGACACGGCTTCTCGGTGTCATTACGCCATTGAAAAAGGTCTAAGTTATGTATTACGTATATCATTGTTGCATCACTATGAATGAAACTCTGATACACTCTAAAGTCTAAGGGATTAAAAAGTCTTCAAGTTTTTGTGACTACCACGTTGCGTCAGCCATGTTTCTTTTATTTCAAGTTCTAGTAATCTCAGCTGCAATAGTTCCACTCCATAGATTTCGATAGAATTCGGTATTAGTTGTCGGTACTAAGTTAAGATTCGACCCGAGTGGAGCATGAGTTACGGAGAAAACAGGAAGGAGAATCTTGTTGACACGTTGAGGAGGGACTTAAGAGGGGAAATGTTGTCTGTCTCCTAGAAATTGATGCAACTTCAGGTACGTGTGCACGAAAATAATCAGCAGCTATGCCATAAATTACACACTGCAGTAACAAGGTTATATGAAAAGATATCATAGAGTTCTCCATGTTCAAACACATTCGTTACCGGCACACTATTTATTTTTCAGTTGACACACGACACGGGTTCTCTGCGCTATAGCACTACAGCTATTGGGGCACTGAAGTTGGCTGCAGTCGTAAACATAAGAAGTCGGAACGTAGTGCACCGACATGTAGCAATAACAAGTAGGGAGCCGAAGCTCAGCTTGCATCGACAACTCATAGACATAGCGCCACTTCTCGCTGCTGCCAGACTTTGCAAAATTTAATTTCGTATTCATTAAACTAATAATTGTCATATTTTAACGTGAGAGTCTTTGAACATTTAAACCTACTTAAAAAGACTTCATTGCTTCGTGTGTCTTTGTGGGGGGAGGGGAGGGGGTTGTTTGGACCCCTCGTCCCCTCCCAGTGTCTACGTCCCTATTATTAGCATTCTGCATCTTTATTCTTCGTGTCCACATATTTATTTCTCAACATAGTCACCCTGGTGAAGAACACATTTCTCCCAAAGAGAGATCTGTTTCTTGATATTGTCACTGTAGAATGTTTAATTTTGTTGACGAACCCACAATGTCACATCTGTTTGCACCGCTTCATTACTATCAAAGCGAAATCCTCGAAGGGGCTCTTTAAATTTTAATACCTGATGAAAGTCGTTTGGGGCGTTGTCGCGGCTCTATGGAGGATGATCTATGACGGTGAACCCAAGGTGTCGGATTGTTGCAGATGTCGCAGTGCTCGTGTGTGGTCTGGTATTGTCATGCTGAAGGAGGGGTTGCTCTGTGTATGGACAAACTCTTAGAGTTCGAAACTCGATTAGAGCACACTCTTGGTCACGCAACAACATATTAAGTTACACACCGTCATGTTTCAAGCTACAATTCGAAGCCCCCTAACGGCAAGGTGCTGCAAATATGAAAATGGTGTAAAATGTTAACAGCGTTTGGCTTACTTAAAAAGCTTTGAGTTTTCACATAAAAAATTCGGAGACTTTACTTTTCAGCACGCTCTAGTATTACGCTTTCGCGAAACGTTACTCCCATGCCTTCCACGCTACACCAGAAAATGCCAGATTTTCGCCTTTGGATAACACTTGTTTCGCTACTACATAACGTACACTATTCTTGGAACTACCGATTTGATGGAAACATTTCTGGGAGAATCCTTGTAGTACATTAAAATGCGTTTTCAAAAAGACAAAGACAGTGTCAAAAAACGTAGTGTTAGTAAATATCAGTATGTATCAGTTTTATGGAAATCACGTGGTTAATGAATGACAAATTTTAACTTTCCATTGAATGGTAGTTTTCCAGTTTTCACTTTTGTTGTTTCGTTTATGTACTTCTTCCAAATCCATCAGAAACAAACGCAAAATAATTTTATTTAAAAAAGCGGATAAAGTGCCACTAGAAGCCTTCCTAAAAGACAATTTCCATTCCTTCCGAACTGACTATGCGAATGTAGACGAGATGTGGCTCAAATTCAAAGATATAGTAGCAACAGCAATTGAGATATTCATACCTCATAAATTGGTAAGAGATGGAACGGATCCCCCGTGGTACACAAAAAAGGTCCGAACGCTGTTGCAGAGGCAACGGAAAAAGCATGCGAAGTTCAGAAGAACGCGAAATCCTGAAGATGGGCTAAAATTTACAGACGCGCGAAATTTGGCACGTACTTCGATGCGAGATGCCTTTAATAGGTTCCACAACGAAACATTGTCTCGAAATTTGGTAGAAAATCCGAAGAAATTCTGGTCGTATGTAAAGTACACAAGCGGCAAGACGCAGTCAATACCTTCGCTGCGCAGTGCCGATGGTACTGTTATCGACGACTGTGCCGCTAAAGCGGAGTTATTGAACGCAGTTTTCCGAAATTCCTTCACCAGGGAAGACGAATGGAATATTCCAGAATTTGAAACACGAACATCTGCTAGCATGAGTTTCTTAGAAGTAGATACCTTAGGGGTTGCGAAGCAACTCAAATCGCTTGATACGGGCAAGTCTTCAGGTCCAGATTGTATACCGATTAGGTTCCTTTCAGATTACGCTGATACTATAGCTCCCTACTTAGCACTCATATACAACTGCTCGCTCACCGATAGATCTGTACCTACAGATTGGAAAATTGCGCAGGTCGCACCAGTGTTCAAGAAGGGTAGTAGGAGTAATCCATTTAACTACAGACCTATATCATTGACGTCGGTTTGCAGTAGGGTTTTGGAGCATATACTGTATTCAAACATTATGAATCACCTCGAAGAGAACGATCTATTGACACGTAATCAGCATGGCTTCAGAAAACACCCGCTCTTGTGCAACGCAGCTAGCTCTTTATTCACACGAAGTAATGGCCGCTATCGACAGGGGATCTCAAGTTGATTCCGTATTTCTAGATTTCCGGAAAGCTTTTGACACCGTTCCTCACAAGCGACTTCTAATCAAGCTGCGGCGGTATGGGATATCGTGTCAGTTGTGCGACTGGATTCGTGATTTCCTGTCAGGAAGGTCGCAGTTCGTAGTAATAGACGGCAAATCATCGAGTAAAACTGAAGTGATATCAGGTGTTCCCCAGGGAAGCGTCCTGGGACCTCTACTGTTCCTGATCTATATAAATGACCTGGGTGACAATCTGAGCAGTTCTCTTAGGTTGTTCGCAGATGATGCTGTAATTTACCGTCTAGTAAGGTCATCCGAAGACCAGTATCAGCTGCAAAGCGATTTAGAAAAGATTGCTGTATGGTGTGTCAGGTGGCAGTTGACGCTAAATAACGAAAAGTGTGAGATGATCCACATGAGTTCCAAAAGAAATCCGTTGGAATTCGATTACTCGGTAAATAATACAATTCTCAAGGCTGTCAAATCAACTAAGTATCTGGGTGTTAAAATTACGAACAACTTCAGTTGGAAGGACCACATAGATAATATTGTCGGGAAGGCGAGCCAAAGGTTGCGTTTCATTGGCAGGACACTTAGAAGATGCAACAAGTCCACTAAAGAGACAGCTTACACTACACTCGTTCGTCCTCTGTTAGAATATTGCTGCGCGGTGTGGGATCCTTACCAGGTGGGATTGACGGAGGACATCGAGAGGGTGCAAAGAAGGTCAGCTCGTTTTGTATTATCGCGTTATAGAGGAGAGAGTGTGGCAGATATGATACACGAGTTGGGATGGAAGTCATTACAGCATAGACGTTTTTCGTCGCGGCGAGAGCTTTTTACGAAATTTCAGTCACCAACTTTCTCTTCCGAATGCGAAAATATTTTGTTGAGCCCAACCTACATAGGTAGGAATGATCATCAAAATAAAATAAGAGAAATCAGAGCTCGAACAGAAAGGTTTAGGTGTTCGTTTTTCCCGCTCGCTGTTCGGGAGTGCAATAGTAGAGAGATAGTATGATTGTGGTTCGATGAACCCTCTGCCAAGCACTTAAATGTGAATTGCAGAGTAGTCATGTAGATGTAGATGTACAGTACAATCATTCTCTGGATTCTGTTGTTCCACTGTCAGAATCTTGTGCTCTCTGCTGTTTCTTTTATTGAAAACTGACAAGCCTGGCAGACGTGTTGCTTTGATGAACTCTGCTGCTGGTGTTGTTCGTGAAAGTGAAGGAAATCTGATTTTGTGACATATTGAAAGTTTCTAATCAGGGACGAAATATTTAGTTTCACCTGAGTGCTTCGGTAGTTAGGTTTTGGAATCTCTACGTATTGTTTCACACAGTTTCTGTGTTTTCATCAGTCGCTGAGCCAGATGCTGTCGCCTGTCCTGTTTCAGAGGAAAGCCACTAAGCCTGTAAGACCCGGGCAACGACAGAGGGTGGGAATGTTGGTAGTTGGGAGATCCAACGTTAGGCGCGTCATGGGGCCCCGTAAGGACTTGGCTGACAAGAAGGGAAAGAAAACCAATGTACACTCCGTGTGCATACCGGGTGGGGCCATTCCAGATGTGGAAAGGGTCCTCCCGGATGCCATGAAGAGCACAGGGTGCCGCCATCATCAGGTGGTTGCTCACGTCGGTAACAATGATGTGTGTCACTTTGGATCAGAAAAGAGTCTCTGTAGTTTCGAGCGGCTAACAGAAGCGGTAAAGGCTGCCAGTCTTGCTTGCAAGATGAAAGCAGAGCTGACCATTTGCAGCATAGTCGACAGGACCGATTGCGCACCTCTGGTACAGAGCCGAGTGGAGGGTCTGAATCAGAGGCTCAGACGGTCCTGCGACCGTGCAGGCTGCAGATTCCTCGACTTGCGCCGAAGGGTGGTTGGGTTTCGGGTTCCGTTGAATAGGTCAGGTGTCCACTATACGCAGGAGGCGGCTACACGGGTAGCATAGGGGCTGTGTGGCGTGGACTGGGCGATTTTTTAGCTTAGAGGGTCTTGGGAAAACATTAGAAGGGCTTGAGTCACCAAGTGTTCAGGCCGAACACAGGAAGAAAGTAGATACAGGAACCATCGGTACAACAGTTGTAAATTGTCATATCTGAGTTGGGAAATTACCAGAGCTCCAAGCGCTAATAGAAAGCACTGATGCTGAAATCGTTTTAGGCACTGAAAGCTGGCTGAAGCCGGATATAAGTTCAGCCGAAATTTTTTGCGAAGACGCTAACGGTGTTCCGAAAGGATAGGCTAAACACGGTTGGCGGTGGTGTGTTTGTTGCTGTTAGAAGTAGTTTAACTTGTCGCGAAATTGAAGTAGATACTTCCTGTGAGTTAGTATGGACAGAGGTCATTGTTGGCAACGGGAATAAAATAATAATAGGATCCTTTTACCGACCTACGAATTCAGATGATACAATTGCTGACAGGTTCAAAGAAAACTTGAGTTTGATTTCAAACACGTACCCGGCTCATACGATAATAATTGGTGGTGACTTTAATTTACCCTCGATATTTTGGCGAAAATATATGTTTAATCCCGAACGTACGCATAAAATATCATCCGTAATCGTGCTAAACGCATTCTCTGAAAATTATTTCGAGCAGTTAGTTAATGAGCCCACGCGAATAGTAAACGGTTGTGAAAACACACTTTACCTCTTAGCAACAAATAATCCTGAGTTCATAATGAGCATCAAAACTGACACAGGAATTAGTGAACACAGGGTTGTCGTAGCTAGATTGAATATTGTAATCCCCCAATCCTCCAAAAATAAGCGAAAAGTACATCTATTCAAAAAAGCAGATAAAAATTTGCTTGACGTCTTCCTGAGCGACAATCTCCACTCATTCCTTCCAAATTATTAATATAAGTGTAGACCAGAGTGACTTGAAATCAAATAAATACTATCGGCAGCAATTGAGAGATTTATACCAAATACATTAACAAACGACGGAGCGGATCCTCCTTGGTACACAGAAAGGGTTAGAACACTGTTGCAAAAACAACGAAACAAACATGCCAAATTTAAACAGAAGCAAAATCCCCAAGATTGGCGATGTTTTACAAAAGCTTGAAATTTAGCGCTGACTTCAATGCAAGATGCTTATAGCAGTTTCCACAACGAAACTTTGTCTCGAAACTTGGCAGAAAATCCAAAGAGATTCTGGTCGTATGTGAATTATGTTAGCGGCAAGAAATAATCAATGCATTCTCTGCGCAATAGCAATGGAGATACTATCGAAGACAGAGCTGCCAAAGCAGAGTTACTAAACACAGCCTTGCGAAATGCCTTCATAAAAGAAGACGAAATAAATATTCCAGAATTCGAATCGAAAACAGCTCCCAACATGAGTAACGTAGAAGTTAATATCCTCGGAGTAGCGAAGCAACTTAAATCACTTAATAAAAGCAAGTCTTCTGGTCCAGACTCTGTACCTATTAGTTTCCTTTCGGAATATGCTGATGCATTAGCTCCGTACTTAACAATCATATACAACAGTTCGCTCGACCAAAGAACAGTACCCAAAGACTGGAAAGTTGCACGGGTCACACCAATATTCAAGAAAGGTAGTAGGAGTAGCCGGCCGCGGTGGCCGTTCGGTTCTAGGCGCTTCAGTCCGGGACCGCGCAACCGCTACGGTCACAGGTTGGAATCCTGCCTCGGGAATGGATGTGTGTGATGTCCTTAGGTTAGTTAAGTTTAAGTAGTTCTGAGTTCTAGGGGAGTGATGACCTCAGATGTTAAGTCCCATAGTGCTCAGAGCCATTTTTAGTAGGCGTAATCCACTAAATTACTGGCCCATATCGTTAACGTCGATATGCAGCAGGATTTTGGAACATATATTATGTTCAAACATTATGAATTACCTCGAAGAAAACTGTCTATTGACACACAGTCAACATGGGTTTAGAAAACATCGTTCCTGTGAAACACAACTAGCTCTTTATTCACATGAAGTGTTGAGAGGTATTGATAAGGGATTTTAGCTCGATTCCGTAATTCTGGATTTCAAGAATGCTTTTTACACTGTACCACACAAGCGGGGTGTAGCGAAATTGCATGCTTATGGAATATCGTCTCAGTTATGTAACTGGATTTGTGATTTCCTGTCAGAGAGGTCACATTTCATAGTAATTGACGGAAAGTCATCGAGTAAAACAGAAGTGATTTCTGGCGTTCCCCAAGGTAGTGTTATAGGCCCTTTGTTGTTCCTTATCTATATAAACGATTTGGGAGACAATATGAACAGTCGTCTTAGATTGTTTGCAGATGACGCTATCGCTTATTGACAAATAAAATCTTCAGAAGATCAAAACAAATTGTAAAACGATTTAGAAAACATATTTGAATGGTGCGAAAAGTGGCAGTTGACCCTAAATAACGAAAACAGTGAGGTCATCCACATGAGTGCTAAAAGGAATTCGTTAAACTTAGGTTACACGATAAATCAGTCTAATCTAAAAGCCGTAAATTCAACTAAATACTTAGGTATTACAATTACGAAGAACTTAAATTGGAAGGAACACATAGAAAACGTTGTGGGGAAGGCTAACCAAAGACTGCGTTTTATTGGCAGGACACTTAGAAAATGTAACAGATCTACGAAGAAGACTGTCTACACTACGCTTGTCCGTCCTCTTTTGGAATACTGCTGCGCGGTGTGGGATCCTTACCAGGTAGGACTGACAGAGTACATCGAAAACGTTTAAAGAAGGGCAAGACGTTTTGTATTATCGCGAAGTATGGGAGAGGGCGTCACGGAAAAGATACAGGATTTGGGCTGGACATCATGAATAGAACGGCGTTTTTCGTTGCGACGGAATCTTCTCACGAAATTCCAACCACCAGCTTTCTTCTGCGAATGTGAAAATATTTTGTTGACACCGGCGAAAATATTTTGTTGACACCGGCATACATAGGGAGAAACGATCACCACGATAAAATAAGGGAAATTAGAGCTCGTACGGAAAGATATAGGTGTTCGTTCTTTCCGCGCGCTATACGAGATTGGAATAATAGAGAATTGTGAAGATGGTTCGATGAACTCTCTGCCAGGCACTTAAATGTAATTTGCACAGTATCCGTGTGGATGTAGGTGTAGATGTAGGTCATTGAGCTAGAAGGAGTAAAGTGGAAAATCAGTCTCACATTTGTCGATAGTCAATTCAAAAATTTTACTTTAAAACAAACTTTGTTTTGTGGGGAAAGACGCATCACAATTTTACATGAAAAACGAGGTGAAGAAACCGATTTTTTTAAAAGAGCTGTTGTTCCTGACGTTACAAAGTAATTTTCGAAATCGATAGTATAAATGGTGATGAAATAGAATAATGACTGGATAGCTCAAGTGAAATTTCGGATCATCTTCCTATCGGAGATAGATAGCGTGTTAATTATGCAAAGTAGATTTTCAAATCTGATGTTGCAATTCACAGTAGCGTTGAACGACCAAAACGTATTGAGGTACCTGTAATGTTTCCATAAGGTGAGGTCAAACAGCCGTAAAGTATTTTATAACATGCGTTTTAACCATCAGCTGTTTATTTGTCCTATTAGTCACCTACCGGTTTCGGTTATTAGCCATCATCCAGGATGTAGGGTACAAGAGATTGGTTAAGAGCATCCCATATTCGTTTGAAGCTGAACAATACCGAAATTATCCAGTGAAATTGTTTGTGAGCGATAGAGGCGGGATGTAGTATATTCCTACAGTTATCATTTCAAGCCGGTTCTTGAAACTTTGTTACTAGATTTGTAGGGTTAGTTTATCTTCAAGAGTCTGCTAGTTCAGTTCCATCAGTATCTCTGTGACACTCTCCCAAGGATTACAAAAACTTGTGACCATCTGTGCTGCCCTTCTGTGTATATCCCCCATTAGCCCCATTTGGCACAGGACCGACACAACATAGAATCGGTTGCACGACTGATTTGTAATCAATCTCCTTTGTAGACTGATTGCACTGCCCCAGTATTCTACCAATAAACCGTAGTTTACCACCTGCCGTTACTCACAACTGAGCCCAAGTGATCATTCCATTTCATATTCCTACAAAATGTCAGACAGAGGTAATTGCGTGAGTTGGCCGATTTCAACAGTGACTCATTGATATTATAGTCATAAGATACTACAATGTTTTCGTTTCGTGAAGTGCATAATTTTGTATTTCTGAACATTTAACAAAAGTTGCCAATATTTGCACCACTTTGAAATCTCATGAGCAGCTCCTTTCAGATAATAGTTCACCATAAACAACTGTGTC
Source organism: Schistocerca gregaria (assembly GCF_023897955.1). Taxonomy (NCBI): domain Eukaryota; kingdom Metazoa; phylum Arthropoda; class Insecta; order Orthoptera; family Acrididae; genus Schistocerca; species Schistocerca gregaria. Next base: position 476,208,030 of record NC_064921.1, read on the forward strand.
ATCTGCAAAAATGCCTGGGGTTACTATTCATATTGTCTGTAAGGTCATTAATATACAACATAAACAGCAAAGGTCCCAACGCACTGCCCTGGGGCACACCTGAATTCGTTCGTCTGACGATGACTCTCCATCCAACGTAACATGCTGTGTCCTCCCTACCAGAAAGTCCTCATTCCAGTCACAAATTCCAATTGATGCTCCACGCGTTCGTTCGTGCTTTTGACAATAAGCGTAGGCGTGGTACTAAGTGAAATGTGTTTCGGAAATCAAGAAACACTGCATCCACCTGACTATCTTGATCCAAAGATTTCAGTATTTCTTTTGAAAAAAGTGCCCGTTGGGTTTCACATGATCGATGTTTTCGGGATTCATGCTGATTGGCATTGAGGAGGTGATTCTGTTTAAGATGCCTCATTACGTTTGAGCTCAGATTATTCTAAGATTCATCAAGAGCCCGATGTCAAAGATATTGGACGGTAGTTTTGTGAATCACAATGGAGTGTTAAAGAGTACTGATTGAAGATTAGGATTAATTTCTCGTTTGGTAAAGAAATATTTGATATAAAATAGGTAGTATAGAGCCGAACAGGAATGGTGAACCCAGTAGAAGCTGCGAGGTACATCTACACCTACATTTACATAGATGCTTCGCAATCTGCCTTACGGAGCGTGGCGGAGGGTACCATGTACCACTACTAGACATTTCTTATCCTGTTCCGCTCGCAAAGAGCGAGGGACAAACGACTGTCTATATGCCTCGATATGAGCCATAATTTCTCGCATATTATCTTCGTGATCCTTACGCGCAACATATGTTGCCGGTGTACAGTCGTTCGGCAGTCAGCTTCAAATGCCGATTCTCTAATTTTTTTCAGAAGCGTTTCTCGAAAAGAAGGTCGCCTTCTCTCCAGGGATTCCCATTTGAGTTCCCGAAGAATCTCCACAACACTTACGTGTTGTTGGAACCTACCGGTAAAAAGTCTAGCAGCCCCCCTCTGAACTGCTTCGATATCTTCCTTCAATCCGACCTGGTATGGATGCCAAACACTTGAGCAGTACCTAAGAATAGGTCGCACCAGCGTCCTATATGCGGTCTCCTTTACAGGTGAACCACTCTTCCCTAAAATTCTACCAATAATCTGAAGTCGACCATTCGCCTTCCCTACAACAGTTCTCACATGCTCGTTCCATCTCACACCGCTTTGCAAAGTTACACGCAGATATTTAAACGACTCGACTTTGTCAAGAATGTAACCGAACATCTTCCTACTCATCCGCATTACCGGCCGGAGTGGTCGAGCGGTTCTAGGCGTTTCAATCTGGAACCGCGCGACCGCTACGGTCGCAGGTTCGAATCCTACCTCGGGCATGGAAGTGTGTTATGTCGATAGGTTAGTTAGTTTTAAATAGTCCTAAGTTCTAGGGGACTGTTGACCGCAGATGTTAAGTCCCATAGTGCTGAGAGCCATTTGAAATCAACCGCATTAACTTTCATTTTTTCACATTTAAGACTACCTGCCATTCAACACATCAGTTGGATATTTTGTCTAAGTCGCCTTGTATCTTCCTACAATCAAACTGTAGCACCTTATCGTACACCACGGCTTCATCAGTAAACAACCGCAGATTGCTGCCCACCCTGCCCGCCAAATCATTCCTATATATAGAGATCAACAGCGACTCTAACACACTTCCCAGGGGCAACCCTGACTACACCCTTGTCTCTGACGAACACTTGCCGTCGGGAACAACATACTGGATTCGATTACTTAAGAAGTCTTCGAGCCACTCACATATCTGTGAACTTCTTCTTCCATATCTACATCTACATCCATACTCCGCAAGCCACCTGATGGTGTGTGGCGGAGGGTACCCTGAGTACCTCTATCGGTTCTCCCTTGTATTCCACTCTCGTATTGTTCGTGGAAAGAAGGATTGTCAGTATGCTTCTGTGTGGGCTCTAATCTCTCTGATTTTATCCTCATGGTCTCTTCGCGAGATATACGTAGGAGAGAGCAACATATTGCTTGACTCTTCGGTGAAGGTATGTTCTCGAAACTTTAACAAAAGCCCGTACAGAGCTGCTGAGCGTCTCTCCTGCAGAGTCTTCCATTGGAGTTTATCTATCATCTCAGTAACGCTTTCGCGATTACTAAATGATCCTGTAACGAAGCGCGCTGCTCTCCGTTGGATCTTCTCTATCGCTTCTATCAACTCTATCTGGTACGGATCCCACACTGTTGAGCAGTATTCAAGCAGTGGGCGAACAAGCGTACTGTAACCTACTTCCTTTGTTTTCGGATTGCATTTCCTTAGGATTCTTCCTATGAATCTCAGTCTGGCATCTGCTTTACCGACGATCAACTTTATATGATCATTCCATTTTAAATCACTCCTAATGCGTACTCCCAGATAATTTATGGAATTAACTGCTTCCAGTTGCTGACCTGCTATTTTGTAGCTAAATGATAAGGGATCTATCTTTCTATGTATTCGCAGCACATTACACTTGTCTACATTGAGATTCAATTGCCATTCCCTGCACCATGCGTCAATTCGCTGCAGATCCTCCTGCATTTCATTACAATTTTTCATTGTTGCAACCTCTCGATACACCACAGCATCATCTGCAAAAAGCCTCAGTGAACTTCCGAAGTCATCCACCAGGTCATTTATGTATATTGTGAATAGCAACGGTCCTATGACACTCCCCTGCGGCACACCCGAAATCACTCTTACTTCGGAAGACTTCTCTCCATTGAGAATGACATGCTGCGTTCTGTTATCTAGGAACTCCTCAATCCAATCACACAATTGGTCTGATAGTCCGTATGCTCTTACTTTGTTCACTAAACGACTGTGGGGAACTGTGTCAAACGCCTTGCGGATTTCAAGAAACACGGCATCTACCTGTGAACCCGTGTCTATGGCCCACTGAGTCTCGTGGACGAATAGCGCGAGCTGGGTTTCACACGACCGTCTTTTTTGTAACTCATGTTGATTCCTACAGAGTAGATTTCTAGTCTCCAGAAAAGTCATTATACTCGAACATAATATGTGTTCCAAAATTGTACAACTGATCGACGTTAGAGATATAGGTCTATAGTTGTGCACGTCTGTTCGACGTCCCTTCTTGAAAACGGGGATGACCTGTGCCCTTTTCCAATCCTTTGGAACGCTTCGCTCTTCTAGAGACTTACGGTACACCGCTGCAAGAAGGGGGGTAAGTTCCTTCTTGTACTCTGTGTAAAATCGAAGTGGTATCCCATCAGGTCCAGCGGCCTTTCCTCTTTTGAGCGATTTTAATTGTTTCTCTATCCCTCTGTCGTCTATTTCGATATCTAACATTTTGTCATCTGTGCGACAATCTAGAGAAGGAACTACAGTGCAGTCTTCCTCTGTCAAACAGCTTTGGAAGAAGACATTTAGTATTTCGGCCTTTAGTCTGTCATCCTCTTTTTCAGTACCATTTTGGTCACAGAGTGTCTGGACGTTTTGTTTTGATCCACCTACCGCTTTGACATAGGACCAAAATTTCGTAGGATTTTCTGCCGAGTCAGTACATAGAACTTTACTTTCTAATTCATTGAACGCCTCTCGCATAGCCCTCCTCACTCTACATTTCGCTTCGCATAATTTTTGTCAATGCACGTAACAGTTATATGCTCGTACCTTCGTTAGCAGCCTGCACTGGGGCACCATGTCAAATGCTTTTCGTAAATCTGGAAATATGGAATATACCTGTTGCCGTTCGCCCATTGCTCTAGTATATCGTGTGAGAAAAGGGCAAGCTGAGTTTCTCACGAGCGACACTTTCTAAAACCATGCTGATTCGTGGACATAAGATTCTCAGTTATATTCGAACTGAGAAAATGTTCGAGGGTTCTGCAGCAAACCTAGGTCAATGCACGTAACAGTTATTTGCAACCTGCTGGCTGTCCAATCCTCTGTTGAAGCTACTTTACGGTTGCTGAGTAACAGCCATGTTTAAAACTGTATTTAGAAAATATTCATCACAATAATAACCACAATAATCACAGCTTCCAGGAAGCGTAAAGGCAACAGTAATTGCAAGCTGCTGCAGCGTAAACGAATCTTTTCTCACTGCACCCAATCTCAGCAACTGTGACAATTAGTGTAACCCTGACGCGCTGCCTGGACTTTCTAAGACTCCAGACAAACAACATTCATTTGAATCTCAGTCCACCTATTAGTGTCAATACTGTTGCCGACATTGGCTCATCATTGCTGTATTCCCGTCGCACACTGCGCCATGCTGCCAATAGCCGCGGCTTCACAACATAGTAATTTTGGGATAAATACTACAATGCAGTCAATTTTAAGACAATTTCTCCCCCTCTTTTTAATAGCTTTGTCAACGTTTCTGAAGAGGTTTGAACCCTCTACATCCCTCTGACCACGCTCATGCTTACTAATGTCAAGTTCACTCGTGATGAAGAGAGAGAGAGAGAGAGAGGAAATTACCATTTTTACATGTTTTGCACGAACAAAAATCTGATCAGCTGCTCGCGCTATCTCTCTTTATAGCAAACTTTCATCACCCAGCCAAGAGAGCAGTTTTAAACATGCTGATACATAAATCTGTTTCTGTCAAAGACCAATTCCATTCAAAATTCAGATATGAGAAAAGGTGTTTTGGAAGAACCGTTATCATGAACGAGACATTAAATTAGCCCCCTCTGAGAAACTAAAACACGAAGATAATCTTTATAAGACGATTAGTCTACAGATCTCCTTCCTTTATTTCGGAACTGTAACAAATAATATAGACAGTATTCTAGCGACATAAGGTATACCAGTCAATTTTCTTATCGTCCTAGAAAATTGGCGAGATACTGCGCCTAATAAAAGATGGTTGAAATGGCTCTGAGCACTATGGGACTTAACTTCTGGGGTCATCAGTCCCCTACAACTTATAACTACTTAAACCTAACTAACCTAAGGACATCACACACATCCATACCCGAGGCAGGATTCGAACCTGCGACTGAAGCGGTCGCGCGGTTCCGGACTGTAGCGTCTATAACCGCTCGGCCACTCCGGCCAGCAGTAAAAGACGTCTTTGTGTCAATGTTCCTGGAATGTATAAAATTCTTATGAGTTCGGTAGCAGTCATATTGGTCACTCTATACCTACATTTAAGAACTCTGCACAGAGCACCGACATTACATTAAATATTACGTTTTCGACAAATCTGCTGTTGCTGAACGCAACCTTGTCCCATGCATCTACCTACTGGGATTCTATCATCAAAGAAGCCGTTGGGATCAGAAAGTGCTAGAGTTGTAAAGCTACCGTAGGCTACCGTAGACAACTATAAGTAAGCGTACACTACGATAGTTTTCATAATAGCTTCCGTCAGTTAAGATCATACCCATGTAATCTGTAGGTTCGGTTGGTGTGCTGCCTTTCTATCGGGCATTACCTCACAACGAGCGTTCTCTTTACGTGTGTTATCAGTATTTTACTAGATTCCCCTAAAAACCGGAAGCGATGAATCGTCTACATTAATAAAACTGACAAACAGCAGTAACGGATTCCTGACTCGAGGAAAAATGATCCTAGGGAAAAAGGCCCTACGGACGTGTGTCCGGAAATGCATCGTTGGCTCGTAGATGGCGCTGACGAATGAAAGTTCCTCTGACCACGTGCCGTGTGTTCCTTGTGTGTTGCAGCTGTGTGGTTTACACAGCGTACTGTAAGCAGCATAATGGTTCGGCATTCATGTCGGGAACAAGCCGAGACGATGTGTGTGCAGGTCGAAGCAGATGGGAACGGTCGAGAGGCAGCGAGGCTGTACAAGTACCCTCGCGGACGCCGACCACGTCACACGACATTTCAAGCCCATTTTGGGCGTTTGTGTGGTCATGGTTCCTTTCAGACAGACGAACGTGCAGGGCGACAGCGGATTGTATGAACATCAGATTTGGAGTACCGGGTTCTACAGGATATTCAGACGAACCCTAGTACAAGCTCCAGGCAAGTGGCCCGCCAACATGGTGTAAGACAGTACGATTATGTGTGTTCCGCATGACAACCGCTACTATCCCTGTCACCTGCAACGAGTCCAAGGATTATCAGTAGCGGATTTTCGTCTGAGGGAAGGATTTTGTCTATGGCTTTCGCACCAGAGCATCGCAGTTGTGAGATTTCTTTCACCAGTCCTCTTGACCGACCTAAGAAAGCGTGCATCGCATCTCATGAAAGCCACTTTGTACATCTGTTGTAACGTGGATGCGATGCACCTCTGTATTTTGTTCCTGGACGATTTGTTGTCGTTGAAAGCACACCATCCATTTCCAGCCAGTTCGTCGGTTTCATTAATGTTCACCCTGTATAAAGGGCTGGTTAACCTACAGAACATTTTTGTTCCAAATAGTTTCCCTCCCATCTGTTCCTTAGGAATAAAGAGTATTTATAGCATAAATGAAACTGTCAAAGTTTAATTAAAGTTTTATTCGAAAATTGTTGGTTTGTCAAGTGAAACAGGGGGATATTGTGGTAAAAATAAAGAAAAAGATACAGATTTATCATATGGCGCTAGAACGCAATTTCCTCAACAAAAAGGTAAAATAAAAAAAGAATAAAAAACAATAATATGGCAAACATCGCTTCAATACGTCGTCGAACTTGTACAAAACATATTTCTGTTATTCATAAATAACTTTCGCATTTATTACAGGAAATTCTTCCCTTTAATGATGAAAAACGGACTATTGAATACAAAATAACAATAATTATATACATTTTTATATTTGTGCATTTGAACTGTACTTCATCGAAAATAATTGCTTTGGCTGCAAAAAAGGACAGACGTTATGAGATCAGCTAATTTTTGTTACTTGTAAAATGTAATTTGTGTTCTTTAAGGGTATAATATACGCAATGAATTAAACTGAATGATGGGCGATTCTGATTATGTGCAAAACAAAAAACCACACAAAACGAAGAGAATTTTTCTCTCCTACACATTCATTTATGTTTCTTTTCCTACCAATTCTACCAGTACTATCGGTACTCCTACCATTTACTACGTCATTTGTGTACTGTACCAAAACTACCAAAGCGTAATTTTCATAGAGCGCGACTCTGACTACAATATCTTTAACCGAGACGGCGATTATATCCTTAATGGCACATGAAAACGGCTGTACGATGCCGAAAGGCCACAGAGAAATAAGCTAAGTTTTTCACCCTCTGATCCTCGACACCAAGGCGAGAACTTTTCATCTGGCTCTTGTATTCTTCAACGTTCTTCAGCAGGTAGATCCCGATGATGATGACAAAAATCGTAGTTGAAAGCTTGACTATACATACAGATCTAACGTGTCAATAAATCTGAGAAAAAATTATCCAGTTTTTTGATGGCATATTGTTATAGCTCATCCATGTGGACGAAACACAATGTGACTAGCTTAAAATGTCATACAGAGAAAATTTTTCCACGGGTCTAATACATATTTAATTACGTCTTTGCGTAACATGAAACAACATTATAAAATTTCATAGACATCAAAGCCGAGCAGAGAACTTTTCACCATGCCCTTCTATTTTTCAACGTTCCCTCTCTGTCGTACGCGCCGTATGAGATGCCGGCGTGCATAGCGCAAGGCGCCAGTGTGCATATGTTGCTCTTGGCCGTGCGCTCCCTCCGAAGCCCGGCGCTGGGCGGTGTGTCCGGCGCGCCGACTGAGATGCGGCCAGAGGGGCAGGGACTGTACGCGCCGCCCGCCGCCCACCGACCGGTTCTCTCCTCCCGCGGCGCGCCGGCGGAGGAATGCCAAGATGGCGGCCAGTGCGAGCGCCCCTGCCGAGGAGCGAGGCTGCGTCGCCTCAGTCCAGCGCCCGTGGCTCTCGTGCGTCCCGTGACTCGCGCTCTGGTGTAGTGCAGTGTGGTGTGGTGTTTAAGTCATATGTGCTAACTTGTCTGTCTGGTCAGACGACACTCGAGTGCATATTCGTTTGTTGACTGAGCGTGTGGTCTACTAGCAGACAGCGGTACGGCTTCGCGCCCTACCGCTGTCAGGCGGAGTGCCCCGCATCTCCTAACAGAGCGGAGTAACCTTACTTTGGTGGTGTGTTGTGTGAGAATGTGTCGGTGTCACTCGTGCAACATCTATTATTTGTGCCATTTAAGGAGTGTCGTTTCATAGTACTGTACTGCGCGCTGCTTTGACGCGGTGATTTCAACGCAAGGTAAGGAAAGCAACAGAATCGTAACTTATGTTTCATACTATTGTACTGTGTGCTGTTTTGCTGTGGTAATTTCAACGCAAGGTAAAGAAAGCAACATAATCATAGCAGAAGCTTTCTTCCGTCGATGTCAAGTAAGGTGATAGCAATTGTTATATTCGTTCTCTCGAGGAACAACATGAATACCAAAACTGTTTACACAGTGTTTTAATGTTTCGAGGAACATCTGCTCGTAAACGTCCAGAAGAGCAAAGGAGGAAATTCCTTTTGCTCATTTTGTCTTTTTTTGAACCGCTCCTTTTGCTCCAGGGGATTTCTTTTACGAAGGAAGTGAGAGTCGTATTGGACACAAATGATTTTTGTGTGTGTGTGTAATTAACTGTTGACATGAGTGTTCTGCACTATTTCGTAATAAACCATCTATCAATCAGTTCCATTATTATTATTTAAGTTGCATCAGCTTCACATTCAGCTGTGATTATATATGTTGTACGTCTACACAAATAGTCGCAAAAAAATATATATATTGTGAATGTGATGTCCGCTATTTCGCAATTACCCCCATAATAAATACAAATAAATCCGACAAATTTCAGACATGTGCTTTTTTTAAAATCTCTTGAAATTAGACTCGCTTGATAGCTTCCGAATAAAGATGTTCGTTGGCAGAACGATTGTGTTATAAATATCAGATTTGCTAGGTTATCACAAGGAAAGATGACTTAAATCTGGAAATAAATTATCATTAAAGCGACAGGTGACTTGCCTATTATTAAATAGTGTGTAGTTTATCTACAGCTAGTGTCACTCCACTGTGAAAATTACAAGTAATGCTGCATGCGCAACTACTATGTATCTTTTAAGATGGGAAACAACTAAAAATGAATATCATGTTAGAATAGATCAAATAGTTTTTCGTGATAAACATTGGTCAGGGCTGTTCCTTCTGCTCTGCTCCACAACTAGTAAGTGGACTCTTTATTTTGCGTAACAATACGTCAATATTTTGGCATGTTAAAGTACCAGACATGTTTGTTGGAATTTTGTGGAAAATGTCAACTGCAGATGTCATATTGTCAAATGAATGGAATTGTGATATTACTGCTTCTCAGCGCTATGTGAAATACAGGAATGGAAATACAAGAAGAGTAAGATTATCAGAGAGAGAGAGAGATAGAAAGAGAGAGAGAAAGGGCGGGGGGAGGGGATGGCGATTTACGTTGGCGATATTAGTTCAAAGATAATGGATTGAATACATGCCTAGTTAACACATTGTTTGTGTTTGTCCCATTAATCATGAAACTGTGTATTCAGTATTACACTATTATTACATAATTTCACATCACAGTACACACCATGTGATAAGTTCATCTAATAACTTTTCGTCTGCAAAGTGAAGAAAAAAGAAAGAATCTACCTTTACTCGCGTACTTTAAATTACTTAGCAAAAGAGGCAATGATATTTGAAATGCTTTGATAGTTTTCTTTAAACAGTTGTTCACTACTGACGCAGTGTAACAGCGAACTCAGTTCGGACTATCAAGTTTATTGCAGACAAAACTCGGAAAACTTTGTGGTTATACTACAATGAGCAGTCTTGCATAGATACGGTACTCATCTACAAATTATGACACAGACATGTGCCAAGACTCGTCAGGCGTTTGGAGACGACCGTCTACTTGAAACTTTGTAGTCTTACAGTTATAAAGAAGGTTTTATTGTTCAGTGACAAGGTTACGTTGGAGGATGATGTGTCACCGTCAATAGTTTTTAATCTGTTTATAGCACTCATAAGTACATAGTAAAATTTCCTATCCAAAGTAATATCTTAACGACGTCCACTTATAATTATTTTATTGAAGAAAAATTTGCAGTATAAGAATAAAACAGTTTCTCATGGCTAATAATATACGAAAAGGTGTTCTGCGAACTGGATTATCGTATCTCTATCATCGCAGTACTCCTTCACATCATAAACTACGTTGAGTACCTGATAGAAGATCAACGTTGACTTTGTTATTTCTAACTCGTGTTGTTTATCACTGAGAGGTTTTCAAATTTCAGCTGAAATAAGCCGGCATTTCACGTAAAGGGTGCATTTTACGTAGTTACAATCATTGATTATAGTTAACCGTCAGTGTGAAGTAATTATGAAAGCGTGTTTAACAAATATACGTAAGTCTGGGTAGCTAGTAACATAAATGTGGAAATAATTCTATTTTTATTTATTTACTGTATGACTGCCACCTTAGGGAAGCATCAGTTCTCTTAGCCCTGTATGAAACTAATTTTCTGTTGCCTAGTAGATTTCTGTCAACTTTTTGCGACGATTTGGGGCTTATAAAAATTCGGAAAGTAGGCCACAAAAGAAACCGTCTTCTTAATAAAACTCCTGGAACTGTATTGCAATACACAAGTGCCCTACAGAGGGAATTATTCATTAATTTACGAATAAATTGTTGCCCTATAAATTTTATTTGCAGCCAACCCGATTGTACAGCATTTGCTTGTCAATGGGAAGTAACGGATTGTATGAGGCAAACTTTATCGCGTTTGTACGCGTGGTATCCTCACCAGAACAAATGACAACAGTTTCATAACATCGATCTTAGAGGGGAGGCGCTTAGATCTTCTAGTAAATGATTAAGTGTCGCTAACTTCACGCGAATTCAAAAAAATTCCCGGGTAACATTACGATTCTAACCGAAAGCAGCCAAAACTCAGACACCTGTTGAATAGAGCGGGCAGCGTAGCTGCAACGGAATATGATATACGGATTTGAAAGAAAAGTTAAAATGAAGGTTTCAAAGCATAGTAGAACGGAGAATAGCTACTTATGCAATATCAATTTTGTGGAAGCTACAGTAGTGAAGACACTGAGAAATATTCTGTCTAAGAAGTAAACTTATACAAGATAGCCGAAGCAAGGGAGAAAGCGTAAGTTGATGTGTAAGTCATTATTGTACCCATTTTGGTTGGAGAACACCGAACCTGTTTTCGTAAATTACAGTGTAGGAAATATTGCAACCAGCCACAAGCTTTCCTGAAATGACATAATTATATTATTACTAATGTCGGGCCTGAGCCCGTCATCAGATGGTAGCGTTAACTTCTTGCAAGTTTTGCGTATATGTCCTAAAGTATAACAAAACTTTTTTGATGCATAGTTCACAAAGGATTTTCCGTTTTACATTTGCGTCCTAAAATTTAGTAATAAAGTCTTTGTAATTACATAGTTCTACACTCGTATATGCTCTATACATTGTACTTACTTTTTGAAAAGTCCACCTTTACTTAAAGTAATGCGGACGTATGAGTATTCTCCAATAAAAAAAATCTTAAATGAAATATTGAAAAAGAGGGGAAGTTTCTAAACGTGTACATATGAAGCACAGGAACCAGAATCCTAATTGGGACTTGTGAAAATGCAAGAAGAAGAAAATGGAACATTTTAGATGTGTCGCTGCAGAGGGACGTCAAACATTAAATGAAGAGAAAACGTAGGGAGAGACAATGTAGAATGTCACAAGAATAATTAACTTACCTGTGGAACATCCTCTAAAACACACAGAACAGTGACAGTGCTCTGGAAGAAGTAGTAGAGGGGGTAGAAAAGTTTGGAATATGCGAAACAGATTATGGACTGGTGGATATACTAAATACGTAGAGGTGAAAAGACAGGAATATATGAAGAACATCGTCATTTGGAATGGCGAATCACGAAATCACGCTTACATTGAGATCTATTGTCTAACTAGATCGAGGTCAGATGTACTGATTTGTGTATGAAGAAAAGTCGAATCTTCCCATCTCTCTATTTATAACGTTGTTACTAAGATGGCCAGGGAATAAAGAATTGTGTTAGAATTTTATTACTGAAAGTGCATGGCTGTGAAAGCACAAAACGTGGTTCAAAGGCGTTATTTGCCTAAAGGGAAGCCGAGACTCGTGGACGAGTAGGGTTCGTTTCAAGAAAATGTCCCAATCGCTGAACGCTTTTGCACACTGAATATTTTAATAAAGTGTAAATTCTGCTTGAGCAGTAAGACGTTTGCTGATTTTTTCCCTGTATGTTGTTCAGTGGCAACCCATAGCGGGTATGGCAGAATGGGCCGTCTATCGGACAAGATGAAAATCAATAGCAATCATCTTCTGTCTAATTTCCGCAGTTGAAGTACTTTTTCGGTTTCTAATTTTTGTGTATACAGCGAGTTCGTTCACAGGCTGTAGAAGCGCACACTACATTCTGTAGCAACAAGTAAATGGAATATGGCTTTCTTCATTCTCCTAGCTCGAATAATACTGTGGTATCGACATGCTAGTCGATAAGATTCAATGCAGACAGCTCTCGACGACCCTGTCCACTATTAATGGGTTGTTAAACACGAACTTCTAAATATGAAGTGATGAGAATTCGTAGAAATGTAGCGCATTTCACAGATTGTAAAAGTCAGGAGTGTGAAACAAGTTATAATTGTTGAAACATGCGTCCGACCGTCCTGACTTAAGTTTTCCGTAATTTTCCGAAATCGCTGTAGGCAAATGCCGGGATGGTTCCTTTGAAAGGGCACGGCCGATTTCCTATCCCCTCCATCCCTAATCCGAGCTTGTGCTCCGTCTCTAATGACGTCGTTGTCGACGGAACGTTAGACACTAATCTCCCTCTCCTCCTCCCCCTCCTTCAACTTATAATATTTTGGTGCCTCAATCTTCCTTATGCATATTATTATTAAGCATCAATAAGTCTGCCCATGGATTTGTCATAAACCGACCGGAATAACATGTTTGACATTTTGTGGATATCTCCACAATGGAACAGCAAGCAGTCACGTTTGCTTCTTCCACTAAGTAGCCTCAGAAGTCACATCACCGCACCGTAACATTTAAGGAGATTACAACGCAAACAAAATCTTTTAGAAAGTTGGTATATGTTTGTGTTTATTCCACCTTTTTTAATGTTTCAGTATAATCATTGGTAATTATCAAGTCAGACAAAGCTCATGGTCTGAAGTATTTAACGACTTATATTCTAATGATGTAGTGTACGAATTAAGATTGTGGATTGAAAGTACTTATAGCGCACACACAATAACGTCACGTTTTATATCTACACACACGGTGTTGATGGGAATCTGTATAATGGTGAAACCTGAGATGTTTAAATGTAAGCTACAGAGAAAACAAAAGCAGTAAACTTGAAGCAGGATCGTTATAGGTACATACATATTGTGAAATAAGAAGAGTGTACAATTTCTTTTCCACTGATACGGACTATAAAAGAAACTTCTTCATTCGCAGACGTAGGTAAATGCTCAAAAAGCGTGCGTTTGTTTACAGCACGGTATAAAAGGCCAAGTTCAAGAAATAGTTACTTCGAGAGATACAGGTTTCTGCAGTCTTGAGCACTACAACTTTCAAAATAGTTCCATGTTATGTACGCTGCAGTGTGCTTCAAACGAAAAAAATATGGAGCTGAGTCTTCTAGGCCTTGAATGATACAAATATAAATAAAACAAAGCAAAGTAAGTCAGTGTTTATCAGAAATGCTACACCAAAAAGGATACAAGTGCCTGAAATGATCTGTATACTACACATATTTATCTATCCCAGCAAAATCAGTTTCTAACATACAGCAACGAACATGGTTACAGAAGTTTACATAAACTATATACAATCGCTGGCATTGAGAATGAAGTACATGGCAAGCTACCATGTGTTCCAGTCAGAACCTCTAAAGGCACATGCACGAAATCAGAGATATCATGGTATTCAGAGGAACGCGACAAACAAGTTGCTAGCTAATCATATTCCAGAAACGCTCTAAGGTCGACATGTTAGGCCGTTCGGGGGACTGTTCTGTGGGAATACTGCAAGTGGAGCTATCTGAAGCAGAAAAAGTGCCCGAGGAATCTGAAGCAGGAGCAGTACTCAGGAAACTAAATCTCCCTGATGTGGCTGGTGTTTTTCAGTTCTCTCCCACTATATAAGAGGCGCATATAGCGTTCATTGGCCGCTCAAGCCATCACGCTGGTGTTTTTCTTTGGTGCCATAGGCCGCAATATTTCGTGAAACAGGGTAGCGAGCGGGTAGAGGCGCGTTTGAACACACCACCTCTCGCAACAGTTTCGTGATACTTAAACGTATTGTACGATTCTCTTTCGCGGCGAGGCGCATCAAAGACCTCTTCGCTTCTATCGTTTTGTGTATCATAAATGACGTCATTTGTTGCGCTCGAGATGACGATCTAGGACGAAAGCTTCTACCTCATATAATTACACCAAAACTACTCGCTTTTGTGGGATTCAAAGAAAAGGTAAACCACAATCGGACGAGAAGGGAGGATGTGTGGAAAGTCTCAACTTCCAGACCAAAAGTGATAATTTGGCAGATCATTGACGCAGGATACTGCGTGTAGTGACGTAGATGAATTCCTGATCTCTTCAGTGGATTCAATTGCCATTTCTAGCGGAAACAGATTCTCATATTCACTATGTTTACGTGGGGCTCCCAAACTGGACTTCGTAAATCGATATCGCAATACCGATTCTGGACATCCGGATGTAACTGGTGGTTTTCCACTTACACACTCGATTTTTGCTGCTATGTAACCGCACAATCGATTTCGAAACATACTTGGGTTTTCACATTAAGTTCGTTTCTTCTTTTTTTTTTTTTAAAAAAAAAGATCGACTAATATGGACGGAGTGACATTTTTTACAGTGATGGAAAAGAAGAAATATTAGACTTAGCATGAAACCGTCTGTCTTTAATACTCAACTGAAGAGAAATAGCGATTGTTCTGACTAAATCATAAACTAGAACGACTGTTCTCCAGACGCTATATTTGACTGGGCTAGCAAATCAGCTTCAGACCGCAACGTTTAACACGACAACGAAAGACAGTTTCCGAAATTCAGTTTTCGTTTTCCTGAAGATGAGTCGCATGTAAACGTAGTGACTGAAATCGTCGACGGAATAATTCCTTGCTCCGACTATGGTGACATCGCTTTCGTCCTTCAAATTCAGCGCCGTCATGAGGGCGGGCGCTGGTGCAGCAGCCAGAGAAAGGCCAGAGCACGCCGGCGTGGTTGCCTCGGCCAGACTGACGGCTCGCCTTATTCGTGCCTGCTTCGCGCAACGTATCGCTCTCTGTAAACAGAAGGATGAGACAGCCGCCTCACGAAACAGCTCCATCCAACCGCTTCGCGAGCGTATCTTGCTTGTAGCAAACGCACCTCAACGGGAGGTTTACTATCTTTTGGTTCAAAATATCGATTTTTTAAAATTGCATTTTTAGATCCATAAAAGTGTTTAGAATCCACCCCGAAACGGTTTTTCCGAATACGGAACGGAAATGTTTGTTATTCGCGGTTGAACAAAAAAATGCACCTGCCTGAAATCGACCTTTTTCACGCACCACTTTTTTTCTTTCGGAGGACGAGTTATTGTACCGGTGCTTGGGAGGAAACACACAAAATTCAAATGAAAGTTTGAACGCTTGTGTTTGGGAATTAGCCTCAAAGCATTTGCGTTCTGGTCCGAAGATTGTGGATATTTCGACTTTCCTGGCAGTGAGCAGCTTCAATGAAGGATTTCAGCAGTTCTGAAGACCATGACAACGATGGACGTCACCCTGGGACTCTATTCGACGCAGTTCGCCAAGCATTCGGACGACCACCGGATTCAAGCGGCCAAAAACCGCTTGTCACCGGCCGTACGAGGGGCTATGGAGCTGCGCAGGATGGCCTAGATCGAACATGATTCTTTGTTTCCGACGAAGCTAACTAAATTGTCTAGAAGTTGTACCACTTTTATTCCGATCCATCAACTATATTTTTACTTGGCCGACGCAGTCGAAAAATCGATGAAAAAAACCCTATTTTTCAAATGGCCGCCATTTTGTTTCTTATGGTCCAAATAACTTAAGTGACGTACAACTCCTAAAGAATCTTATATACTTCGCTAACGTCAACTCAATTTTTATTTCAGACGAGCCGGCTGATCTGTGACATACAGCGCGCGGAGGTCTACATCGAAATTTGCTGACGGCATTTTCGCCTTTGCTCTTCGATATTTCCGGTCGAAAAAATTCCAGTTTGTAGAGGAAATATCAATAAACATTTTGAGACAATTTGACATTGATAACACATCCTGAGAAAAAACTTCTCCAAGAACACGCTTTTTTCGGGCCATATATAGTAAACCTCCACTTAACGCCGTAGGACTATATGGTGCAGAATTCCCCGTTGCATGCTCTTGCATCGACCCAATACTGGACAAACTCTGCGCAACGTTACAGCTTTGCGAAAGAGATGGTAGTCATCACCTGCTGGGTTGGTTGGTTGATTTGGTGCAAGAGACCAAACAGCGAGGTCATCGGTCTCATTTGATTAGGGAAGGATGGGGAAGGAAGTCGACCGTGCCCTTTCAAAGGAACCATCCCGGCAATCGCCTGAAGCGATTTAGGGAAATCACGGAAAACCTAAGTCAGGATGGCCGGACGTTGGATTGAACCGGCGTCCTCCCGAATGCGAGTCCAGTGTGCTAACCATTGCGCCACCTCGCTCGGTCGTGCTGAGGTAACAATGCGTGTTTCAGTAGACGCTTGTTGCTAGGATAGAGTAAGGAATATCATTCGGTAAATAAACAGATGTGCAGAACACAAATTTTGTTGGCTCAAAAATCAGGCGACTTTGTGGTACTTACCCAAGAAAACTAACTGTTCCTCCTTTCACGCAGCTCGATTTTCATCAGTAATCACAACAATTATTCCCAATTGTTGTTACTAATAAACAGATGTGTAAAAACAGGAAAAATACGCGCATCGTTAAAGTTTAGACCTTTGTGAAAACTAAGCAAACAACGTTATACTGCAATCAGGCGACAGTTCTGGTTTGAAGCTGTCGGTGTGCTTACAACCCTATGGTCACTCGATAGATATTTGTATTCTCTGGTTACGCCTTCTTCGCCAAGTAGTTTTACAGATGATTCAATGTCATAACAGGATTGTTGAAAGAATCCTACACGAAAGAAGTGGTGTACAAAAAAGCTCGCTCGACTGATTATTCAATGCTATTGGTCAGTCTGAAACACCAGATTGGTTTGACGTTCAGGCTGCTATGCAGGGACCAGCTGGGCCTCAGTGTTATACTTTGTAGTTTTTACGAGTGGAATATCTAATTTAGAATTTTAAATTTTGATAATTTGTTACAAATTAAACCAGCTATCTTGCCATAAAAGATTTCCGTAAAATTTTCAATGAAAACAACTGTAAGAAAATAAAACATAACATGGGAGCCCCTCACAGAATCTTCTATAAAATTTTCCGCATTTTGACAGTTTTATGTTGACTACCTTATGTTATTTTGTTATCCTAGCATGCATTGTTGGCTGCCTTGTGTTTTTCAGTTTTTCTAGCACGCACTGTTGATTTGATATTGTGTGGAAACAGTTCATTAGTCTCCTAGCGCGCATCGTAAGGTGTGGTAATTTCAAAAAGAAAAAGTGAAACTTTTGATTTAGATAATACTACGTACTTAGAAAAAGTTATGTTAATTATAAATGACAGCAGGGATGAAGGTGCATATGAAATGAACATTGAAATTTGGGATTCTGAGGATGGTGATGCTTTAGAACGCGAAAAGGAAACCCCAAACATACAAGACTGCAGATATAACAGTGAAGATAAGAGCGACGGAGACAATGAATACAACAGTGCTGAATGCCTCATTGCTAAAAGTGGTATGGTATGGTCAGCTGACCCAAAAAGGCAACTAGACGGACTGCACACAATACAATTATAGTATCTTGTTGTTTGACCACCTCATCTCAAGGGTAAGTGAAGCTCTCAAATTATTCATTGATGAACATATGTTACAAATTATTATAGACTGCACTAATAAAAAGGTTCAATGTTTTTATGAGTAAATAACAACGGTGGTACCCTACAAATACTGATGAAATGTATGCCTTTTTAGGCATTCCATCACAATGGGATCCCTAAAAGCTAAAAGGGAGTCTGTAGAATTTCTGTGGACTGCAGATCCTCTTTACAACAGGGACATTTTCCTTGCTGCAACATCTAGAATTGGTTTCAACAATTATCATGAGTTATTAAATCTGATTATGTAAGTACAAAGGCCGATCGAAAAGCAGCTTATAAATTAGCAGCAATTAGAGTTATTTTTAAATTTCTTGTTACCTACTGCAAATCCTGATTTTTATTTGATTGTGGACGAACAACTTGTTTTCTTCCGAGGACGCTGCCCTATTACGGCGTATATGAAATACGGCATATAAACCTGTGCGATGGCAGAACTTACAGTTTATACCATTAGATTCAAGTGAAAAGAACGAGGGACAACGAGTGGTACTCGATCTAAAGGACTATCTTCATGTGAGTAACGTCGTCACAACAGATAATTTCTTTACCTCTGCCTCTCGTGAAGAAGAACTCTGCGAGAAGAAACTGACCCTCTATGGTATCCTAAGAAAGAACAAGGCAGATATTTGTAAAGTTATGCTTCGTAATGCATCCAGACCACTTAGAGTCCTCTACGTTTACTTTCAAAGATGAACTAACAGTAGTATCCTACATACTCAAAAAAACGCAGGCTCTAATTTTGCTAAGTAGTAAGCACCACGACAAGAGATTTGAAAAAAGAAAAAGAAAACTGTAAACCAAATATAGTTTTCCATTAAAATCAAACAAAAGGCGATGTTGGTACACTGGATAAAATGATAGCCGAGTATTGCACAAATCGCACAACAAGGAGATTGCCGCATATTCTGTAAGTGGACTTGACCAAGGTTCCCAAAATGCGGTCACGTTATGCAGACGACAAAAACGCAACATGGAAAACAAATTATTCAGTTACCAGAAGATACAGTGTTCTAGAACTAGGAAAGGAGCTGGTAATTCTACATATGAAGTAGAGGATACAAACTCCAGACGGTCTACACAGCCGGCCGGTGTGGCCGTGCGGTTCTAGGCGCGTCAGTCTGGAACCGCGTGACCGCTACGGTCGCAGGTTCGAATCCTGCCTCGGGCATAGATGTGTGTGATGTCCTTAGGTTATTTAGGTTTAAGTAGTTCTAAGTTCTAGGGGACTGATGAACACAGATGTTGAGTCCCATAGTGCTCAGAGCCATTTGAACCATTTTTCGGCCTACACAAAGTTATCATAGATGCCGTTTGAAATCTGATCCCGGAAGAAAAGAAGGCAGAGGTTGCAGGAGGACCACAAAAACTGAAAGGTGGATGGCAATTATGTACGAAAAGGCAGAGGGTATTGTGTCTTGAATGTTACAGTAATAAATAGTGAACGCGAATTGCGGAACTGCATGTAAAAACCTTAAACGCCACTGATAGTACATTATAAAAATGTTGAAATTCAGTTATAAATTCCAGTGAAAAATAAAACATAAAATACAGCGAAAAATAAAACATGAAACAAGTTGATTCAACTAATGCGATAGTTCTGGAATGTAAAAATGACATTGTAGTTTATAATTCGTTTGTTTAATCTATTTGATAACGCTAATTTTGAGGTAAACTGTTGGCAAAATAATGTTGAGACATCGGAATTGCTGTTTTAAAAAGATTTTATTTGTTCTAAGTAGAACATAAGATAATTATGTGGTGTTAATTCGAGTTTTCTGGACTCTCAGTGGTTTAAGGACAGCAGTCTGACAGCTAATAGCCGATACAAAGAGGAGCCCACGGTCGCAGTACGTTTCGTCATGACTTCGTTCAGTGAGCGTGAGAGTGTTACGGAGGTGCTTCAGTGGCGGACAGTACAGTAGAGGCGCTGTGTAGTACGGGGAGGTTTGGGTCCAGTCCTCACATTCCAAGAAGAGTCAGGCAAAGTACTACTTCTTCCCAGATATATTTCGCTAAAAGGCCACTGCGATAGAATTAGAAAGATTCGACTTCATATAGAGACTTGCCGCCACTATTTGAAGATTTGTGGATAGCATGTAAACAATCAAACTATTTATGATTTTGAGTCTGACGGACGATCTGCCGCATTCAGTGGAGCAGGTAACATACACTGTCAGAAATAATTGCAAAATCTTCAAGGTCTGCGTTCAATGGCACAAGGGTATCATATGTGGATACTGAGGGGTTGTAGTATTAGTGATTAATTTTCGCGGTCATCGGTGATCGTATGTCGCTCAAGAGGCCTGGTTGTGCATCCTGTCTGTTTGCTCTGCAAGCAGCAACTGTGCTGAGTTTAGAACTGAACAGTGCTTACAAAAAATTCATTCTGCGTTACAACAGTGTCCCAAAGTCGAGTACGTACCCCTGTCGAACAACTTGAGGCATTTGAAAGGGGTTAACATTGCGAGCCTGCGATAAGCTGAAAGGACGTATCGGTGGATTGTTGCACAGGTTGGGTACATGTTATCGATGGTGTGTCGCTGCTTTCAACAGTGGTCTGTGGAACATTCCTGCAACTAGTTTAGGATACGGACGTGAACGAAATATAGACACACGTCAAGATCGATGCATTGTGTGAGCGGCGGTAGCCGACCGAACATCGTCCAGAGATGACATCTGGGAACATGTTGCATCTGCTGTTTCATCAGAAACCAATGGGAACCGCCTGTTAGCAGCAGAATTGAGATCACGTGTGCCTAAGGAGAGACTACAGCTGATACTACGACACCACCTTGCAGCGTTACGCAGGTTGCAGGTTGACTGGAGTGGTGTTATCAGCGATGAGAGCACGTTTTGTCTGATGGTCGTACGCGTGTATAGCGCTGACCTTGTGAATTGCCTATTCCAGAGTGCATTCGCCCTTCGCCCACAACATACAGGTCTCATCTCAGGCTTCATCGTATGGTGGGTCGTCAGTTACAACTCGCGGTCTCGTTTGGCGGTTCTACAGGGGAAAGTAATGAGTGCCCGCTACATTGCACAGGCCGTTATCGCTATGCTACTACCACTTCTTCGACAGGAAGGTGATGTATTTTTTCAGCAGCACAATGCACGTCCACATACAACGGCTGCGACGAAAGCGCTCTTCGTGGTGTACAACAATTGGTTCCTTTTACCGGTTTACCGACGCAGAGTGCCACCATATGATACACGAATTGGAGTGGCATTCTTTAAAAAAGACGTTTTTCGCTGCGGTAGGAGCTTCTCATGGAATTTCCATCATCAACTTTCTCCTCAGAGTGTGAAAATACTTCGTTGGCGCCGACGTACATAGGGAGCAATAATCACCATAATAAAGTAAGAGAAATCACAGCGTTTTCCAACTCGCTGTTCGACAGTGAAAGGTAGAGAAGTAGCTTAAACGTTGTTCGATGAATTCTCTGCCAGGCACTTAATTTTAAATTTGAGAGCAGTGATGTAAATGTAGATGAATTGCCCTGGCCAGCTAGATGACCAGATCTCTCCCCAGTCGAACAAGAGTGGAACATGGTGAAGTGGGAACTGTTCTCCGGACCCTGCAAGAACCAATGCCGAACTGCAACAAAAGGTCCTTGGGTCAGTCTATCGCCACCTTTACTGTCCTTTGAATGCAAGAATACACGCCTGCATTGCCGCCAGAATGAGGTGCATTGCGCATTGATACCGCTGTTTGGGCACCCTTTACTGTAAATGTTTTTAATTCATTCTGAATTTATTATCACATAGTTATACAATGATGAATTGCCTGTGGCATCACTTGTCAATAAAATCTACTTGTCCTTGAAGATGTCGCATTTTTTTTCCGCCAGTGGATAACCAATCGGGGGCAAACGTCCGGTTAGGTTCTGCTACGAGGATATCTTCTACATCAGAAGTGACTGTTCAGTCCCGTCGTTAATAAATATTCTTTATTTAATAATGTGAGATTCACTCAGCCACCCGCCCACTGCAGACGGCACGAAATTAAACGGGAAAGCTGAGCGAGGATTGTTGTTTGTTCCTCGGAAGCGGCATTATTTGGCCTTTGTATTACGGGCGGCTGCAGCGTTCCTAATAGAGCCATGTAATTGCGAAGCGGTGCTGCGGTTTGGCGTTGCACGTCGCGGGTAATGGCCCTCCCTGGCGCTGCTCGCTGGCAGGAGGCGGCCCCGGCGTCGCTTCTTGCGCCGGGGTGGTGCCCCACGGTCACCAACCGGTTTGCTTAATGCACTTCCCTTGCTTCATACGTCTACCCGCTCTCATTTATAAAAAGATTCAGAATATGCGGCGAGCATTGTCGTTTCTCACTGTCTGTTAATCAGTTCTTCAGACTCGAATGGCATCATTTAACACACCGAAGAGTAAAGAAGGAATACCTGCGTTGAAATCTTCACGGCTATAGCTGACCTCCCCCCCTCCCCCCTCCACTTCCGACCGCTTTATCATTTACCTTTTCTCCTCTACCAGTGGATGATGTCCATTAATAGTTTCTTCTGTCTTTAAAGAATTGCAGCTCTCTGTGGATAAATGTAAATCTAATCCGATAATCAAGTGAAAGAATCGCTTAGTGTCTGTAGCTTACTTCACGTAGACTGTATGATCGGCGCAGATATTTTTTGTTGTGTTCTGTTTTTATTTGATAGACTTCATATGTTGGTTCGCAAACTGCGACAAATTCTAAACTGTCCACACTAATTAGGGCCGTAGAAACATTGGCTTTTCCGAATGTAGTTCTGATCAGAAACCGATTCTGGTTGCTGAGGTCAAAGGTTTTTGTTCGTCGTGCCTTTTGCGGTCTTATGGTGATATTTCCATAGAAACGGCCATTCTCTAACACGTATCTTTTTATATACAACCGAGAAGTGAAATACCAAATGTCGTAGATGTAGCTTTAATTATTTTATTATAACAAAATATTTTCTTAAAAATTGTCATTCACTATTTCGCCCAATTATGGGGGTTGTTTCCAAAAAAAGTGAGACACGTTTTAGAAAAAAATCTGACGGAGAAGCCAAGTACAAATTTTCATTGATTTAGTTTTGAAAATGCTTTAATAATGAAATAATTTCATAAAACTTTTCATCCCCTATTTCCCTCCATTAGGGGGCTGTATTTCTAACCGAAAAGTCAAATACCAATTTTCATAGGTGTAGCTTTAAAAATAATTCAGTAGTTCTTTAATAATGTATTTTTTAAAAACTTTCACCTACTATTTTAACCCCTTAGTGGCTGAATTTCCAAAAATGCTCATAAACAATTTTTTTAAAATTTCTGACTGAGAAACCAAATACAAATTTTCTTAGTTGTAGCTTCAAACTACCCATGACAGCAACATTTTCAAAAAGCCTTTTATCTCATATTTCACTCCCTTAGGAGTGGAATATCGTACAGTCCCTTCTTAAAAGATGCCTATAGTGTAAAATTCACACTCTCTCCAAGTTTCAAGTTTCTATCCTTAGCGGTTTGGGCTGGAAGTCTGTCAGGACATTGCCGTTTGTATACAATGTGTCCCACATAAAAACCGGTACGCCTCACGCCCGAGATTCAAGTAACAATGAATAGCTAAAAAAGAACAGGTTACAGCAACGTAAAAACATGTAGCTATCTGTTTATAAGAGATGCTAGAACTGGTGGCCATGGGCATTTCGAGACAGTGTTGTCACTTCACAATCAATCCGACTACAGATGATTGACCGGTAAGTGAGGCGCATTATCGGTTTTGTTTCGGGTGTGTGGGACACCCTGTACATAGATAACAACATCACTGGCGAAAGTTTTGAGCACGCCACATCGTATGTTGGCAACACTAAGAAGTAATATGAAATGGGACGATCACGTAAGATAGAGGAGGAGAATGGAAAACTTAGATTTGTTGGAAGGAAAAGTTCTGTGCGTCTAAAAAAGAAATAACACAGAAGACCCCAGAGCGACAATTTATAGAATACAGTTTGTGTCGTAACAGATCGATACAGTCCACACTAAACTGTAACAGAAGCGCTCAGGGAATTAAATGGGAATCCTAGGAAGGAAGACGACCTAGTTCCGGCAAACCTTGTTGGATAAATTTAGAGCTTAAAATAAACAATCAGTCGAATAAAAACAATGTACTTGTTATTGAGCCTTAAATGAGATAATGTGTTCGAAAACGACGGTGCGACCGCTTTGCTCTCACCAATGTATATCTCCTGGAGGGATCACGAAAGTAAGAGACATTAGGGTACGCAGAGAGGCGAATGTACAGTCATTTTACTCCGCACAATACGCGGATGTAATGGGAAAGAAAATTGATAACGTTGGTATGATGTACCCTCCGCCATGCACTGCACCGTGGCTTGTGAACTAAATATGTAAAGGTAGATGCAGACTTAATGGTCTGTTTCTGTATCTAGTGAATCCAACTTTTTTTCAAAAATTCTTCCTCTTCCCCATAAGAATCCTTTTTCATAATATGTCATTGAACATTATTTTCCGTGACTCCAGTATTTGTCCTTGTAATCTCGGATCTTTTATTTTAAGCTCAGGGTTGGCCGTATATCCATCTCTCTTGTTTTCTCTCTTCTTGTGACGTCTTGAACTATGCTCAAACACTACATTCTCCATTGGTCACTGCCACAAAGGCAGCTTGTTACAGCCATTTGATTACTAATTTTATCATTTGTGTGTATACACTGAACCGTTTCATGTATGACTGTAGCCGCGCGGGGCAGCCTGCGGGGGCTAGAGCATCCTGTCACGGTTCGCGCGGTTCCTCCCGTCGGAGGTTCGAGTCTTCCCTCGGGCATGTGTGTGTGTGTTGTCCTTAGCGCAAGTTAGTTCAACTTAGATTAAGTACTGTGTAAGCTTAGGGACCTATAACCTCATCGGTTTGGTCCCATAAGATCTTACCACAAATTTCCAATTTTTTGTATGTGTGTAGTAACCTCAACCAATCACTTTGCTCTGTTTTATTTTTAAAAAACCGTAACAAGCTTAGTGTACGTAACCTTAGTTTAAGATGGCTCAGTCAGTGTTGATACTGATGTTTGTCCAGCAGGTCGGAATAACAGTTTTCCTACTGTATGAAAATGGAGGGTAATTACTATTCTCAAAGCATTCTAAGATAAACATATTTTGCCAGCCGCCGGTGGCCGAGCGGTTCTACGCGCTTCAGTGTGGAACCGCGCGACCGCTACGGTCGCAGGTTCGAATACTGCCTCGGGCATGGATGTGTGTGATGTCCTTAGGTTAGTTAGGTTTAAGTAGTTCTGAGTTCTAGGGAGCTGATGACCTCAGATGTTAAGTCCCATAGTGCTCAAAGCCATTTAAACCATTTTTAAACATATTTTTAGTACTTCGATCACTTATCCGTGTTACGTTTTCTTGTCATTGTACAGCCGGATGATGCTTTTGCAAGAATTATTGCGTCGAGTTTTCAAGAAATACTTTGCAGTATTTACTTAGAAATTGTTTACCGAGAATCTGAGAAAGTATAAGTATTACTTATCCATTCCCGATTTGTTCATTCATTTAACGCAATTTATCCTTTGTCGCAAATTATCAGTGGCGTTCCTTCTTTACAATTTATCACAAGAACACTATATATATATATATATATATATATATATGTGTGTGTGTGTGTGTGTGTGTTTGTTATACACTGAGGGACTGCAGAACTTCCAGGAAGTATCCAAAAATTACATCCTCATCGAGATTGGTTAGTGAAATGGACAGGAAGTATCTGAAATGGACCAGATACTTCCCACAGGAACGGTTATGAATGAAAACAGCCACTAAACGATAGTGTAAGAGGCAGTAAACGCGCAATAATAACTGTAAAGCCTGCTAAACAGCTTGAATAATCAATGGATCTAGTCTGCTTACTACCATCACAACCGCAGTAATGCATCAATACATGTAAATAATGTAAGCCATTCAGTTCTATTCGTCATTAACACCTCCAAAAAAATATAGTTACGTAGTCCTCGAATAGCTCACTTCAAATGCTGGACATCACCAGGCTAAATGTGCCTGCATATGCAACGACAGCTGAAAATTGGTGCGGGATGGCACTCGAACTCGCATTTTCAAATTTTCCGAACAGTCGCTTTAGTCGTAAGGCTGTCTGAGCAGGCCTACACGCCTGACTCCAACTTCCAGTGTCACTGATGAACACTGCAGGTAGAGGTTCTCCCTCGATGTGTATGGGTGTAGCACGAATAAGGGAACGAATTTTATCCCCATCGATCCATCAGTTTGATATCAGTGGATTTCATTCAACACGTACATATCAACTGTCGCAGGGTAAAGATCCGTTGTGCAAGAAATACGTTTCTCTTTTGATGCCATTCCTATATACGTCACAGCTCCTGGGAGAATCTTTGGTTGCCGTGTTCGGAATTCATTATGGAAAGAACATCGACAGTGAAATCGGGTTGCAGTAGACCAGTAGTTAACGGCAACTGCTTGCGAAAAGTGAGAGATCGTGATTCGAGACCCATTCTGACAAAAAATTTCACATCAGAGCAGGTTCCGCATACCCGAACGTGTCTCTCTAATATCACTTCATTCCATTGCAACTTCACTGATTTTGTCTTCATTGATACCAGGACTGTGTTTCAGTGACTAAAAAAATTTCCATTTGTGACTGTTCATAGGAGATGTCCAAATAAAGAGTAGAAGTCTGGTGTGCTGTAGCGAGTCTAGATTACTTCAGGAGGAAGTCGAGCGATGCTATGACACACAAATTATTCGTAATTTATTAAAACTTGAGGGCAGCAAATACTTTGGAAACTCTTATTGTCCTCAGAGAGTAGCACTTGCACCCTACGTCCTCAATTATGTGCTGTATGTATCCCAATCTCTGTCTTCCTCTACAGTTTCTACCCTGTACATCTCCCGCTAGTACCGTGGAAGTTATTCCGTGATGTCTTAACAGATGTCCTACCATGCTGTCCCTCCTTCTTGTCATTGTTTTCCAAATATTCCTTTTCTTGCCGATTCTACAGAGAACCTCCTTATTCCTTACATTATCAGTCCATGTTATTTTCAACATTCTTCTGTAGCAACAAAATATTCGGTTCTCCCCTCTGTTCCGGTTTTCCCACAGTCTGTTTTTCACTACCATACAATGTTGTGCTCCAAAAGTATATTCTCAGAATTTTCTTCCTCAAATTAAGGACTTCATTTGATACTAGTAACTTACGTTGACCAGGGATTCACTTTTGCCAGTGCTAATCTGCTTTTTATGGCCTCCTCGCTCCTTCAGTCATGTGTTGTTTTGCTCCCACGGCAGCAGAAGACCTTAACTTCGCCCACTTCGTGATCACCAACCCTGATGTTAAGTATCTCGCTGTTCTCTTTTCTGCTACTTTCACTACTTTTGTCTTTCTTCGACTTATTCTCAGTTCGTATTCTCTATTCATTATTCATTCCATTCAGTAGGTCCCGTAATTCTAGGTCACTTTCACTCAAGGGAGCACAGTCATCATCGAATCTTATAGTTGATATCCTTTCACCCTGTATTTTAATTCCACTCTTCAGTCTTCTTTTATTCCCGTCATTGCTTCTTCGATGTACAGATTGAATATTAGGGGTGAAATACTACATCCCTGTCTTTCTGTCTAGACTCTGGCCTAAACTTTTAGGCTGGAGGTTTCAGCATGTTTCAGAGTGGCTGGCTGTTCCTTTTTTTCTTGCGGCCAGCCAGCCACATCCATTTGCTATATTGTTTCAGCTCCTTATATCACTTTCTTCCTGTGTTGCTAATGCCTTACTACTGACGCAATGCTTCATTTCGTGCTCCTGTGCATGTACGCCCATAGTTTTCCAACGTACTTTTTTATCTTCCAATTTTGTGTATTTTGACACTCGTCTCAATCTGTTTTCGCGCGAGCGCTAAAGACCTTGCTGTAGTGCGCCCATACAGACATCTCCATCTCTCCATCACCTCTCTTTTAATCCGAGCACCTCGTTCTTGGTCTTCGACTCTTATTATTCCCTATTGGCTCTTGTACAAACTGTATGTATGTTACCCGTCTTTCCCCATAGCTTACCCCTATTTTTTCGTAATTTAGAACATATTTCAACATTTGAGATATTCGAAGGCCTTTTCCAGGTCGCACATCCTACGTCTTTTACTTAATATAAAATTATGAATTATAGAATACAGCAATCAGTCGCCCTTTTTTAGATTTCATTACGCAAATCCAGATTTCGGCTAGTAGCTAGCCATTCTCAGTGCCTGTAAAATGCAGTGCTGAACCAGCTAGGCAAAATCTTCTGTAAAATGCAGTGCAGTCCCAGCTAGACAAGATTTATAAGTCACATAAAAAGACGCTGAGTGCACCCACTTTCCGAATGGAATGTAACCTGACATAAAATTATGAATAACTGCTCTGTTAGCAGGTACCCAGATCTGCGCAAAGGCGATTCTGTCTTCTTAAGCGACGATTACGAGTGGTCGCTGATTACACAGAGAGCGGGGCGAGCGGCAATGCCCTCGGACATACACCTACATCTACATCCATACTCCGCAAGCCACCTGACTGTCTGTGGCGGAGGGTACTTTGAGTACCTCTATCGGTTCTCTCTTCTATTCCGGTCCCATATTGTTCGTGGAAAGAAGGATTGTCGGTATGCTTCTGTGTGGGCTCTAATCTCTCTGATTTTATAATGGTCTCTTCGCGAGATATACGTAGGAGGGAGCAATATACTGCTTGACTCCTCGGTGAAGGTATGTTCTCGAAACTTTAACAAAAGCCCGTACCGAGCTACTGAGCGTCTCTCTTGCAGAGTCTTCCACTGGAGTTTATCTATCATCTACGTAACGCTTTCGCGATTACTAAATGACCCTGTAACGATGCACGCTGCTCTCCGTTGGATCTTCTCTATCTCTTCTATCAACTCTGTCTGGTACTGATCCCACCCTGCTAAGCAGTATTCAAGCAGTGGGCGAACAAGCATACTGTAACCTACTTCGTTTGTTTTCGGATTGCATTTCCTTAGGATTCTTCCAATAAATCTCAGTCTGGCATCTGCTTTACCGACGATCAACTTTATATGATCATTCCATTTTAAATCACTGGTAATGCGTACTCCCAGATAATTTATGGAATTAACTGCTTCCAGTTGCTGACCTGCTATTTTGTAGCTAAAAGATAAGAGATCTTTCTTTCTGTGTATTCGCAGCACATTACACTTGTCTACATTGAGATTCAATTGCCATTGCGTGCACCATGCGTCAATTCGCTGCAGATCCTCCTGCATTTCAGTACAATTTTCCATTGTTACAACCTCTCGACACACCACAGCATCATCTGCAAAAAGTCTCAGTTAACTTCGGATGACATCCACAAGGTCATTTATGTATATTGTGAATAGCAACGATCCTAGGACACTCCCCTGCGGCACACCTGAAATGACTCTTACTTCGGAAGACTTCTCTCCATTGAGAATGACATGCTGCATTCTGTTATCTAGGAACTCCTCAATCCAATCACACAATTGGTCTGATAGTCCATATGCTCTTACTTTGTTCATTAAACCACTGTGGGGAACTGTATCGAACACCTTGCGGAAGTCAAGAAACACGGCATCTACCTGTGAACCCGTGTCTATGGCCCTCTGAGTCTCGTGGGCGAATAGCGCGAGCTGGGTTTCACACGACCGTCTTTTTCGAAATCTATGCTGATTCCTACAGAGTAGATTTCTAGTCTCCAGAAAAGTCATTATAGTCGAACATAATACGTGTTCCAAAATTCTACAACTGATCGACGTTAGAGATATAGGTCTATAGTTCTGCATATCTGTTCGACGTCCCTTTGAAAACGGGGATGACCTGTGCCCTTTTCCAATCCTTTGGAACGCTACGCTCTTCTAGAGACCTACGGTACACCGCTGCAAGAAGGGGGGCAAGTTCCTTCGCGTACTCTGTGTAAAATCGAACTGGTATCCCATCAGGTCCAGCGGCCTTTCCTCTTATGAGCGACTTTAATTGTTTCTCTATCCCTCTGTCGTCTATTTCGATATCTAACATTTTGTCATCTGTGCGACAATCTAGAGAAGGAAGTACAGTGCAGTCTTCCTCTGTGAAACAGCTTTGGAAAAAGACATTTAGTATTTCGGCCTTTAGTCTGTCATCCTTTGTTTCAGTACCATTTTGGTCACAGTGTGTCTTAACATTTTGTTTTATCCACCTGCCTCTTTGACATAAGACCAAAATTTCGTAGGATTTTCTGGCAAGTCACTGAACGCCTCTCGCATAGCCCTCCTTACACCAAATGTTTCTGCGGCCTGGTAAGGAAACGCATGGGGGCGTGTCTACTGCGACGTCAGCTAGTCGTTGACACCTCTGGCAGCGACTGTCTTTACTTGGGGTGCCGTGTTTCGCTACCTCGTCTCGTGGACGATACCGTAAGAAAAACACCGCGCTGACGTACAAATTCGCACATCGTTTGCTGGCGACGGGAGAGAGCAGGTGTAGGCGCTGTTTCCCGGGTTGCAGAGCGCGCCTGCGCACGGGACGCGACTTTACCGCCGGGGGCTGGCCGCCTCTCGCTGCCCCCCTGCGTGCTCTGGCTGCAGCGGCGCGCGGGACGCGGGCCACCAGCTCTCACAGCACCAGTAGGCTACCTCCATTCCGAAGCAGCGGTGACAAGTGACGGCCGTTGCGGTCAGCGTTCCGGGAACGCCGGGCCAAGGTCAAGGAGTGAGCGGCGTCGCGCTCCGCGTGCTGCCCCCACCCCTCCACCCCCACCTCCACTAATGCAAAGGCACGCTGCTAGTACGTTGGTCGGCAAGTGTGTGCATTACTCTGTTCCTTTCACATTTTGTCAAATAAACCCATAGGCCGTCCTCTCACCGTACGTGAAAACGCACGCGAACGAGGAGCTGGTGACGTCACAGCGTGGAATTCCACGTTCCGCTACACTGCGGAGCGTAAAATGAAGAACCCGACATGTCAGGTTTTTGTCTCGTGGACAGAAGCGTGGGCAGTGCGATGCGACATCGTTCTAAGTAACAAGCAGAACATAGCAGCCGCGTTATTGTATGGCTTTAAACATCGTATTTGGTGGGTTTTCTTTCTCATGGAGTATATAGTACGAATGTCAGCTGTTTTAAAGAATCAGTAAATTGAGGATCTCTTGTAAGCAAGCCTCTTCTGCTACAATTAGTTATAATAAAATGACAGGAAACTGCATATCGTTACGTAAAGGCTTCCTGTAGTATTTTTAGTGTTTTAACTTATGTGCTAGGAAAGTATGCCGTTTCAATGCTATGGCACAATTATGAAAGAGCAAAAGCGTGTCTTTTTGCTAGCTACAATTTGCATATTTAATATCAAATAATGACATTTGTAGATAAAGTTTTTACGCAGTCTGTACCATATTACCGAGGTCTGTCTCGGTAACTTAGTTAATAGCATCGTGAGGTGTGAGCTGTGAAATGAGGTAGCACGTTATCCTCCACTTTCTTCCATGTTTTTTGTTTCACCTAACGTTTTCTAAGACTGTAAATCTTTCGTATTCATTTAATAGAAGCATTATCTCAAAAGTCGATTTTATTTATTGTAAATATTGTATTTCCTGCAGTTCTTGGTTCAAAGGCCAACGACTGGAATGTTTCCTCAGTGGCCAGAAATCTTAACGCGTCAGTTTGTGCCAGACAGTAAACACAAGTTACACACAGGAAGTTTTACCGTTATGAAACTTTCTGTAAAATACGTATACCAATCTCTGTGTTTATGGATTGGCTCGTGTTAGTACCTTGCCGGCAACTACACTACTGGTCTTTAAAATTGCTACACCAAGAAAAAATGCAAATGATAAACGGGTATTCATTGGACAAGTATATTATACTAGTACAGACATGTGATTACATTTTCATGCAATTTGGGTGTATAGATCCTGAGAAATCAGTACCCAGAACAATCACCTCTGGCCGTAATAACCGCCTTGATACGCCTGGACAGTGAGTCAAACAGAGTTTGGATGACGTATACAGGTACAGCTGCCCATGGAGCTTCAACTCGATACCACAGTTCATCAAGAGTAGTGATTGGCGTATTGTGACGAGCCATTTGGCTCTGAGCACTATGGGACTTAACATCTGTGGTCATCAGTCCCCTAGAACTTAGAACTACTTAAACCTAATTAACCCAAAAACATCACACACATCCATGCCCGAGGCAGGATTCGAACCTGCGACCATAGCAGTCGCGCGGTTCCGGACTGAGCGCCTAGAACCGCTAGACCACTGCGGCCGGCGACGAGCCATTTGCTCGGCCACCATTGACCAGATGTTTTCAATTGGTGATAGTTCTGGAGAATGTGCTGGCCAGGGCAGCAGTCGCAGTCGAACATTTTCTGTATCCAGAAAGGCCCGTACAGAACCTTCAATATGCGGTCGTGCATTATCCTGCTGAAATATTGGGTTTCGCAGGGATCGAGTGAAGGGTAGAGATACGGGTCGTAACACATCTGAAATGTAACGTCCATTGTTTAAAGTACCGTCAGTGCGAACAAGAGGTGACCCAGACGTGTAACCAATGTTACACCATACCATCACGCCGGGTGATACGCCAGTATGGCGATGACGAATACACGCTTCCAATGTGCGTTCACCGCGATGTCGCCAAACACGGATGCTACCATCATGATGCTGTAAACAGAACCTGGATTAAGACGAAAAAATGACGTTTCGCCATTCGTGCACCCAGGTTCGTCGTTGTGTACACCATCGCAGGCGCTCCTGTCTGTGATGCAGCGTCAAGGGTAACTGCAGCCATAGTCTCCGAGCTGATAGTCCATGCTGCTGCAAACGTCGTCGAACTGTTCGTGCAGATGGTTGTTGTCTTGCAAACTTCCTCATCTGTTGACTCAGGGATCGAGACGTGGCTGCACGATCCGTTACAGCCCTGCGGATAAGATGCCTGTCATGTCGACTACTAGTGATACGAGGCCGTTGGGGTCCAGCACGGCGTTCCGTATTACCCACCTGAAACCACCGATTTGATATTCTGCTAACATTCATTGGATCTCGACCAACGCGAGCAGCAATGTCGCGATACGGTAAACTGCAATGTGACGAAAATTCAGTTGATTGAACGAATAACTTCTACTAATATATATCTGAGATCATTGTACAACATTATGTAGTGTTCCACTACCAGCAATTCGCTGTTCAAGTCATCGACGAGTCCATAATCTTCTTCGCGATTTTATCTCCTCTTCCACAATTGCTAACAGAATTAACACGGCTATTTTACACGCGTCCATTTTTGTAAAGAAAATGCATGGTTTGCGAAGTAAATAAAACCGACAACTGTCGCTGGAGAGCGCTGAGAGAGCAAATCACGTAAACCAACTCGTCTCGTGTGCCAACGGCGCTGTCTCTCCAGAAGACGGATGTTCCGTCTGCGCCCACGTCAACGTTAGCTGCCTCGTCCCAAGCGAGGATGGCTTTACAGCGCATTAATTATTCGTGCCAGGAAACAGATGGTTCTGTGGTATTCACACCTGCCAGCTTTGCTTTCTTTGCAATTAGAATTATTACATTCCTTTTTAAGTCTGAAGGTATTTCCCCTATAGCATGTATCTTGAACTCCAACTGGAATGGTGCTATCAATGCTGTACTTTGCAAAGATCTTAATAATTCTGAGGAAATGTCATCTATTCGATGGGCCCTGTTTCTTCTTAGGTCTTTCACTGCTCTTTCAAATTCTTCTCGCAGTACTGTATCTTCCATCTCATTTTCATGTATTTACTTTTGCTGTAATGTTGGCCTCAAGTTTGTTTTCCTTATATAGACCGTTTGCCTATTCCCGAGTGGCCGCGCGGTTAGAGGCACCATGTCACTGACTGCGCGGCCCCTTCCGCCGGAGGTGCGAGTCCTCCCTCGGGCATGGGTGTGTGTATTGTTCGTAGCATAAGTTAGTTTAAGTAGTGTGTAAGTCTAGGGACCGATGACCTAAGCAGTTTGGTTCCTTAGAAATTCACACACATTTGAACATTTTTTGCATATTCCTTCTACCTTCCAGGTTTCCCTTCTTTGCTTAATACTCGCTTGCTATCTGATCTCTCGATATTCATACAATTGTTTCTATTTTCTTTAAAGATCTGTCCAATTTTTCTATAGGCGACGTATATCTTTCTTCTAGTTATAGATTGAAGCGCTAAAGACACTGGTATAGGCTTGCGTATTCAAATATAGAGGTACGTAAACAGGCAGAATACGGCCTGCTGTCGTTATGTGCAAGACAACAAGTGCAGTTGTTAGATCGGTTACTGCTGCTTCAGTGGCAGGTTATCAAGATATAAGTGAGTTTGAACGTGGTGTTATAGTCGGCGCAAGAGCGTTGGGACACAGCATCTCCGAGGTACCGATGAAGTGGGGATTTTCCCGTACGACCATTTCACGAGAGTAGCATGAATATCAGGAATCCGGTAAAACATCAACTCTGCGACATCGTTGCGGCCGGAAAAACATCCTGCAAGAACGTGACCAACGACGAGTGAAGAGAATCATTCAACATGACAGGAGTGCAAGCCTTCCGCAGATTGCGGCAGATTTCAAGGCTGGGCTATCAACAAGTGTCAGCGTGCAAACCATTCAACTTAACATCATAGATATGTGCTTTCAGAGCCGAAGGCCCCCTCGTTTACCCTTGATGATTGCACGACACAAACGTTTACGCCTCACCTGGGCCCGTCAACACCGACATTGGATTGTTGATGACTGGAAACATGTTGCCTGATTGGACGAGTCTAGTTTCAAATTGTATCGAGCGGATGGAAGTGTACGGGTATGGAGGCCGTCTTGTGAATCCATGGATCCTGCATGTCAGCAGGGGACTGTTCAAGATTGTGGAGTCTCTTTAATAGTATGAGGCGTGAACAGTTGGAGTGGTATGGGACCCCTAACACGTCTAGATACGATTCCGACTGGTGACACGTACGTAAGCATCCTGTTTGATCACCTACACCCATTCATGTCCATTGTGCATTCCGACGGACTTGGACAATTCCATCAGGACAATGCGACACCACAAACGTCCAGAATTGCTATAGAGTATTTCCAGGAACACTCGACCGAGTTTAAACGTTTCCGCTGGCCACCAAACTCCCTAGACATGAACATTATTGTTGGGATTCCTTGCAACGTGCTGTTCAGAAGAGATCTCCACCGCCTCGTAATGTTACGGATTCATGGACAGCTCTGCAGGATCCATGGTGTCGATTCCCTCCAGCACTACTTCAGACATCAGTCGAGTCCATGCCACGTCATGTTCCGGCACTTCTCAGTGCTCACGGGCTTCCTACACGATATGAGGCACGTCTACCAGTTTCTTTGGCTCTTCAATGTACATGTTTCTATGCCATTGCATTTGTCCTGTGCCATTCCTGTTAGCCATTTTGCAATTTCCCTCAATCTCATTTGTTAAACATCTATATTCTCTTTCGCCTGTTACAATTGCCCCGTGTTTATAGTTTCTCCTTTGGCCAATAAATTTCATCTCCTGTGTTATCCAGGGATTTCTGCTAGGCATTGTGTTTTTACCTGCGTGATCCCATGTCGTCTTCACTCTTTCACATCTCAAAGCTATCCATTCGCCTTACAATGTACTCCTTTTCCTTGTTTCAGTCCAACATCGTATAATGCTGTCTCTGAAACTTTCAAGAGCCGCTGGTTCTTTCAGTTCATCCACGTCCCAGCGCTTAGAACTCCTAACTTTCTGCAGTTTCTTCCGTTTTAAAATGTAGTTCACAAACAATAAATTGGTCATTTTCAATACATATTTTCTTCTTCGTTCTATACATATTGTCTTCTTCGTTCTACAGCATCTTTTTCCACAATCACCATATAACCTGATCACGTTATAAGCATAAGCTTTATACGATACTCAGCTGATCATACTTTATGTAAGCATTCCAGCAACTTTATTGTCATGTGTTTACTTACCATTGCTTGTGTAATCACTTTTTGTACGTTTATTTCCTTTGTGATACAGAGAGCGTGAAGATGGCCCAACGTAGAGAAAAATCGGTTGGTGAATAATAAATAACAAAGTTCCTCACACACTTAAATAACAAATTGAAATCTTTACAAAACGGGGCTCATAAGCAATTAAAACCGCAAACATGGCATATACACTATTTCATACATTAAAATCAATTGTCAGTACGAGGATGAAAGCCGAGGTAAGGTTCTGTGATAACTAAGTATGTGCTGCATGGCTTGTTTTTCCTTGCATACTTGTTGCGTGACAATGTGATTTTGTACCTGTGACTGCCACATAAATGTAGGGCAGCCCTTCCATGACGGTAACAGAATACAAATGCAACGGGAAAACCTCAGGTATAGAAGGAGTTCTACGAATCGTTGTTCACATTATCGTGGTGTTGCTCTGTCGTGATAAGACATAAGGCTTAATTGTGTATGTCTCGCTTTGCATTATTATGGAAATGTCAGGAAAGTGCTAGGGCATAGCCTGGCTCTTGCTGAACAAAACTGCCAGGGTTGTCGCGTTTAGCATACTCATCCCACTGACGGGATACCGTCAATCAGTGTGGTGCCCTAGCCTTCCTCAGAGTAATTGCCAAAAGCTTCTGCAACTAATTCAGGACACAGCCACACAGCTTGAATACGAGGTGCTCCTCAACTGATAAGCCAAATAATAACTAAAATATTTTCAAGTCTAGGATTTCTAACGGTGCCAGGTCAAGCGGCGCAATTTTCATTCAGGAGCACAAGTGTTCAAATCATCGTTTGTCAGGCTGATACAGTTTTGGTAGCAGACTCATGGAAATGTTGACCCTTTGCGTGTTCTGATGTAATTATCGACCAAGTGCTATTTATTGGTTACTGAAATTGTCCAGTCTAAGCCGGGATAGCAATTAAGTAATTTAAGCCATCGTTGACTGAAACTGACTTCACCGTTTCTCGTTTTAATTACATATTAACTATAGGTCCTTTGATAGTTGCCTGAGCAAGTCTGCTCATAGCCCGAGGAAGCCAAGGGCACCCACTGCCAATAAGATCACGGCTATTAAGCACAGTGGTGCTCAGACCAATCTTCGGAAAGACAATGCGTTTAATTTTTTAAGGCTACATAACATTCTATTGAAGGTATGAGTTATTGGCAAAGTTTTTCATTTGGGATGCCAGATATATTACGTCCTCGGTTATTCTATCTTAACGACAAGTTGGTGATATAAGTGCGAGTACTGTTGCAGAAAAAGTTTAAAGACAAGTTTCAATCCAAAAGACTAAGGATTATTAATCAGCACCTTTCTTCAGTCAGCCCTTTTTCGTATCGCAAAACTGCAGACACACAAAGAAAATTAATGCACAGCTCGCCATCGAAGCAGTCGTAGTCGTCTTGTTTCTACCTTATAATATGGTCCGTGAGGAATTCCACTACCATTTGATGTTGAGATATTTTCTGTTGGTGAAGATGAACAAAACTTAGTGCGCCGCTGGCTACGCATATGTCATCGTCTTCGTGTGTATTAAAACAATGTCAGAAGAATTCTGGTTTAATTTGAGGTTATGCAGAAAATAGTTGCTTCCCACCTTTTAATTGTGTCGACTCAAAAGTTATTGCAATGACAACTGGTACATGTAGATCTACGTTGATACTCTACAAAGCACATTTAAGTGCCTGGCAGAGGATTCATGGAACCACCTTCACAATTCTCTATTATCCCGTTCTCATACAGCGCGCGGAAAGAACGAACACCTATATCTTTCTGTGCGGTCTCTGATTTCCCTTATTTTATTATGGTGATGGATTCTCCCTATGTAGGTCGGCGTCAACGAAATATTTTCGCATTTGGTAGAGAAAGCTGGTAATTGAAATTTCGTGAGAACATTCCGTTGCAACGAAATACGCCTTTGTTTTAATGATGTCCATCCCAAATACTTTATCATTTCAGTGACACTCTCTCCCCTATTTCGAGTACTCTGACAGCTCTCTGAGTAAATCTGCTCACAGACATGAGGAAAGCGAAAACACTCACTTGCAATAGCACTCGAGATTCGTAAATTAGGCAATCCAATGACACTGCAGCTCTCCTACGTTAAATTAACAAAGCAGCCGATGTGTTCGGACGGCCGTTGTCTGAGAAATACAGACAGGTATAACCACTAACCACCCTGGTCGAATGACATCGAGGAGTTATTTATCCATTTACTGCGATAGGGAGTTATTGACAGATTTGAAGTAATTCAGAGTTGGTAAGTTGGTAAGTGCTGGACCTTGTGTTATACATCGGACTGTGGAAGCGAGTTCTATGGGCTGACGGTAACACAGCGGTGGTAGTAAGGGCTGCTGCGCAAACCGTGTCAAAGAGCTTTTGTTACATCTCGAAGGACTGGTGTCATCATCTGTGGCGTTACTGCAGTTACAGGTAGAACAGTCTGCATAGAAGGCGCCTTGGTCAGACAGTCAGCTACTGCTCTACTACTCAGCGCGTACCGAGTGGTACCAGCGTGTATTGAGCCAGGCAGAGGAAAAAAAAGTTGAGGCCTACGCTCTCTTATTCTCATGATCTCTACGAGAGATAACCGATGGTGGCAGCAGAATTGTAGCCTAGTGTTATTTGAATACTGGATATCTAAATTTACTCAACATGGTTTTGCCAGAAAAAAGTAAGCTTTGTTTCAAAGATTTCCATGTAAACCTTGTAGGCAGAGCATTCACAGCTGTGACTAATCGTCTTGGAGATTAAGAAACAGCTTCAGCTTTATATAATCTTTTTATTGTCAGATCAGAACTTGTTTCGTGGCACTGAAAACCACATCTTCAGGTGACATCTGCGTAACAATGAGTCATGAAAGAATAACAAACCATAAAATACCCACTAACATGAAATTTTTTAAAGAATATGTAAAAGAGACAAAATTGTATTCGCTTAACTACTCTGCTAGCCATTCAAAATGCAACACCAATAAGGAATCACACAGTCAAATTGATTTGAGAGGTAACACATTGTACAATGATCACATGATAGAAAAAACGGCCCCATGTGAAGTGAGGAAGATGATGAAATCAGTATTGAGTTCGCCTCATTGCTGGCTATAACCACTGCTACACACCTCGGCACTGAACCCAGGAGGCTCTGGTTGTGTTGTTGAGGTATAGCAGTCCAAGCTGCTTCCCCATATTGCCAAAGTTGGTCTTGTGAAGCAGTGAGTGTGTATCGTTACGAAATCATCGACCATACGTTTTAGATAGGCGAGAGACCGGGAGGCTAAAGCAGTAAAGCATCCGATGGGTGATGAAGAAGTCTTGAACAATGGGTGCCACATTTGGTAGCTCACTGACCTGTTGTAATGTGGCCGTCGGCAAGCTCCGATAGTATGGGAGGACAACCTGCTCCGACACTTCAGGGTCGTAATGCAGGCTGGTCAGTGTACCGGCAAAGTGTACTAGCGGGGCTGCGGGAGTGGTGTCCAATACCATCCCAAACCATAATACCGTGTGCAGGACTAAGTACGGCGATGCTTGAGGCACTGTTCAACTGTCTTTTACCACAGTGTCTCCAGACTCTAATTCCGAATCGGGATTCGTCGGTAAAAACAGTGTCGCTTCATTCGGTAGTCCATGTCCGTTGTTCATCGCACCATTAACGGCGCAAGCGCCTGTGGCATTGACTCAGAGGTAAACGCAACAATGGACACCTTGCAGACAGTACACTCTGCTGCAAACGACGTCAAATATTACGCGCGGACACTGCTCGTCGCGCAACGAATTTGTTGCGATACCGTGCGTGATGTGGCAGAGCGATCCGTCACTGCCATGCGCACAGCATGCCTGTCATCACGTGTGGCGGAGTAACGAGGTGGATGCAATCGGTTCCGTCGGTCCGTCATTCTCTCCTGCATCCAGCGACTACAGATCCGCATCGGAGTTACTTGGTTCCGCCCAACACGATCACCGACTTCTCTGAAGGATAATCCGCATTCCCTAGAGACAACTATTTTTGCTCGGTCGAGCTCAGAAACGTTTTCGAAAAACGCTCTCTGTCTTCTGCAAGGCATACGGAAGCTGCTTACGCAAAACACCCACACGAAAAAACAATGCCAGTACGTCCACAGGGCCGTCTGTTTCCCCTTTACATAGCACTTGCAGGTGGCGCTGCTGGTTTCCGTGATGCGCTGAAATGCTAATCGTGAGCATCGCTCGTCACAGCAAACAAGTGCTGTAAATTTCACGTGATCTGCATGCTTCCTTCAGGGTAGCGCATTTTGGGTGGTCAGCAGTGTAAGTCATAAGAGTCAAGTAGCCCGCAACATGGAACCCAACATTCGTTATCAGACCAAACTGATAAACCGCTAACTGGCGGTACGTCAATGACTCAAAATCAGCCAGACGTAGCGATCCAGGTCCAAAACGATCGATGGAACGTAAGCGAATTACATCACAGTAATCCTCTACTAACACATAAAAAACTATATAAAGCCACGATGAGCTTACAGCGAAATGGCACTATAGTCCATAAAAACTGGACAATGTGAGTCAAGCAAGTGGCTTATTAACGGAAAAGAAGGTACAAATAAAATAAACACATACCGCAACTCCAATCTATGCTCAAATCTATCAAAAGATTGCATTCAAAAGAGACATAATCTATATGTTTACCTAGAAAATCTCCAAACAGTCGAATGTTTTGGGAAGTTAGTTTACATAGACAACCAGTTTTGGCATCTCAATAATGCAATCTTCAGGATCCTGTGTACTCTATGTGTAGATACTTGGGTAATTGGAGCTATCAATATCTGGATTCCGTCAATTCGTTTTTGGAGTCTTTATTTCGAAGACAACTGGGTTGTTGTCAAGTCTTCGAAATAAACAGTCCAAAAACGAATTGACGGAATCCACATATTGCCGGCTCCAATTACCCACATATCAATATATCTGATAATCTATATGTAGAGTGCACATGACCCTGAAGATGGAATTATTGAGATGCCGAAAGTGGTTGTCTATATAAAATAACTTCTCAGGACATACGGGTGTTTGGCGATTTTCCATAGTAAGTATTTGACCGGCCACTGTCCCATATCCACAATAGATCAGCAGAGATATGCTGTTGTGGTTCGGTGAATCTATAGGTGGCCCCCTTACACGTTTGTTTCTCTCCATGGGTAATGTGGTTACGCAGATGCGTAGATCGATTCCTCGATTCTTATGTGCGTTCTTACGCCTATACGACAGGGTACGTGTCATCGTACAAATGACAAGTCTCGACCAAATGTGATTCATCTGGTGGGAGAATACTGTACAAAGGTACTTTGCGGGACAGGTTAAGTGAAATTATATTCATGATTTATTAATTTTATATTATGTCTTATGTTTCATGTTTTGGAGACTTTTCATTACGCTGTATTTTAGTCTGTCAACAATGTTATGATTTTTCCCTTCTTTGTCTAAATGGAGGTACTTAGTGGAATCAAAAAACAAGCAGTCACAAATGTGTTGGAAAATAAGTGAAAATTCAGGATATCAATATTGTTTCTGTCAATGTACTGTTTTCCAGTCTTTGAACTCCGCTTGAATGTGTACCTTGTTCCAATGAAACGACAGTTCTATATTTTGCCACAGAATTCGTAAGCGCATATGTGTGCAGCCGCCAGTGCAGTGCATAAGAAGCACACAACTCGTAAAAGTACTGTAGTCTCGGTTTCTCTTCTCCAACAAAAGCAGCCGTGCCGCGTGCCGCAGCTCAAGGCAATTCGGAAAGCTACTGCGAGAGAGTACTGGTTTATTGATGACAATCTTTCCTATTACATCGGATTCAATTAGGCGTAGTTGCTAAACATACAGCTATCTGCGGCTTTTAACAGATATAATGAAAGTTCTTTTATAGTTCTTCATCCCGAAGATACCTATGATGAAATGCATCCCATAACCGGTTTGCAAGGAAGAGAACATATTTCAACGTTTTAATTACTAACGCCGTATTAGGATGCCACAGATGTAGTTTATGAAGTCAATGACTCTCGGGCTCTCAGCACAGTCAGCGCAATAGTTAAGCACAGACATATTAGTCTTGGTACGATGTTCTATCACAGTTTTAAAAATTAAGAACTGGTAAATACTTTCGACCTGATAATATGTCATGATACGTTACGTAAAGTTTCGTTCATAACGAACATATTTATAAATCACACTCGATACTACACTACACAAACAGATTCTCTCATGTCCGTCGAAAACAGAATAGACTTGCCCCTTGC
Organism: Schistocerca gregaria; assembly: GCF_023897955.1. Classification (NCBI taxonomy): domain Eukaryota; kingdom Metazoa; phylum Arthropoda; class Insecta; order Orthoptera; family Acrididae; genus Schistocerca; species Schistocerca gregaria. The sequence continues at coordinate 476,250,364 of NC_064921.1, forward strand.
TGTGCTGAGCCATTCCCGCGCCTACAGCATGACGTCACGTTCAACCTGTTGTAAATGTCGCGTTCACCAGCCAACGGCAACTTAAAATATACTGCATCTATGGCCCCGTTCTAAATTGGCGATTATATGTAAATAGGGACCTGTATTGTCATATTGGCCACTGGGCAGTGAATATGAAGGTTACGTCTTCCAACAGTCTTGTTACGCAGGACCTAGACAACGAAAATTCTGTTGTCGTAAGTATATTTTTTTTATCGAGGAAGGAACGTTCGTCATTGTCATCAAGGAGGTATTATAATTTCCGCCTCATTATACTGATCACCCATATTGCGTTGACTCCTGACCTACTCGTAGAACGTAATGTGCAGCGAGCTAGCTTGCGAGACAGAGACGTGAGACACACCAAATGGACCCAATCCGCCCGGCGGATTAACGAACCTGGACAGGTACACCAGCCAGCCTCAGTATGGATTTTAGGCTGTTCCCCACGCTCGTTTAGGCAAATGGTAGGCTGCCCCCCCCCCCTCCCCCCGTCCCAAATTTCGCCTCAGAGAATACGATACACAAAGAGTTAAAATAAGATAACGCACAGGATAAAGTTTACACAACGTACGATATTGCGGTGTCTGTGTTGTACAGGAGTAGGACGCAGTGGTTCAAAAAGGCTCTGAGCACTATGGGACTTAACATCTGAGGTCATCAGTCCCGTAGAACTTAGAACTACTTAAACCTAACCTAACCTAGGGACATCACATACACCCATGCCCGAGGCAGGATTCGAACTTGCGACCGTAGAGGTCGAGCGGTTCCAGACTGAACCGCTTGGCTACTCCGGCCGGCTACGACGATATGTTCCCTCGAACATGCATACATGTAGACACTTGGTTGACAGTATATGGAAGCCTGGGTCCGAGGGTGGAGCGTGCTCGGATAGCCTAATGGTAAGGCGACTGCTCGAGATAAGCGGGAAATCCAAGTTCTGCTTCCGGCCAGGCACACATTTTCGTTGTCATTCCATTACAGAGCTGACAGTTGTCAATAATCGCAATAGAGAATACATTTCATGCGAAGTTTACACGATTCGCAGACAGCTGGCGCACACGACTTCCCTCCCATGGGGTACCTTGACAACTGCGGCGTCAGGAACGGGCTCCGGCCACAGTGTTAAATAACAAAATAAAATTTGCCAAAACTTGAAAAAGTGGACCTATACTAGACGGGGTGAACGCTGTGGAAAAGAAGACGATCACGTTGATTCCTGCTACTATAAATAATATCTTCCAGAATGTGTGATTTGTCCATACGTAAAAGTACCTGTTTACTAGCATGTAAACACTGGATCACACAGCGAATTATAGAGGCATCAGCATTATCTTATAATAAGTCTTTAAGTCCTGTGATACGTATGCACAAAGATTATTCTCAGACAAGATTCAATGTACTAAAACGTGTGACTAAAAAAATAATCAGAAAATTTATGAAATGACTGGCAATAGCTGATATAAAATAAAGTGCTCTCCCTTTATTTACGGTCACCACGAACCGACAACAAAGCTTCGCATGTGCTTCGTTTTAAGTCAGGGAAGTAATAATGATCTCCTGAAGATAATTTTGCCAATATGCACGAACAACAGTCTGTAGACGTGCTGATTTTTAGCACGCTTTCAGATATGGATTCGATTTCCACGAGAGATAGCACTCGCAACATCCAAGTTGGTTAATGATATCGGCTGAAGCAATGAATTAAAATGTGCACAGTGCCAAATTTCGAACCCCAGTCTCCTGCTTACTAGGCGGATGTGCTAGCCGTTACGCCACGCTAACACTGCGGCTGGTAGGCTAGCACGGATGACTCTGGTACGTGTGCCTTCCCGATACAAATTCCAGCTGACACCTTAGCCCATTACTGTTTCCTTCTAAACTTGCATGCATCGTACATAGAGGTGAGATTCAATATGTCTCAGGAACATCAACCGTATATGATCAATAGCCGAGTAGGTTGTTTAGCCTATTAATGAAGTCATCTCAAATAGTGTTCAGCAAAGATGTGCTTTAAAGAAACGTGGTGATCGTCGCACAGTTCGTTTCGGTACCACTGCGACAGTATATCTGCTATTGTCCCTGTTGCAATTGTGATTCTGCAAAGAAATGAAGGACAGTTGGTGATTATATAGGGTGGCCCAGGAGGAATGGTTAATATTTCGAGATACGACAGGAAATATCATCTGAAGCAAGAGAGTTTAGTAAACATGGGTTCTGAACTGCGTACCTTAACGCTATGAGCACTTCATATTCGGTACTGTGAAACAAACCTCTTTAACTTTAAGCTCTGTGCTTTTCGTATTTTGAGAGGTCGTAGCGTGTACCAAAACAGGAAACAAATGTCCAGTAAACTTGGGTTCTGAAGCGCATACCTCAACAGTTATGAGCACTTGTTCATTTTCTCTACTGTGGAACACATTTCTTCTATTGAACAAGTGCTCGTAGCTCTTAAGTTAAGCATTTTGGAACCCATGTTTACTTGACTTTTTTGCTTCGAATGATCGTTTCTGTCATATCCCTGAATACTGACCCCTGGGACACCACGAATAAAGACAACCAACAAAACTGCTTCTTTACGATCTTAAACAGATATTGTACACAATTAAATCCATGAATCTGTCACAGCGACAAACAAATTAGTGAAGAAATAATAAAATTTTATGAATTTTTCTGACACGATTGGTTGACAAAGTCACTCCGCATCGAACTGCTGTGCACCTACAGTAGTCTTAACGCAGACTCCATACTCACTCTGCACTTCGTTTGGAAACCACATTTTCAATCATCTCGTGGAAGTGAAAATGTAAACTGTGCTCTACTGCTGTACCTATGTAGAACACCGTTAGATGGATAATTACTTTCCATATTTGATGCTTGTAAGTATGAGCAGCCACCCTGGAACGATACATGTAGCGGCTGTTTTCTACGAGGAACGTTCCGAAAGTTATTGTTTTTCACCTGGAAACTTTATTGCCAAAAATAAATACACCATGGCGTCATGAACTATAGACATTGCACCATTTTTCTACATAGTCGCCACCGACATGGGGACAATTGTCGTGTCGTGGAACCGTTCTGAATGAACCGCTCTGGTAAAAGTCAGTGCCTCAGTGGGGAACTGGAATACTTCCACGGCACTGCAGCGGCCGTGGAGTCTGGAGTAAAACGGTGCACCCATGTCTCATTGTCTGTGCTGATTCTGACAGGAACTGATTTTCCTCTTGCACGTACTGCATCAACCGATCGAATCTGATCCCTATTCCTGCACTCTTGTGATCCGGTGTCAGGATTCTCGGTAGCAGACACTTTTCAGTAACCCAATACATCATGGAGATTGTTATGCCTCTGCGCACGCCCAATACGCAAGTGGCTATCACGTCTGACACCGTTATGCGTCTGTCCGCTTACGCCATGTTCTCTGCTGTAGCAACGTTGTTTTCATTCGTGGATGTGGAGGGACATCCACTTCGACGTTCGTTCATCCTCTACATTCTTCGTTTCTTCTCTAAAGATGCAACACCATCGATCACCCGTCTGATGGGACGTGATCTCTTCACTGTACATGGTCTGTAGGCGTTCATGGAGGACGGACAAGCTAGTCCCACGAGCCCGTTCATACCAGATAGCAGCACTCACTTCCACTGGTGACCACACTGTCACAGCTCGTCTCATTCGTGAAGTGGCTAGGTTGGATTGTGCAAAAATGGGACTGTACAAAAATTGGGACTTTGTACGGGCGCTGATGACCGCGCAGTTGAGTGTCCTACAAACCAAACATCATCATCGTTCGTCTGTTTGCCAGGGTGGCGTTTAGTCGAATAATATCGGGCCTCTCTCTTTCGGCGCTCTCCGCAAGCGTCGTTCCTCTTTAGCTGATGCCCCTTCCATCGGCGAACCGCAGTAGGCGTGGATCTATATGACGTTTGTTTGTGTCGCCCAGTGTAGCATCTTCTCTTTCAAAAATAGTGACGAAACTTACTTCCGGAACATCTCTCGTATTTTATGCTCGCTGTATGTTTCCTTTCATTTTCTGTTCTGTTTTATGAACTAGCAAACTTAACGTTGCTGGATAGTATATTGTACGTGCAGCTGAAAAAAGAAAGTGAACCTTAGATCGAAGGATAGACGATGATGGCTTCTCTAGCTTCAAGGAAGAGGATCTGTTTTGGAAGCTGCATAATCCGTAACTTGCTTTGGATAGACCTGGTTAGGCAAGCCAGGAAATGAGGAAATATTTTCACCTCGTTCAAGTCAGTTCGATACTTCAGTTATCCGCTGATGTTTAGGAGACCACGCTAGCAATGAGTCTTTTCGAAAAACCGAGTTGTAGTTCATTCCGGTAGCACAGTAATTCAGAATCAGACTATGTAGCCGTAGTGCTGCTTCTAGTGATTCCATGTACGTCGGTTCCATAGGATAAAGCGCCATATGCTGTTCAGGAAAGACATTCGACTTTATCAATAAGCTACTAACGAGAAATTTCATATTGGGTGCATCTGGCCTAGACCATTGGTGAAACCACAGGGGGCAAAATCCTCTCCCTGTCATTGGGATTTTCTTTTCTGTGGTCTCCATACATCATTAACTGCAAGTGCCGGGATAGTTACTTTGAAAAGCACATTCTCTAGTCTAGTCTCCTACATCCGTAACTCTGTATTCTGTATATATGAAGACAGTAGCTGTTCTCTAAAGAACAGAATACTGTTGATGACCGTGCACCTTTTCCCTGGAATAAATAATGACTAACTGAAACCCTCAGCTGCCGACAGGTGTTGTCGATTTACCTCGATGTGGAGTGAATGGGCAAATGTCTATAAGGTACATTGCATATGTAGAATTGTGGACAGTTGGGAATGTGAGTCTCACTGGAAGCGTACAAGGGATAAATCCTTGCAGTCGCGCTATTCATCTGTGTCCTCGGTGGCTCAGATGGACTCTTCCCACCAGTGAAAATTTCAGCCGGCACGGTAGCTCAGCGTGTTCGGTCAGAGGGTTAGCTGCCCTCTGTAATTAAAAAAAAAAAAAACTGAGCGGATGAATCAATAACGAACTTCAATGGGCGTCAGGTGACGTCCGCCACGAACAAAAAATAAAAAAATAAAAAAATAGATGGATAGAGCGTCTGCCATGTAAGCAGGAGATCCCGGGTTCGAGTCACGGTCGGGGCACACATTTTCAGCTGTTCACATCGAGGTAAATCAACGACACCTGTCGGCAGATGAGGGTTTCAATTAGTCGTTTATTCTGTATTCTGTGTTTCTCGTAACAATCGTAGTCAGTATTGCTATGTAGAAAGTAAATGAAGTTTTTTATGTTAATTGCGGGGTACGGCTCTGAAATTAAAACGTGAGCCAGAATGTGGCGTTACATCATTCACTGTAAACCCCAGCCGGCCGAGTGGCCGAGCGGTTCTAGGCGCTTCAGTCTGGAACCGCGCGACCGCTACGGTCGCAGGTTCGAATCCTGCCTCGGGCATGGATGTGTGTGATGTCCTTAGGTTACTTCGCTTTAAGTAGTTCTAGGTTCTAGGGGACTGATGACGACAGCAGTTAAGTCCCACCGTTCGCAGAGCCATTTTTGTAAACCCCACAATAAGCTACGAAATTCATTTGTAAAATTTTAGCGACGCTATTTTAGAATTCCATTCAAGATACTTTAGTTCTATTGTAAACTGTGGTGACTAAAACCCATGACAACGTAACAGAATTACATTATAATAACCGTAACTATCAGTCACAGCTGCAGTTTAGCGTCTTGCATCATCTGTGCAGATCATGCTTACACATTTTCCCACGGGAAAATGCGTGAATGGGTGGAAAACGTGAGACGCATTGACAGTGGAGGTAGCCGGATCGTTTCGCTGGTTAATTAACCGTCTACTTATGGCCGCCGAGGCCCATTAACTAAGCCGTCCACTGATGGCGCCAGTGTATCCTGGAATTTTCCCCACTGCGTTGTTCTTGTTCGTGTTTGTGCGCGCAGGGTGGACGAACACGTAGAGAGAAACCTATTATGCAGGGTGGCAAGAAATGAGGCACAGGCATACCACGTTGCTGCAGGCAAGTGGTAAGTTCTTGTTAAAGCTCTGTGTTGTATGGAATCTAGAGTCTATTACGGACTGTTCGCTATGATCTGATGTGTAACAAAAGCGGAACACGCCTGGTTGGTTGTGAAAGATTACTTTCTTTACGTTGCTCACCGAGGTCTAACTTTTTGTGGGCGGGCTGCTATAACAATGAAATACTTCTTTAGATTTGCCTCGTTTCTGATTTTTCAAAAAAATACCTCACCGATCATTGTATTAAATGGTGTACAGAACTCACCGAAAACCATCTTTTAACAGATATTTTGGGAACAATTTGATGTGTGGACACTAATTTTAGCCTCACATGTTTTTCTGAATTGTATTTTGTGCTGCAAGTGCAATAAAACGCGTTAATTATTCATGTACAGCATAGGCACTCATCTTGAAATAAAAACAAAGTAGAAGCGTGATTCTTTTCTGGAAATAGTTTAAAGCAGACTTCTAAAAAAAATCTTTGTCCTGATTCACAATTTTTTAATAATTATCAAAAATCTCAGTAATTAACTCACAGTTTTTCTTTAAAGTAAGTCTTATTTTCCAATTTATGTCATAATAATAGTCTTTTAGTTACGTATCTTTTAAGACAGTTTGCAAAATATCAGCCTTCTATCTTTAGTAGTTATTAATCAATGTCTACAGCAAAAAAATTGACTTCCAGGAAGTCCAATTGAAACTTGTTTGTAGACGTACCCTGAAAACCGCTAATGAATCCCAAGTGCATAATCATCTTGTTTATGGTTTCGTTCACCTATCCCTTTTCTTTTTCAGATTTCTTGGTCTTATTCTTGCTTGTTTGGTGGCTTCCAGCACTGATTTCTCTGCTTCGAAGAGTCTCCTGTACTCAGTAGCAATTAAGAATGTTTGCGTATTTAGTCCACCAGGCACTCCCACAACTCCATAACGTTAGACCTTGTCACTGCAACATTATTGAAACACAGCAGAGCATCCAGTGCACCCATTTTCAAAGTATTTAGTTCTACCAGAACAGCTTTTGGTATCCATTCCCATATAATATTGTTAAAATTGTTATTTGGGTTTTGAGTCTTAACATGTAATTACTTGCGTCACTGAGACATTAGACGCTAAAAAGTCGTATAAAATAAATGAGAACAAAATTCTGTTTTTAACAGAGCTTTCTGCGTGGGATGGGGGCGCCGTCAGGTGTACAGAAACTTCTAAATTCCTCAAATGTTGGAGAGTTGTTCGGTACAGTTTCCGCGAAGTAAATTTTTGTTGTTCGGAAATCTACAGGAGAATTTTTGAGAAAAAGAATTAAATCAATTTTGTGACACTTATTCACATATTAGTCCCCTTAAATCTTCTTCACCCTCGTGTCATCTCCTTCATCTAGGAAGTAACTTTACAGGAACGACGTGTTTAGTTCCGTAACAAAATTCCACGCTCACTCCTCGTGCTTTCTGTATCTTCATCTTGGAATGTCTCAGCCATCGATGTAAGACAGGACGTTAAACTATCACCTTCCTGGATGGTTCTGAGACGTTAACGTGCACCGAAGTTTGGAAAATATTGCACTAGCTACGTTGTCGTCATCGGAGCGAAACTTGTCCCGCGAGGCGTTTCGAAATATAGGGGCAAGCCCCCGACAATTGCGGCGTAACTCTTCCGAGATGCAAATCTCGTGAACATGTTTTCCTTCGTTCGACGCCGGAATGCGAGTGGGGTCTGGTTTAGGAGGTAGCCGGGCCTGCGTACAGGGCACCGTGCCGGTTAGTGTGTCAATTAAAAAGGGACGCGGCGCCGCGATGAAGACGTCCTGTCGGCGCGCCGCCGGGGGCAGTAAAGTGCGGCGCTTAACGACGCAGCCCCCACCAACACACACAAAACAACCTTCCAGGCGGGACTCTCCTTTACCTCGTTTTCCGCTGGACGTATCGCCACACTCACATTTACACGAGACGTTATTTGAGACACGCTCTGCAGCTGCTCCGTCCCACACCTTACTGCTGTCCGAGAAACACACACGCACACAAAACACGGACCATTCGCATTCCTCCGCTAGCGTGCAGAAGAACAAAGCGGCTCTACTTAATCTGAACCTGCTCGCAGAAAGATGAAACTTAACACGGAAAGCCATTCGATACGGAGAGCTCAACGATGTAGCTTTCAGCTATGTAATAATTGACCGTTTTATGTAGTATCTGAATCAGTAATTCATAGTAAACTTTAATTGATTAGGGGATAGTATTGGAGTAGAAGTGATCCTTTATACAGGATCCATTGACAGTGACCGGGCCAATATCTCACGAAATAAGCATCAAACGAAAAAACTACAAAGAACGAAACTCGTCTAGCTTCAAGGGGGAAACCAGATGGTGCTATGGTTGGCCCGCTAGATTGCGCTGCCATAGGTCAAATGGATTTCAGCTGCGTTTTTAAAAAAATAGGAAAGCCCATTTTTTATTACATATTCGTGTAGTATGTAAAGAAATATGGATGTTTTGGTTAGACCACTTTTTTCGCTTTGTGATAGATGGTGCTGTAATAGTCACAAACGTATAAGTACGTGGTATCACGTAACATTCCGCCAGTGCGGACGGTATTTGCTTCGTGATACATTACCCATGTTAAAATGGATCGTTTACCAACTGCGGAAAAGGTCCATATCGTGTTGATGTATGGCTATTGTGATCAAAATGCCCAATGAGTGTGTGCTGCTCGGTATCGTGGACATCATCCAAGTGTCCGGACCGTTCGCCGGATAGTTACGTTATTTAAGGAAACAGGAAGAGTTCAGCTACATGTGAAACGTCAACCACGACCTGCAACAAACGATGATGCCCAAGTAGGTGTTTTAGCTGCTGTCGCGGCTAATCCGCACATCGGTAGCTGACAAATTGCGCGAGAATCGGGAATCTCAAAAACGTCGGTGTTGAGAATGCTACATCAACATCGATTGCACCCGTACCATGTTTCTATGCACCAGGAATTGCATGGCGGCAACTTTGAACGTCATGTACAGTTCTGCCACTCTACACACAAGAGAAATTACAGGACGATGAGAGATTTTTTGCACGTGTTATATTTAGCGACGAAGGGTCATTCACCAACAGCGGTAACGTAAACCGGCATAATATGCACTATTGGGCAACGGAAAATCCACTATGGCTGCGACAAGTGGAACATCAGCGACCTTGGCGTGTTAATGTATGGTGCGGCATTATGGGAGGAAGGATAATTGGCCCTCGTTTTATCGATGGCAATCTAAATGGTGCAATATATGCTGATTTCCTACGTAATGTTCCACCGATGTTACTACAAGATGTTTCACTGCGTGACGGAATGGCGATGTGCTTCCAACATGATGGATGTCCGGCACATAGCTCGCGTGCGTTTGAAGCGGTATTGAATAGCATATTGCATGACAGGTGGATCTGACATCCCCGGATTTCTTTTTGTGGGGAAAGTTGAAGGATATTTGCTATCGTGATCCACCGGCAACGCCTGACAACATGCGTCAGTGCATTGTCAATGAATATGCGAACATTACGGAAGGCGAACTACTCGCTGTTGAGAGGAATGTTGTTACACCTATTGCCAAATGCATTGAGGTTGACGGACATCATTTTGAGCATTTATTGCATTAATGTGGTATTTACAGGTAATCACGCTGTAACAGCATGCGTTCTCAGAAATTGTAAGTTCACAAAGGTACATGTATCACATTGGAACAACCGAAATAAAATGTTAAAACGTGCCTACTTTCTGCATTTTAATTTAAAAAACCTACCTATTACGAAATGTTCGTCTAAAATTGTGAGCCATATGTTTGTGTCTATTACAGCGCCATCTATCACAAAACGTAAAAAGTGGTCCAACCAAGACATTCATATTTCTTTACGTACTACACGAATATATAATAAAAAATGGTGGTTTCTATTAAAAAAAACGCAGTTGATATCCGTTTGACCTATGGCAGCGCCTTCTAGCTGGCCAACCATAGTGTCATCTGGTTTCCACCTTCAAGCTAGACAAGTCTCGTTCTTTGTAGTTTTTTCGTTTGACGCTTATTTCGTGAGATATTTTGCCCGGTCACGATCAGTGGACTACCCTGCAGAAGTGAGATCTGACTTTCTGTATACAGTCCAGTCACATTAATGTGACCACCCATCAACAGCCTGAATAATCACTTTTGCAACGCGGATCGTTGCGACCCGTGCAGAAATAGAGACCGTGTGCTTCTGGAATGGCACGGGGAGCCATGCCGACTAAAGTACCGTGGCCAGCAGCACTATGTTTCTCGGCTGAGGATCGATGGCGCAAACAATCCGATCGAAGTGGTCCCACAGATTCTTAATTGTGTTTAAAGCCGGGGAGTTTGGTAGAGACGACAGTAGGGTAAACGTATCCTAGTGCTCTTCTAGGGACTCAGTTGTTCTCTGCCGTCTCCGAATAGGACATACGCGGTTGACCCACAGCTATCTCATTCGTCGTGAGAACCCGCTCAAGTGTCGCTGTGATGCAGGACTGATGGACTGCCCCCTTTTAGCGCCCTTGCGACAGTTCTTTAATTTACCAGCTGCTCTTCCTTTAATTCTCGGTCACGATGCCTCTATAGCTGACTCAGTTTTACGTTTTATCCGTGCAGCTAGGTTTTATCACTCGCTCTAGTGTGGGCGCTCTCGCATGATTTCTCAGGCTACACCCATCCAGCGACTTTTGATTGTGACGTGGATATCAAAGTAGTGTTTTTATGGTAAAAAATTGTGTTGGTACATTTATCAACGCTTTCCAGCTGGAGGTTCTTCGTTTGTAGTTGAGTGGTTGACCTTTCACCTGATCCATCAACCTCTGTAGACTGTTGCCCCTGCAACTACTGAAAAGGCTGCTGCCCCTCTTCAGGAACCACACGTTTGTCTGGCCTCTCAACAGATACCCCTCCGTTGTGGTTGCACCTACGGTACGGCCATCTGTATCGCTGAGGCACGCAAGCCTCCCCACCAACGGCAAGGTCCATGGTTCATGGGGGGGCCAACAAAATTAGGGATATTAAAAATCTTCTTGAGCTTCCAAAATTATCGTAAATCTTTAGACCTTGGCTATACAGTTATGTGAAGTATAAAAAGTATATTACAGAAACTTACTTAGTTTAGCAGACAGTCGATACCTTCATCGTAGAAGGATTATGCAATGGTATATTCAGAAATTTACACATTGTATGTGATTTCAGACACTGCTAAACTAGGTAAGTTTCTGTAATATACTTTTTATACTTCACATAAATGTATAGCCGAGATCTAAAAATTTGTAACATCTCTAATTTTGTAGGCTTCTAAAGATGGAAAATTAATTTGTCGTAACCGATTAGACATAATAATTTTTTTTGCAAGTATTGACTGAAATTTTGTCCTGAAAAAAATAATAATACCACCACGAGTTGACGAACAATTCATTACCATCATCTTTATATTTTCTACAGATCACATTTCGAACGTTTTGTGTCATCAAAGAATATTACCTGAAAATAAAAATATTTTTGAAGGAAGTAATAATGTGAATTCGAGTTACAATAAAACATTATTTTTCACTGCCAGTTGCAAACTCAGGCTATTAACAAATGCTACGGATACGTTTTGCCACAATTTGTATTAGTGATGCTTTGTAAAAAAAAAAAAAAAAAAAAAAAGTGTTCAAATGTGTGTGAAATTTTATGGGACTTAACTGCTAAGGTCATCAGTCCCTAGGCTTACACACTACTTAACCTAAATTATCCTAAGGACAAACACACACACCCAAGCCCGAGGGAGGACCCGAACCTGCGCCGGAACCAGCCGCACAGTCCATGACTGCAGCGCCTCAGACAGCTCGGCTAATTCCGCGCAGCGATGCTTTGAAATCCTCCAATGTTTTCCTTAAGGTTCTTCAAGCATTATGACTAGGCGATTGTTTAGATATTTTTATGTGAGTTTTCGTATAACGCAGATGATGGCCTGCGACAGCAACGGGTCTCCAGAAATTATAAACTGTTCTAATACCACTACCTATCAATCCCAAAGAAAGCAGGTGCGGACAGATGTGAAAATTACCGAACTATAAGTCACAGCTGCAAAATACTAACGCGAATTCTCTACAGACGAATGGAAAAACTGGTAGATGAGGACCTCGGGGAGGATCAGTTTGGATTCCGTAGAAATGTTGGAACACGTGAGGCAATACTGACCTTACGACTTATCTTAGAAGAAAGATTAAGAAAAGGCAAACCTACGTTTCTAGCATTTGTAGACTTAGAGAAAGCTTTTGACAATGTTGATTGGAATACTCTCTTTCAAATTCTGAAGGTGGCAGGGGTAAAATACAGGGAGCGAAAGGCTATTTACAATTTGTACAGAAACCAGATGGCAGTTATGAGTCAAGGGGCATGAAAGGGAAGCAGTGGTTGGGAATGGAGTGAGACAGGGTTGTAGCCTCTCCCCGATGTTATTCAATCTGTATATTGAGCAAGCAGTAAAGGAAACAAAAGAAAAATTTGGAGTAGGTATTAAAATTCATGGAGAAGAAGTAAAAACTTCGAGGTTCGCCGATGACATTGTAATTCTGTCAGAGACGGCAAAGGACTTGGAAGAGCAGTTGAACGGAATGGACAGTGTCTTGAAAAGAGGATATAAGATGAACATCAACAAAAGCAAAACGAGGATAATGGAATGTAGTTAAATTAAGTAGGGTGATGCTGAGGGAATTAGATTAGGAAATGAGACACTTAAAGTAGTAAAGGAGTTTTGCTATTTAGGGAGCAAAATAACTGATGATGGTCGAAGTAGAGAGGATATAAAATGTAGACTGGCAATGGCAAGGAAAGCGTTTCTGAAGAAGAGAAATTTGTTAACATCGAATATAGATTTATGTATCAGGCAGTCGTTTCTGAAAGTATTTGTTTGGAGTGTAGCCATGTATGGAAGTGAAACATGGACGATAAATAGTTTGGACAAGAAGAGAATAGATGCTTTCGAAATGTGGTGCTACAGAAGAATGCTGAAGATAAGGTGGATAGATCACGTAACTAATGAGGAGGTATTGAATAGGATTGGGGAGAAGAGAAGTTTGTGGCACAACTTGACTAGAAGAAGGGATCGGTTGGTAGGACATGTTTTGAGGCATCAAGGGATCACAAATTTAGCATTGGAGGGCAGCGTGGAGGGTAAAAATCGTAGAGGGAGACCGAGAGATGAGTACACTAAGCAGATTCAGAAGGATGTAGGTTGCAGTAGTTACTGGGAGATGAAGCAGCTTGCACAGGATAGAGTAGCATGGAGAGCTGCATCAAACCAGTCTCAGGACTGAAGACAACAACAACAACAACAACAACAACAACATCTTCATGTATTCATGCACGTACTGTTGCACAATTCTGATACGTTTGTTGTGGACGAGATTGTGGATAACCGTTGATCGAAAGACATTTCACAACGTATTATCAGAACTTAAGGACAATGAAGTCTCCGGGGGAGCTATGCGCACAATCTCGAAATGGTGCTAAGTGGAACTGTTTTTTGCATTCCTCCCGAAGAAATTTCCACGTCTTAGAAAAATATTGGGGAAAAGTACGCACCTTTCATTATATCTGTCTTACAGATCGCAATGGCCAGAGAATATTAAGATCCACAGATTGTGGAGACCAGAAATGACGTGTGTCTCTCTTGCATGCCCAACAAGCCAGCACATTTCCAGCCGTGACGCGAGCGCTACTGTTTTTGAACAGACAATTCCTTGTTGGGAACTATACCTACATCACTGACTGAGCATGGTAACATAATAGTTCATACACTTTACCAGTATCCTCCTGTCACTTACTACCATGAGACTTCAAAATACATTGCAGAACACGGAATGTGCTTCACGGCTGGAAAAATGACATCTCGACTAAGAACGCCAAATGTTGTAAAAATAAATTTTTATACGATATTGACAATGAACCCAAAATACACCATTCTTACATTTAGTAACCAACCTTCAGAAAGAAAATGATTGTTGTCCTGTGCCAACCCCAGTAACGGGCAGGAAAATTAAAGCAAACAATCAAATTAAAGAGTCTCAAGTCTTCACTGGCGTGAAGTTTGTTCGCACTGCTGTTGAATCTTTCGCTGGGAGCTGGGAGCTGGACATTGGCACCCTTCTCACGTATGCTGATTACATCGTCCAGGGTGCCTGGCACCGTACATAATTCAATCTACGTGGTCGACATAACCAGGCTTGAGGCAAAGGGCTTCCCGAATTGCTAAACACTCTGAACTATAGATTCTTCATTCCGTGGAGCTGTATAGACGGCGAAAATATTTCAAAGGGAATTTCTGCACAACCGCGTGATCTGCGCCGTAGTAACTGCAGGGTCGAGAGACATTAGTGTCATGCAGATGAGCTGTAAACTCTCGTCTCCCTGCCTCACACCATCCAAGTGCAGCAATTTGAGCGAAAAGCATGTACTGTATTAGGTGCGGCACGCTGTTACTACGTCAGCATTTTATTCTAAATGCGCGAACGTAGCATCACACGACGCCAGCTTGGAAAGTGGCGCACTTAGTTGCTAAGATATTCACATTTCTCTTAATAAATTACCTCTGTGTCTCATAACCAGTGTACATATCTTTACCTAACATTTCATTAGAGAGTCCGAGGGAAAGTGCGAAGCCGTAGTCATTTTAACTGCTCTAAGCAGTTACAAAAACAAGGACGAATAATAGTTCCATAATTACAAAACTGCAAGGATAACTGACCTTTATTACTGAAGCCACAGCACCAAAAACCTCTAATGAGTTGGAAATCTCCTGTCACTTACCCAATGACGTAAAATGTCTGGCAGCATGCAAAGCTAAGCAGAAACTGTTGCTTGACGACTCCTTTAGTTGTACGGACGAAATTTTGTTGGGAAAAATGTAGGTTTTTGTGATACAGAAACGAAAAATATTTACTTCTGTCGTTTTAGAGTGAGGATTCATCCACTGTAATGTATAATCATCCGTAAACTGGCTGCCATTAATAATAATAATAATAATAATAATAATAATAATATAATAATAATAGTGTACCCCATCCATGGTTACTACAAATATTGGATATATACAAAGTAGATCCTAAATCGATACAGTTCCTAAACAGAGTAATGAAAACTTGGAAAACCACACTTAATATCCAAACAAATTCAAATAATATCACATCACAGCCAATACAGATTAAACGTGGAATATACCAAGGAGACTCATTAAGTCCTTTCCGGTTCTGCCTTGCTCTGAACCCACTATCCAACATGCTAAATAATACAAATTATGGATATAATATTACTGGAACATACCAACACAAAATCACACATTTGTTATACATGGATGATCTAAAACTTATGGCAGCAACAAATCAACAACTCAACCAATTACTAAAGATAACAGAAGTATTCAGCAATGAATATGCATTTTGGAACAGACAAATGTAAGGAAAATAGCACAGTCACGGGAAAACACACTAAACAAGAAGATTACATATTGGATAACCACAGCGACTGCATAGAAGCGATGGAAAAAATAGATGCCTATAAATATCTAGGATACAGACAAAAAATAGGAATAGATAATACAAATAAGAAAAATGTAGACAAAGACTAACAAAAATACTGAAAACAGAATTGACAGCAAGAAACAAGACAAAAGCTATAAATACTTATGCTATACCAATATTGACCTACTCATTTGTAGTAGTGAAATGGAGTGACACAGACCTAGAAGCACTCAATACACTTACACGATCACAAAGCCACAAATATAGAATACATCACATACATTCAGCAACAGAAAGATTCACATTAAGCAGAAAGGAAGGGGATTTATCGACATAAAAAACCTGCGTTATGGACAGGTCGACAATTTAAGAAAATTCTTTCTAGAACGAGCAGAAACTAGCAAAATACACAAAGCAATCACTCATATAAATACATCGGCTACACCATTGCTATTTCATAACCAGTTCTACAACCCTTTAGATCACATAATATCAACAGATACGAAGAAAGCAAATGGGAAAAAGAAAACACTACATGGCAAGCACCCGTATCATCTAACATAACCACACATCGATCAAGACGCATCCAACACATGGCTAAGAAAAGGCAATATATACAGTGAGACGGAAGGATTCATGATTGCAATACAGGATCAAACAATAAACACCAGATATTACAGCAAGCATATTATTAAAGATCCCAGTACCACAACAGATAAATGCAGACTTTGCAAACAACAAATAAAAACAGTATATCACATCACAAGCGGATGTACAATACTAGCAAATACAGAACACACCAGAAGACATGACAATGTAGCAAAAATAATACATCAACAACTTGCCATACAACATAAACCAATAAAACAACCCGTTTCCACATACAAGTATGCACCACAAAATGTACTGGAGAATGATGAATACAAATTGTACTTGAACAGAACCATTACAACAGATAAGAGAACACCACATAACAAACCTGACATCATATTCACCAATAAAAAGAAGAAATTAACACAACTAATCGAAATATCCATACCCAATACAACAAATATACAGAAGAAAACAGGAGAAAAAATTGAAAAATAATCCAATTGTCTGAGGAAGTCAAGGACATGTGACATCAGGATAAATTTGACATTATACCAATTATACTTTCAACTACAGGAGTCATACCACACAATATCCGCCAGTACATCAACGCAATACAGCTACATCCAAACGCATATATACAACTACAGAAATCCGTAATTATTGTTACATGTTCAATTACCCGAAAGTTCCTAAATGCAATGTAACATATACCGTACAGTTAAAAGCAAGCCACGCTTGGTCAAGGTCCGCGTCACTTTCCATTTTTAACCAGACATAACGTCTGAGACTACATTCCATTATCCTCGTTTTGCTTTTGTTGATGTTCATCTTATATCCTCCTTTCAAGGCACTGTCCACTCCGTTCAACTGCTCTTCCAAGTCTTAAATATTTTACTGTCCCCTCTAATTTCGATAACTCTGCCTCATCATCAAATAATCAATCTGCTATCTTCCCATCCACACATTTTCCAAGAATACCTAACCTCTTGCGTTTCCTGAACAATGTGTATCAACTGATACAGTTGAACTTTATTACAGAATTCTATTAATCTTTCTCCTCTTTCATTCCTACCACTGAGGCCATATTATCCTCAGTTTCTTTCCGTGCGTCAACGTCCCGATCCTCCACAATTATAACGAGTTACCCGTCCAGAGCCCACATATGTTCGACGACGTCTTCATCTTCTGCCTGCGACGTCGGCTTGTATACCGGAACTATTGCTGTTGTCGCTGGTCTGCTGTTAACTATAATGAGAATAATCATATGACTTCTTTTCCTTGTGCCTGTGTTCCGCTTCGGCGCTGAGTCGGCGTGGTTATTAACGAATTTGGCACCTTTAAATTAAGAAGAGACCGGACACGTTCCCTATAGCCATTCCGTTCCCCCCGGGACGGACTATGTGTAGCGTTCTTCGTGTGAAAGTGAGTGACAGCTTTCTACATGATTGCGAATCGTAAATCTGAGTCGGGACTTGGGTACCAGTCCGATATTCAACTATTAGGACGTGCGAAATCGCATAAAAACCACGTCCAGGCTGATCGGCACACCGACCCTAGTCTTTAGTCGGCATAGTTGAGTCGATCTGGGTGATCCGGGCCACTCGTGACTCCGCTCTCGCCACCTCCCCCTCCCCCTCCCTCCCCCCCCCCCCCCATGCACCTCTTGGAAGCGGTGGTTTAACATCCATGGCTATCCGAGCAGGTCGAAAATAATCCGATGACTGAATTGTTCAAAGCAACTCACTCTCTGACCTACCTTATTTTCATAACGAATACTACGCTCATTGGACCATTTTCTGCTGCTACTGATAGACCCTACCTTCCCATTTCACTTCATTGAGTCGACTGTATCTAGATGGAGCCTCTGGATTTCCATTTCCAGATTTTCCAGCTTCCGTACAACATTCGGACTTTTGACATTCACGCTCCGACTCGTAGAGTATTACTCTTTTGTTGGTTATTCAAACTTTTTTCCGTTGGCATCTCGTTCTTGACAGTCCCCTCCCTAACATCAGAGTCGAGGACTAATCCGGAATTTTGTGCCAATGGAGAAAACACCATTTTTTTCAGTTCGAGACCATATGTCCTGTGGATACACATTGTATGTTTTCAATGCTTTGGTTTTCTCTTCTGCAACCTCGTGCCGTTGATCATTACTGATTCTTACACCTTCGAGGAGCAGTTTCCCACCCCAAGGCCAAGCGGGTGCCTCCAGCCTCTTACCGCTCCCTTTCTCTCTTTGACATGACCTTTGGCAGAACAAGTGTGAAACCACGTATCAGAAATCCTCATCAGGCAATAATGAATTTTTATAAAAAATTAAGTAGTCGCGGGATCCAGGACGTTTTCATTAATAAAAGACTTTCCCCCTAATTCTATAGAGCGCAAATGCGATATTCGCAGTAGACGGGAAACGAGCCTCGTTTCTCCTCTAAGAGATCCTGTAAAAGCTGCGTAACATCCCGCAGTAACGAATTTTTTAAACAGAAAAAGGAACTGATCACTCTCTCAGAAAGAACGCACGTTGGGCTAATCGAAGATGAGATTCGTAACACAGTGATATAACGCAGTCTCTTCGATTTTTTTAATGACGAACGACGTTACGTCAAAAGGGTGACGTCCAGCGATTAATGCTGCTCCCTCGTCACGAAAATACGAGATGTTGCCATTTCCCAGAGTGGCCCCGTTACACAGCACAATTACGTCTATTATTAGTATATATTTATTTGTGACCATTCATTCTACAGTCATTTGCAAACACCGAGGTATCGTAAATAGCACTCATTATGCAGTAGTTTAGTCAAGACACAGTGGAGAATTTAAAGTTTCAACACCCAAGCGAAGGCAGAGCAACATGAAAGCGCTGACGACAACACACTTTAACGCCGTAAATCAGTAACAATTTGCCATTGAAGGTGTTGCCTTACGCAACACAAACTGTTTTGTATTCGTTGTGCAGAAAACAGCCACTACATTCTACATACAACAATTTATTTATTGTTGTTATTAACAACAAAAGAATCGAAGGTTCATTTAAAGAAAAAACTCTTAATTTTTTTTTTCAAAATGAGAAGTTATTTGATTGATTTCGGCGTTTTCATCTGTACTCTGTGTCTGCTTTCAGACATCATCTGTGTACATATAGTGATTGATTTTCAGACCACATTGTGCACCTTTTTCTTTTCATTTCTAAGTAACCCATAATAACAGAATTTGCTATTTTTTATTTTAAAGAACGGACCCTACTGCAATATAAACTTTGGTCAGTTATGAATATAAATTGGGAATGCTACGCAACAGTACAAAAACGATTATCTTTAGTCGATGGCTCACATGGATTGGTTACGTAAAAGAGCATGAATGGTAGACTTCGATAAATCCTATGTAACTCACTCATTTCCAGCAGACCACCTCATATTGTCCTTCAAAGGCGCTAAAACTATTAGCTCTAAATTATTTTCATGAACATAAACCCAAAAATTTGGCATGCTACAAGTATGGCAGAACATTGGAAGGTTTGCCATTATACGACTTCAGTTCGACTTAACCTATTCGAACAAGATCGTGGAACAGAAGGAGCAGAAACTCCAAAGTCGCGCACGAGTCAGTAGATGCAATATATGTGAATCCTTTTATACGAAACGAGTATAAGAGTACGTGGAGAAAAACGTGGGGTGGCCGAAAACTACGATGGGCCAAAATAATATTTCCGTCTGGTCCTTAATTTACTATGTTGACATATTGGCGAGAACACTGACAGTTGTCAGCTAATGGAACCCCAAGTACTCCTACAGAGGGAAGAATGCTATCACCTTTCAGACTCTGCTTGAACTAGTGGACGGTTGGGCAGTATTCTTGAATTAACTTGACTTTCCAGCCCTTCACGTGGTTAGGTTCTTAGTATACCGCAGCCCTCTGTAGTCACAATGGCGGACAACTGTAGAAATTTCGTCTGTAATTCAATTGTAGTGTAGAGACGAATGCAAGATCTAGGTTCAGGAGCGGGATCAAATTTGGATAAAATATATCATTGACACGATTCACGGATGACAATGCTATCTACATCTACATCTACATTTATACTCCGCAAGCCACCCAACGATGTGTGGCGGAGGGCACTTTACGTGCCACTGTCATTACCTCCCTTTTCTGTTCCAGTTGCGTATGGTTCGCGGGAAGAACGACTTTCTGAAAGCCTCCGTGCGCGCTCGAATCTCTCTGATTTTACATTCGTGATCTCCTCGGTAGGTATAAGTAGGGGGAAGCAATATATTCGATACCTCATCCAGAAACGCACCCTCTCGAAACCTGGAGAGCAAGCTACACCGCGATGCAGAGCGCCTCTCTTGCAGAGTCTGCCACTTGAGTTTGTTAAACATCTCCGTAACGCTATCACGGTTTCCAAATAACCCTGTGACGAAACGCGCCGCTCTTCTTTGGATCTTCTCTATCTCCTCCGTCAACCCGATCTGGTACGGATCCCACATTGATGAGCAGTACTCAAGTATAGGTCGAACGAGTGGAAGAATTAAAGGGCGTGCTTAATGGAATGAACAGTCTAGTGAGCAGAGGCTGCAGTTGAGTAAACCAAAGAAGGACGAAAGAAATGACGAGTAGCAGAAATGAGATTAGCTATAAACTTATTAAATTGAGGACTGTGTAACAGACAATGAGAAAAAATTCTGCTGCTTTGGAAGCTAAATAAGAAGAATGGAGAATATAAATAGCAGAGTGCTAGAGCGCATTGTCCGGTAAATATATAATTTGAAGATGAAATTTTTGAGAATTTACATGTGGAGCATGGCATTGTTTGGAAATGTATCGTGGACGGTTGAAAAATAGGATAAAAAGCAAATATAAACGTTTGAGACGTGACGTTAAAAAGGATGCTGAAAATGACGAGGACTGATAAAAATATACGAGTACAGGGGGAGGGGATCTTCGCAGCATCGGCGATGACTGGAATACTATTACGTGGAAAATCGTGACCAGATGTAGGGACAGGACGTGTTAAGACATCAGGCAATAACTTTCATGGGACTAGATGGATTCACAGAGGGCAAAAATTGTGCGGGAAGACAGAGAATGGTATAAGCTCACTGGACAAACAATTTAAGAATTTTTAGCATATTGTAGCCCCATCAGCAACTCTGATATTGGACAAAAAAATTTATCACCCCACTGCCTACTCGCAGATGAACCGTTAAGCCTCTGTAGATGGAGCAGCTATCACGTCACGTGCTCATGGACGCGCGCACTGCCGCTGTGTGAGCTTGAGGCAGTAGCAAGCAGTGAGACATTTATGCTTCAACCGGACGTTGCACGTAAACAGGGGTAAATGCATGGACGTGACGGAGTGGCAAAAAGAGGCAATCGTGTTTAGCCGTGTCCGCAGCCATGCGGTATGTGAAGTTACTGAATTCGTTGGTGTTTCCCCGACTATCCAACGTGTCTACACGCAGTGATGTAGGCATGTTGTCACAGGACGACTCGTCAGAATTGCGGTAGGAAAAAGATCTTGGCTGGAAGAAAATGTGTCTGGTTTTCTGAACACTTCCCCACTCTAATACATCTGGAATGACCTGCAGAATCACCTGACTTGAACTTCACAGAAAATACATGGGTCATGTTGGGACAGCGGGTAAAACGCCGACATCACTATTCCCACAATTTGGTGGAATTGCGCGATGAGATCCACAGCGAACGGCTTAACCTGGATGCGACCTACCTTCACAATCTTTTGGACTCATTTCCTGACCGAATTCAGGCGGCTATTAAGTCCAAGGGCTTAATTACACGGTATTAAATTATGCTTCTAATGTTTTCTCTAGGGCTGATTAACTGTTTGTCCGGTGGGCTTATATCTAAAAAAAGAATTGAGGTGAGATGAAGAGATTGACACGAGAGAGAAAGTGCTGGTGGACTGCGTGAGAGTAGTCAGAAGAGTGATGGAAAACAGAAAAAAGAAGTGTAGAGATCTTCAGCTACTGCTAGGTAAGGCAAGGATGGTAAGTTAAATAACACTTCCTTTCTCCTGGTAATTACTTTAAGCGACTGGGTTAAAGGCTTGTCTCGGCTAATCGAAAAGGGAACTTAAATACGTGTACATGGTGTGAAATTCAGCAGCTTGATCACCATTTGTTTCAACTGAACATTTGTTATTCGTTACGATCACAAGATGTTTGGCGATTGTTGCTTCTTTAACAAGTCATTTTGATGTATCGCACTACGACAGAAAATGGTCTAGCAGTATGATGTGATTACTGAATAGACGAACCACGGTCGTAGTGAAGCATCAGAAGATTATTTGTTGAATGAACCGAAGCCCGTCATCGACGAAAGAACTGTGCTCCTGGTCCAGACGGTAAATATATGAGGAGTCAAATGAAAAGGTACGAAACGTCATAACAACCAAACCGGTTGAAATTTGCATATTCCGCTTTGGGATAAGGTAGTGAGACAACTAAGGACGCGAATTCAAAGCTGTGCCTTCAGCAGCCAAGGTGATGCTCACGGTCTTTTTCGACATCCTAGGTCCGATACTCATCGAATTCCTCCTGCGCGGAAAAACCATTAACAGTGACGTGTACTGTGATACATCCCGTAGCCTGCGCAAGACCATAAAGAGGAAACGGTACGAGCTACTCTAAGATAACGCTCGTCCACACTACCATAAGATCACGCAAATTGAATAAAAATTTTCTGGGTTTGTGACCGCATTGTCAATATACAAAACTACCGACGTTTCGGTCACTGTTGCAATTGTCCTTCTTCAGGGTGTTTCTGTTTACTGTTAAATGAGAAAACAACGGGTGCGCAAAATTCTCTGCTGAGCAGGCATCAACCCAATTTTCCGATTCAGCGACAGAATGAAAGATATTCTTCGTACAACGAAAGATGCAGTTGACAAACTTCATGTTGCTGGCGTTTACGAAGTCAGTTGCGTATGTGGATTAATGTATGTAGGTGATACAGAGCGACACATCAGCACACGGATATCTGAATACGAAAGATATATCCGACTAAGACAACACACCAAGTCAGGCGTGGCAGAACAACAGGATGAGTGCGGCCGACAGATTGATTTTGGTGAAGCTCGCGTGCTGGCGAAACAGCGGAGGAAGATTAGAGAGGCAACAGAAATAGCCAAGCGACCCGGCAATATGAGCAGAGCTCACGTGAAGCAGTACACATAGGGGCGCGGGAGACGTCAGCGGCTGCAGGTACGTACATAGAGTACTGGCGCGCCTCAACCAGCGCTAGAAAGCAGGAAAACAACGCCACGTGACAGTGCCGCCTGGTTTTTCCATTCGTCGATTTCCACCAATCAGAACCAGTAATCAAAACGTCGGGTTTCCAAAAATTAAAAGAAATCATAAAAACACCAATAAAGAATTTGTAGCGTCCCTCTCCTTGATCCTTAAGAGCCTATCAGAATTAGGTAACAGCTGCGTCTGCTGGTATATAAGAAACAGTTTTCTCATTCAGCAGTAAACAGAAACATCCTGAAGAGGTCACTTGCAACAGTGACCGAAACGTCGGTAGTTTTGCGTATTGACAATACGGTCACAAACACAGAAAAATTTCATCAACTGTGACAATGGTCGCTGAAGCCTACGTTTCTATGTACTGGCCAAGTGGGAACATCCAGCTACTGCCCAGGCATGTCGCCCTACGACTTCCATATATATATAAAGAAACGCGAAGGGAAGCGATTCAACTCGGATGACGAGCTGAAGGACGCGGTGGAGGACTGGCTGCTGTCAAAACCACAGAAATTCAGGAAGCAGGGAATCCTTCGGCTCGTGGAATAGGGGGACATCTGTGCTCAGTGCTCAGGTGATTACTTTTGAGTAAAGATTTCAATTACACCAACAACGTTGTTTCATACCTTTTCTTTTCAACTCTCCTCATTTATTCTATGGATATCTGTTTACAGCTGGTACGTTGTGGCATACTTTAAGCTGTACGCGCAAGACCAAAGTTCTCCGAGACTAATAGCTATCCGCATACTGGCTTGCACGATAGAAAGTGGCATAGAAGAACTTCTCTGAAAGGAAGACTTAATATTCTTAACAGTTCCAGCGAGGTGCCGTGGCGGATCGATGTCTTGGACTCGTTCGTTTTGGCTCGCCTGTGCTCGTATAAAACAGAATGCAAGAGGTGCTAAGTGGCGAAGGCGCGTCTCGGACCAGGGGAGTGGAGAATGAATGCAAATGTCGGTGCCGGAAGTGGAGCGGCGCGAGCAGAGCGAAGTAGAGGAGACCGCAGCGCGGGGTCGCGGCGGGCGGTCGTGACCGGCTGGCCGGTGGGCGGCGACTCCGGCTATCTCACTGTACTTCTCTCGCCCGCCTGCAGTACGACGACGCTGCCAGCCTGGAGGTCACTGCACGCCTTCCATTGCGATCCACGTCCGCACTTTCCTGTTCGGTTCGACGGCGCAGCAATGCCCGACATCTTTATGTGCGATACGACTTAATAGTGGATGGAAAACGAATTTCGGGAACCAATTTTCGCTGTCGTATCTACGAGGGGTAGTCAAAACTTTAATTGCCCCCTGAAAAAATAAACTTACGAGATCAATCCTTGTTTTCAGGTGAACTGCCTCTCCCTTTCGTACATAAAATAGAACACGAAAATGTGAAACTTCCCTGTGATTAATATATTAAACTTCAAATTAAATACAGCCCATGATGAGCACTACCCGTCAGGGTAGCCGAGAGCTCTACTGCGCTGCTTCCTGGACGCGGGTAGGCGCGTCGGCCCCGGATCGAATCCGCCCGGCGGATTAACTACGAGGGCCGGTACGCCTGTCAGCCTGGATGTGGTTTTTAGGCGGTTTTCCACATCCCGATAGGTGAATACCGGGCTGGTTCCCACGTTTCGCCTCAGTTACACGACTCGCAGACATTTGAAAACGTTCGCACTGTTTCATGGCTTACACTAGAAGCAGACAGCTGGGGAACACTAATTCTGTTCCAGGGGTTCTGGGTGGCGACAGGAAGGGCATCCGGCCACCCTCTGTAACTAACACTGCCAAATCCGCAGTAACACGGCCGGCCCCGATTTGCACTGGGACAAAGGCCCAAAGGAAATGATGATGAATAATCGTGAGCACACAAGAAAGGACAAAATTACGTTCAGACGCGGGAGTGCATCGGAACATAACCCAAAGGCAACACTTTTAAAACCACAACACTCTACTACAGTATTTAACATCAAATAAATGGCTATGACCAAAAAATATTGTTAATTACAAAGGCTGTTACAACGGACACAACACGTCCCCTGGCCTCACACTGTGCCAACAGCGGCCGCCTGTCGTTACGAATAGTTTGATTAGGGGTTGATACAGGAAACTTCTAAAACAAGATGAACAAACATGATGACATAATATTGCAACAGTAATGTATCAAAAAGCTGCTATAATTGCTAGACTTTTACATTAGCAATAGGCTTGTTTTGGCATTATTGCCATCTTCAGACTATCTACAACCAAATATTATTTGTTAAAAGTTGTAACGTTACAAATCGTAAAAATTTTGTTTTGCAGTCTGCTAGTACTTACTTCCATTCTGCTTCGTGGCGCCCTATGCAGCAATAAGGTTGCTGCATAGGGCGTTTCTAACTGCTGCCAAATTTTTAAATATTTAACTTAATTATCTCTGTTAAGTACTGTTATTCGCATATGTAAGCTAGGTCTTTTATTGCTTGTATACATTATTGTGGTTTTGACAGCTACGATTGGCAGCTGATCAAGCGATGCTATATGGTTATAATTTGTTTATTCATTTGTCTGTATCGCACGGGATTAGCCGAGCGGTCTAAGGTTCTTCAACATCATGACAGGGCAAATCTTAACAGTTATCTACTTTACATACCTCTTAATTAATTTTCATGTTGCAAACCCGTGAGATAAACTAATTAAGGAATAAATAAGTTAATTAGCTTAGGAAAAACATGTTTTGAAAACATAAAACTAGAAGCAGTCTTGGACTGTGCGGCTGGTCCCGGCGGAGGTTCGAGTCCTCCCTTGGGCATGGGTGTGTGTGTGTGTGTGTGTGTGTGTGTGTGTGTGTGTGTGTGTGTGTTTTTCCTTAGGATAATTTAGGTTAAGTAGTGTGTAAGCTTAGGGACTGATGACCTTAGCAGTTAAGTCCCATAAGATTTCACACACATTTGAACATTTATCTGTGTATCAATTATCCGTGGCGTGATATTATATTTTTTGTTGTGTTTTTGTAGTGTGTTTATATCTGTGTTTCTGAAGATGGTGATAATGTCGAAATAGGCCTATTACTAATGTAAAAGTCTAGCAATTAACAACCATAGCACCATTCTGGTGCATTACCATTGTTTATTATGTCATTGGAGGACAGTTACCGTTCTGGGGGCCCAAGAGAAAATAAACATAATGATTTCACAATCCCACAACTCGCCCTAGCTCTGAATTTCAACAGTGGCAATAACTATAGTTCACAAAATATCTTCGTAAATAAGAAAACAACCCAACTTTAAATAAAACATACGTGGCGTCGGTTAATGGCGCCGCGAAATTACTCAGCAGTTACTTTATTTGAAAAGGCAACATACATCAGGCAATAACCGCCCAACAGCAAACATTTAGTAAAAGGTCGCGGTGATAAGCAAATGGATCACCGATTGCAAATTGTAGGTTATTAAACAGGAGAATATTTGCTACAAACTTGGACCGCTAAGATAATTCAAATAAACGAAAATCACAAAAAGCTTTAAAAGGAACTTTACACACATATGAAAATAAAACATCTTTTGGAAAAATAAACAGCGCAATGATGTGTGAAATTAACATAAGAATAATAAAGCTCATTGCTGTTAGGAGGAGGGCAACACACATTATACAATTAAAGGACGGGCAATGAACAAAGTTTTACAGACTTCCAGATGCTGACCCATATCATGCCAAAACAAAGCTGAATTCTGTTCAACCACATAGAATACTTTTCCATCAGTGCACAAAGCCTTCCCAATGTGACACCAACTATTGAACAGAGCTCGCACTAGGCATGGACGAAGCGCAGACTCTTTAGCAATGGAGTGCTACAGAGTATCCGGTTTGTGACTGTAGAGGTCAGAACCAGACAAGCAAGCACAGTAGAGATGAATGCCCCTTGCGTTCCTACAAGGGGAATTGGAGCGACCTCATGAAAGCTGACGATACGGCTCTAATAAGGATTAGGAGCCTAGATATTGACATTTAGTTAGTTTTATAGGTACTTTTGTATTTTCCTATTCCTGTTATGTATAGTATTACTTATATACCTGTAATTTTAAACTGCATGTGAGCCATACGAATAAATAAATAAAACAACGTTGCTTGGATCCACTGCTGTGAATTACAGGTTTAAAAAAATACTTAGACACCACACGACCGGCCGTTACGGTCGCAGGTTTGAATCCTGCCCCGGGCATGGATGTGTGTGATGTCCTTAGGTTAGTTAGGTTTAAGTAGTTCTAAGTTCTAGGGGACTGATGACCACAGAAGTCCCATAGTACTCAGAGCCATTTGAACCATTTTGAACCACACCACCTCGTGCCTATCGTAAACAAACTTCCACGAAGCACTGCAATCCGCTCGGTAGTGAACCACCAAATTCACTTGCCCTTCCCCAGGTCTCCAGCGACCCACGCTTTCCTCCTGTAAACTTCGACGCCACACGCTCTCCACCTCGCGGCTAGCGATACATCGAGGTCCGATAGCAGGACTCTGCCATCGACTACGGGCCGTGTGACAGGTACAGGTCACAAGTCTTGTAACAGTTTGAAATTCTCAAATGGTTCAAATGGCTCTGAGCACTATGGGACTCAACTGCAGTGGTCATCAGTCCCCTAGAACTTAGAACTACTTAAACCTAACTAACCTAAGGACATCACACACATCCATGCCCGGGGCAGGATACAAACCTGCGACCGAAGCAGTCGCACGGTTCCGGACTGCGCGCCTTGAAATTCTCCACCGCGCTGTTGTAGCACGCCAGTAGAGCAGCCAAAAATAGATGGTGCAGCCCATCGATAACGTGGAGTATCGTAGGGTAACTTGGAAGGAGAACAATGCTGCAGCAATCCATCTTAGTTGGCGGAAGTATAAGGCAACAAGGTACCACCGTATGGCAGAGTGATAAGGTCTTGTTAACGCTTCCACTCCGATCAAACAGGAATAAATGATGAAGTACGAAGTGGCAGACTATAGCTCTGTGAAGAACCAAGAATCACAAGAAGAGGCTCTGGTGTATGTAGACTGGTATATTACAATTGAGGCGATAGTGGGAAAAGTTTTCGACATCCCGCACCATCGTTTTATTATGACAAAAGACGCCGCCCGTTAGGTTCCGCGGTGTTCACCAAATCACAAAGCTCGCCGAACCGTGGCAGCCGCTGATATGTTAGAGCTGTGTCAGTATGAGTTGGTCAGACACTTTATCAACTCGTACACCGGGCTAGGTGTGTCACTACGACCACCGGACATAGACGCATAGCAAGCAGTGGAAAAGTGCGGGTTCACCACCGCCGAAATATGCGAAGAACCAACCATCATCGAGCAAATTGATGTGGTTCGTTGAGTTTGCCGTGGTGTGATGCCAATAGATTTTGCTGTAAGGTACAAACCGTCACGGCATCCTACACCGAAATCTGCTGAGGAAGGTTGTCAAGACGAAGCATCGCGAGAAGTGGTTCAAGTTCGTCGTTCACGTCGACGCTCCAGCTGATTCTGCACATCGATGTCATACATGCTGCTTCTGTAGGCTATAAAATTTTGCGTCACCTAACATCTCACACGATGACTTCATACTGTTTCTTCGCGGGAAGAAACCATTTCATGGCAGGCATTTGGAGAATTTCAAGGCAGAAAGTTTACTGAACAGCCAAAATGCGGACTTCTACAATCAAGGTCTCTGCCAAGTAATCCATACCCGTGAAAAATGTACCGCACAAACGACTGGGTATATGGACCACGAGTAATACGACCATCATACCACAATGTTTCATGGTCGCAGCTAGATTTTTTTCCGGTTGATAGTTGAAACTTCATGACCACCTCTAGTAAATCAATTTCAGTCTTCCGAGCCTCAGTTGCATTATATGAATGATGTCTGTAAATCACACACGAATGATGTCTGTAAATCACGAGTTCCGTTTTCGTCAATATGGTAAAGCACCCTTTTTTATTTTTTTAAGAGAGAGTGCAATATCCACCTGGATACCACGGAACGTTTAACGAGGAGAAGAAAGAAATTGTTCAATTAGAGATATGTAGAAGTCTTAACGACGGCAATTAACAAGTGCGAAAGTGTTTTCTTGCAAATATCTATCTCACGAACACTGTGAAGAAAAGCCGAAGGGATTACTGATCTAACATGATGAGAAACAATATTTTCGATAACTGGAATGTCCAAAAAATTATCGAGTAATACATATTCTTATATAAAAACACAGAACTGGCGAATGTGGCCATCGACGGTGAGAGCCTTTGTCACTAAAGAGAGGGCGCCTGTAACGATACAGGAGAAATGTAAATGTTCAGGGATATGAGACGAACGATCTTTCGTAGCAAAAAAGTCTGGTAAACGTGGGTTCTGAAATGAGTTCTTTAAGAGCTATGAACATTTGTTTATATTCGCTACTGTGAAACACATCTCTTCTACTGAATAAGTATTCACAGGTCGTAAGCTATGCATTTTAGAGAATTCATTTACTAGAGGTTTTTGCTTCGAACGGTCCTTCCTGTTATTTCCCTTAATATTAACCATTCCTCCTGGGATGCCATATATAGCAGTTAACAAATTAGCCAGCCACTCAAATTACAGTTCGTTTATGTCGAGTCAGCAAGTATGTCAACATTTACGTATCTCTTCCCACAAAATAGGATAAAGGTGGTTTTAGTCAGTTAAACAAACGAATTGAGTAACTTCTTGGCCAGTTCAATACTCCTTTCGCCTTCACTCCAAACACAATCACTTCGTCAACACTAATCAACATTTTTTTTAAAAAAAAAAAAAAACAAGGAACAGCTTGATAACTAATCACGGCTCAAATGTTGCGGACGAGACGTTATACCCTAACCTTACTTCCGCCTTTCCTAAACTTCGTCAAGCATATTATCTATCAAGCATATTATCTTCCACTTTCCCGTGGCCATTTCTAGTCACTCTACGTATTGTTTTCTCTCCTCTCTCCAGTAGTTATACTCAACTGCTTCTCCAGTTTTTCTTATTTCCATTTCTTCCCTCACGTTCATTGCTGTCGTAACCCAAATTATAAATCTACATATTTTTATAAAAATCTATAATATTCCGTGTAATTTTCTATTAGTTATGTTATTAATGTTATTATCCCTTGTCTGATTAGTCTTTCTGGATGTTGCATTCCATACAAAATATAAGCCCCATTTTAACACAGAATTTGAAGTATGTCTCATAACTAACATTGTGATAAATAGGGCCGGGCAAACGATACTCGTGTTCGAACGAGCTCCAGATTTCCCGATAAGCCGCCCCGTTCGACGCAGTATCGAACCATCACGTGGCATTTGAGCTGCGGGGCGCGAGTGCAAGGGATACGCGAGAAACTATGAATTACGATCACACCGACAAGATACGACTTGAAGGAAACAGTATTAAATCTTACCACTGCGCAAACTGTTACAGTGTATAAACAAACTTGCAATAAGAGTTCTCATACACTGACAGATATGTAAATGCTGATTTTTACGTAAAAGTAGCAGGCAAAGGCGAAAACGACCTCAGAAAAATTACTTTACTGAATCTGCTGTATTTGGGTACGAGAGAATAATGATTTGCCAAGCGGGTTGCAAAATAGCACTCCAGTTCCTGTTTACATAATGCTATAGCAACAGGTAAAAACGGTACCAGATTTTAATCATTTTGGGAACAAGATGGTAACATTCAAATGAAACAAGAAAGAAAATTAATTAAGCATTATTTGCCTAACAAACGAAATATGTGGTGGTAAACTGACTGTAATTGATCCTTCGAGAATAAGTTATAATGACAAGACCAGTCTTGCAGGTAGCATCATAAGAAGTCACTAGATCGCGGGACAAGCGAAAGCTCAAGAATTAGAATCGTGGTTTATTTGTTACCGTTTTTACTTACGATCGACACACTGAAAGATACTTTAGTCCGTGTTTCACAGTTGTTTTTATTATTAAAATCCACGGTACAACAAAAACTCTAACATAGGTCGTAGACATAGTACCAACAACAGTCGCTAGACAGCGGGCCAGTCGACTGAACTCAATATTTCCCGAACTGTGACGTAAACTGTTCGAACAGTTCGAATCGTGCGCAAACACAAGCCCTACGATACACATAGAATAATGCTTGGTTACGCTTAAGAGAGAGCCCTACGGCGCTTATATTGCCAGAATAATCCTGTCTCGTTCGTCACTAATGACGCTACTATCACTTTGTACGTAAATAGGAACCATGATGTATCAATACGTCCACCTTGTTATTTATTTTTATTTACTCATCGAGGGATTATCTCTCGGTGACGCAGCGTTTGTCGTCATAAAAAATGTGAAGTTCCGCGTTCTGGGCCTAGACGGGGCAGTCGTGCACGGCCAACCGCTGTGTCATCTCCGGCCATTGCCGTCATCGGATACGGTACGGTATGGACGGGCACGTGGTCAGCACACCGCTCTATCGGACGTTGTCAGGTTTCTTGACCTTAGAACCGCTACCAGTCGGTCGAGTAGAGCCTCACTTGGCATCACAAAGCTAAATGCTCCCCGTTCCAGTCCTCCCACCAAGGAAAAATCCCCAGCAGTACCGGGGAATCAAACCCAGGTCCTCTGAATAGCAGACACCAGCGCTGACCACTCAGCTACGGAGGCGAATTTGCCATCAGAACACAAAGAAGATAATCAGTTCAAAAGATACATTTATACACAGAATATAGAAGTTTTCTTTTTTGAGGACAGAACAGGTGGTCTTACCGAGCACTCAGTTTAATATGACATGCAAGCTGACTCAGCTGGTCTTGTCGTGCAGTTCGTTCTGGAATCGTGACGTCAGCTTAGGGCAATGTCGATGATATCTTCTGCTGTAGGACTGATGCAGCTTATGTCTAAACCTCGATACAGATGAAAAGTACTGATGACAATGCTCACCGCGATGTACCCAAATCATCACTGGAAGACCGCTGGATACACCAGCTTGAAAACGAACGCTGCTTTTTGTGTTTATAGATTGCGTTTTGACCCAGTCGATGTGAGTTCAGACACAATGTGGTAACGGAGAGCGTAGGAAATTAAATAGTGAGGGTCGCAGTCTTAGGTCCTCTCTCACTCTAGGAAAATACTGCGCCGTGATGCAATCTTGTTTCGATGTTTTTCGATGATTTGGTGGGCGGGAAAAAGTCACAATCGTGCGAGATCCCTTAAGAAAAACCACTCTCGTTACCTGAGAGCAGGCTGATGCTACCGAGTCTTTACAATTATCTTCACTGTATGCGAGAAAAGACGATTTGGAGCCAGGTTCGGCTGGGCACCTTTCTTCTTAAATACATTAACGTAGTACTTGCCGAATGCTTGTTATGAAGTTAGAAAGCGGAATCATACCGGATATTACTTTATGATAAATAAGTACTGTCGAACATTTGCTCCTGGTGCTTTAATTTGTAAGCTTTAGCTAGCCATGTTATTTCACTCATTGTAAAAATTTTTGTCGAAGCTCCGAGGCATTAAAAGCTTTAATATATAAACATATACTGTACTAATGATGTTTTATGTAACCTGTCATATAGAAACTCGTATGTGGTACTCACTGTTTTCTTTGGTTCATTTCCACGTGATAAAAATAGAAATAAAACAAATGTTGCAATTCGCGAACAGATCAGATATTTACGCTTTGAATTGTCAGAAACAGTGCCTGTAAAAGTAAAACAGAATATTTGCTTGTGGAATTACTAAATGAATTTATTTACAAATATTTATGTAGTAATTTTATTTCAGGACACTGTGAAACATCTGGAGAAATTAACTGTTACTCTCTAGATTTAGTCATGTGTTTAGTCTTTTAGTGGAGACTTTTTGTTTTTCGTTGGTGATGTATCAACAATTTATAGTTAATATCCTATAATAATTCTACTAATGTTTAGTAATTAATATAGGAACGCACTCGTACTTTTAAGCCGCACCGTGAACGTTAAGTCACATATGTGATTTTGCAAAAGTTGTTTACTGTTCCGCTAACGGTCTGATGGTAGGCAGAACAGAGCGGTAAGAACCACCGCCCGTATTCGTTGCTCGACCAAACCGGTTCAGGCTTCCTGTTGTTTCACAGCGCCATGAGAACAGAATGCCGCGCGCAGCCATTCTTAGAATCACCGTCGACTTCTTATTCTGTCGGCTTTGGATAACATCTTCGTTAACAAATCGCAGCACCATGAGATACGAGTCATTACAGCTGGTTTATGTACAACAGGTTCGACGCCAAAAGCAGTTTTGGCGCGAAGTACAAAATTTTACTGTTAATAGTGAGGCAGGTAAGCTTTACATATGCCAGGCTGAAATGGTACGTTAGGAACCTGAGAAACTGACAAGACACTCCGTCGGGTGTACGAATGAAAAATCATTCTGGAAGTATGATCTTTCAGCGGTGCCGCTAGGCTCATCCAAGCACCGTTAAAGGTCTCTGTATATTGTCGCAATGCATTTTCTCCACACTACTGCTTTACTGACGTTCCTCAGTTGTATTTCAGACATAATACGAGAACATTAGTTTACGGTTCCTCGAGTGAAAGGTCATCTTAGATGACTGTCGAGCGAATATGAAAATAAGGTCATAACGATGAAGACGAAAGAAATGGCAATAATTATGTTCTCAACCAAAACTGATTAGTCACCATTTCCGATAAAGCATGCTTTCTCTCATTCTAGAAGGTACTGCGTTTCCTTAATGACGACCAGCGAAAAATCTGTGCGCCCCTGGCCAATCTCTTCCGTTGAAGAGAAAGTGCCGCGACCACCTACGGAAGAACTGCCACTTTGTTATATTCGAAAATTCTGAGACATATTTATTTTTGAACAGAAAAAGACGCTTGTGAACGTTCAATTCTGTGATGTGGTTGAAACTGGAAAGAGCAGTGAATGTTTCAAATAACACGAGGTGGGCAGAAATGGTTCAAATGGCTCTGAGCACTATGGGACTTAACATCTGAGGTCATTAGTCCCCTAGAACTTAGAACTACTTAAACCTAACTAACCTAAGGACATCACACACATTCTTGCCCGAGGCAGGATTCGAACCTGCGACCGTAGCGGTCGCGCAGCTCCAGACTGTAGCGCCTAGAACCGCTCGGCCATAGCGGCCGGCAGGTGGGCAGGAATACCTGCCGGACTGAACATGCAGATGCATCATACGCGCAGGTAATTTGTACGAAGAGATGCCTGACGTTACTAGATATGCTGCATCTTGTTCATCTCTATCCGATTGGAAGCTTGGATTTTTTTTAGGTATCTGTCACGTCATCAACAGAATACACCTTTATTTATTTAGCGTATAGCATTACACATGAACAGCAACTAAAAATTGTGGATTACATGATTTTACAAAATTTTACAAAAATATATTAATTTCGTAATATATTAATTTCGTAATTTATAATTTAAAAAATAAGTCTATAAATTAATATCTAATTTGTCGATCCATTCAAGGGCTGGCTCTGTCACTTCAAAGAAATCTTCCAACTTCACATGGTAGGCTCTTCTGCTACAGCTTGTTACAATGTGATGGATCGTTTGGTGTTTCCACAGTCGCATTGAGAAGACGAAGCTCTTCCCCGTCTGTAGAGGTTTTCAGAAGCACAAATGCTGTGGCCTGTTCGGATCCGACTAATTGTTTTCCAGGGACGTCGCGTTAGTTCCATTCCGGCTGGTCTTGTGTCAGATTTTTGGAGGGTCTGATGTTCCTCACAGTGTTCCACATATCTGTCCACTTTTTGTTGATACTGAAAGTTGCTGCCTGTAACTAATCTGCCACTAGGACAGATGTCTGCCTAGATTTCAATTGGTTCATTCGGAGTGCAGGAACATCAGAGTCCATAGGAAGCTCGGGGATTTTAAGCAATTTTTGATATTCCTTGAGGAGGGCGTCCTGTCTTCGGAGGTCTGGTGGCGCAACGTTGCTTCGAAGTGGTAACCAGTATAGTGGAGTAGAGCTGATGCAGCCTGTTACTGTCCTCATTGCTACATTTAGCTCCACGTCAACTTTCCTCACATGTGTGCTGTTAAACCACACTGGGGCACAATATTCGGCAGCAGAATAGAGGCAGCGCATCGCAGTGTCGTAGCTCTTGCGTCCCTTGAGGTACCACTTAACTTCTGTATGATGTTATTGCGTGATCTCAGCTTTGCTGGAGTGTTTTCCATGTCCTCCCTGTAAGAAAGGGTTCTATCAAGAGTCATTCCTAGATATGTTGGAGAGTCTTGATGATGAAGGAGCTGACCATTAAAGTTGACATTCAACTTCGCGTTGGCCATTCTGTTGTTAAGGTGAAAGCTGCTGACTTCAGTCTTCGTTGGTTTTGGAATCAGTCTCCACTTTTTGAAGTATTCATCTATTGTGCTTCGATCTGCGAGTGGGATCTCCTCACCAGCTTCAAGAGTTATCTGTTGAGTAGCCAAGGCTAGATCGTCTGCATAGATGAACTTCCTTGACTCTGTTCAAGGGAGGTCAGATGTATACAAGCTGAACAGGATTGATGTCAAAACTGAGCCGTGGAGAAGACCATTATCAAGTTTCTTCTGTCTGCTTAGTTGGTTGCCAAGGAGTACTTAGTAGTATCTCTCAGACAGCATGTTGTTTATGAGCCTGACTGTGGTTTGGCAGTGTGTAGCACTGACGAGTTTGTGCAAGAGTCCTTGTCTCCATATTGTATCGTAGGCAGCTGTAAGATCAATAGAAGCCATTGATTTTTAAGGCGACGTTGGAATCCAGTTTCTATGTGTGTAGTTAAGCTGAGCATTTGGTCTGCGCAGCTTCTGTTTGGTCTGAATCCTGCCTTTTCGATGGAAATAACTTCATGGATCTTTGGACTGATTCGTGTTTTTGGTGTTTCGCGTGGCACTATCACAGCACAGGGCTACACTGACGCTTTAAGCACCTTCTTGCTTCCCACTATTGAAGAGCAGTTTGGGGATGACGATTGCATCTTTCAACACGATCGAGCACCACTTAATTTGCACGAGCTGTGGCGGAGTGTTCACACGACAATAACATCCCTGGTCTGTACAGAGTCCTGACCTGAATCCTATAGAACACCTATGGGATGTTTTGGAACGCTGACTTCGTGCCAAGCCTCAGCGACAGACATCGATACCTCTCCTCAGTGCAGCACTTCGTGAAGAATGGGCTTCCATTCCCCAAGAAACCTTCCAGCACCTGATTGAAGGTATGCCTGCGAGAGTGGAAGCTGTCATCAAGGCTCAGGGTGGCCCAACACCATATTGAATTCCAGCATTACCGATGGGGGGCGCCACGAACTTGTAAGTCATTTTCAGGCAGGCGTCCGTATACTTTTGATCACATAGTGTGTATATCATGCATAAGGGGAGTTCACACAGAGAGGGGGAGGGATAGAGAACAGCGGGCAACCAAGTCAAACGGAAGTAAGTCCAGCACCGGAGCACAGGTGCCAAAATCCACAAACAGAAGTACCTTACACAAAACCAACGTGATCACGACGCCCACATCAGCAGACGGTCACTCGCAAATCCAGGTAGCGTAGAACACAACACTCCACACCAGCTCGGCGCCGAACAAGCTGCCGCCCACTTAGACGAACGACTGTCGACCAGACCCCGAATCGCATGCTCACCGTTCTTCAGCCGTTCCTCTCTCTCAGTGTCCCACCGTACGTCAACAGCCCGTATCCAACCTCCTCTAACCAGAGCCAACTACAAGCGGATTGAAGGGTCACCCGGTGGCGTGAAAGGGAAACGGGTCGCGCCACTAAGCAAAGATACAACAGCTAGGAAAACGAACCGACACTGCTCAGGCAGTGTCATGCTTCCCAGGGGCACGTCCAAAATTACTTTTGCATAACTGGGTAATTTTCCAACCAAGATAGTATGGTGTGTTCTGGCTCTAAAAAAAATTCTGTGCGGTCTCAAATGTATTTTTCTTCCTTATCTGGCATCAAACTGCTACTGAATGGAAAGCATAGCAACAACTACTTCACTTCGAGTAGTAGAAATAAGTGTTTTAAATGCAAACTTTTTAATTTCATTCACACATGCCGTACAGTCTATTCGAACAATACTCCCGACTCCGTTGAGGACGTTCGGGGACGCATTATTTAGGCTACGCAGTCACAAATTAGCACCGTAAGAAATATGCACGTAAAACGTTTGTGGGTCTTCAAGTTATACGTGAGTGAGGCAACACAGTAATACGGCACAGGAACGGCACCATTCGTTGTGAAGATCTGAGTTCAAATCCCAGCCTGACCTTCTCGATTTAGGATTCTGAGATTTCTTTGAAATATGTCACACAAATTCTGTAGGCGGCCGCTGTGACCGATCGGTTCTAGGTGCTTCAGTCCAGACCCGCGCTGCTGCTACAGTCGCAGGTTCGAATTCTGCCTCGTGCATGGATGTGTGTGATGTCCTTAGGTTAGTTAGGTTTAAGTAGTTCTAAGTCTAGGGGACTGATTACCTCAGATGTTAAGTCCCATAGTGCTCAGACCCATTTTTGAACAAATTCTGTGTTGAAACGTCTTGGAGATTAAAACTTTGTGCCGTACCGAGACTCGAACACTGAACCTTTGCATTTCTCAGGCAGTCGTTCTACCGGCTAAGCTATCCACCTACGATCTGTCCTCACAGTCTAACTTCCGGCAATACCAGTACTCTTACCGTCCAAACTTCACAGAAGGTCCTCTGCACTTCTTACGAGACTAGCGCCGCGCGGGATTAGCCGAGCGGTCTCCGGCGCTGCAGTCATGGCCTATGAGGCAGTTCCCGGCGGAGGTTCGAGTCCTCCCTCGGGCATGGGTGTGTGTGTTTGTCCTTAGGTTAAGTAATGTGTAAGCTTAGGGACTGATGACCTTAGCAGTTCAGTCCCATAAGACTTCAAACACATTTGAACGAGAATAGCAGTCCTGGAAGAAACGGAACCGCGAAGTCGTGGCTCAGCCACAGCCTGGGGGACGTTTGCACGACGAATTGCAGCGGAATGTGCGGAGAGTGCGCTTATTTGAAACTGCCTGGAAGATAAAAACTCCATTTTTTTGGGAGTGCACGCCAGGTAAGGTATGCAGGGAAATGTCTGTGAAGTTTGAAAGTTAGAAGATGTACTGGCCGAAGTGAATCTGTGAGGGCGTGTCATGAGTCGTGCTTAACTGACGCGCTGACAATACTGCCTGCCCAAAAAAAGGTCCCAGGTTCGACTCCTGGCCCGACACTGTTTTAATCTGCAGGAAGTTTTAGGTCAGCAGACCCGCCGCTGTAGAATAACGGAAAGCTGCGTTGGTTACTCATTAAGACCACAGTCAGTGGTCAATACTATCCTTGGCGAATTGAGCTAATGCACCGGCTTTAATGACGTCGACACCGCTGGAACCTTAAAGTCGAACATTCTTTTTTCGGAGTCATACAGCTGTGTGCAAGCCTGCGCCTGCTACTGGAGTGTAGCACAGTGTGTGTATACTCGCGGCAAGGCCTAATGAGACCCGGACAGCTAAATTACAGCTCGGCCGTCACTGCCTTCTATACCTGCCCTCTCCGCCCAATCCAGAACCGCCTCGCGGCCATCGTGATGCGCCTTGTAAATTATTGCGTCGTCGGCCGCATTAGTTATTAGCGGTTTTTCATATCACGTCCGCATCCGCGCCTTCTATTTGGTCTACAGGATTTATCGCGACCATCTCTCGCCGCGAAGCTGCCAAAGACATCCGCTGAAATGCCAGCACACACACACACACACACACACACACACACACACACGCACACACGCAAGCGCGCGCGCGCACACACACACACACACACACACACACACACACACACACACACACACACATAACCTCAATATCAGCGAGCATGCGTTATCTGCAGCTGATGAACGATAACCAGCATTACGTCTGTTGCTATATGGGACATGATGTTCATTTCGACTTAAGAACTTTGTAAAGCCTTCATAAGCAAAGCAATTATTGCTTGATAAAGCGAAGTCTCGATTAGAAGCCGCTAATAGTACCGATAGATTTAGCGGCTCTAACAGGCTGTTTGCTGATGATCCTGCTGTCTGCAGAAAAGTGTCCCTGAACGATTGTAATGAATTGCGGAGCACCTGGAAAACTTCTCCACTTAGTTTAATGATACGTCGGTATCTGAAAATGTATATATATAAATATAAGATAAGGCCTATAACGAAGAGAGAAAATCCGAAAGCATGTGATTAGCAGATTAACGGTGGGCATCTGGAGCACGTCACATCTTGTAAGTGTCTAGGTGTAGTACTAACAAGCGATATGAAATGAGACGATCAGTATTAGGGAAGGCGAACGGGAGATTAGACTTGTAGGAGTGGTTCGGGTAAAATGAAGTATCGCATACAAGGCGTCAAGTGCGACTAGCTCTCCTGTAACAGTGTTTGGAATCCGTATCAATTAGGCGTGACAGGACACATGGAAAATCGGGACTTTTTGTATGAAATCTGAGACAGAAAAATAGAAAATCTTTTGTTGTTTACAAATGACAAGCTTGATGAAGTACGACTTGTGTGTATGTCACTGCCGGTCAAAATAACTGCTAGCGTTATATGCTTTAAACGTAACAGTGTAACCTTATTTTCGGAAATAGTAATGCAGACCTAATTTTAAACTACACCAGTGACAGACAACATTTCATTGCTCACCTGGGTGATATGCGTCTGAGATTTTAGCTATATCGGTAATGAGACAAAACATTACGACCACCAGTCTATTACAGCAGTGATTCCGCATAGTATAAACTCGAGAAGTCCTTGGTCGGTTTCCGAAGGTAAGTGGCACCGAATTTCTGTGCAGAAGTCACGAGATTATCGTAAATTATGGGCCCGAAGTTTGTGGGTGCAGAGCTGGCGCCCAATAACGTCCCAAATTTATTCTATCGGGTTAAAGTCAGGCGAATTTGGAGGCCAAGACATTAAGAACGAGTCTGGCGTTGTGACAAGTACAGTTATCCTGCTGCATGATGCCAACACTGTAAGGAAAGACATCAAGGATGAAGGGATGAAGGTGGTCCGCAATAAAGTTCAGGCAGTCCATGGTTGTCATGGTGCCACGGTTACTACAGCCGGTACCATGGAAGGGCAAGTGAATGTCACCCTTGGCATAACACTGGTCCCACCGTCCTGCGATATAGGTGCAGTACATGTTTTGGGCAGGTGCTGGCCTGAATGATGTCGGACGATTTGCATTGAACGGTGTGCTGCGAAACACATCTGGCTGTACCAGTATCGTATTCTGATGTCAGATCTTCCACAGATCGATGCCTATTCTTGCTTCACAGAGTGGGCAAGCCTCCGACCTCTAAATTCTGTGCCGGCCCCGGTGGCCGAGCGGTTCTAGGCGTCTCAGTCCGGAACCGCGCGACAGCTACGGTCGCAGGTTCGAATCCTGCCTCGTGCATGGATGTGTGTGATGTCCTTAGGTTAGTTAGGTTTAAGTAGTTCTAAGTTCTAGGGGACTGATGACCTCCGTTGTTAAGTCCCATGGTGCTGAGAGCCATTTGAACCATTTTTCTAAATTCTGCGATGAGGCGCCCTTCACCCACATATTTTCATAGACGCTCACGACGCGAACACCCGACCAGCGTATGCGTTTCCGAGAATCTCGTTCCGTGTCAGTCTGCTCTTTTTCATAGTTGCATGTGTCAGTGGATTTCCCAGTTTGCGAGCCGTATGGTCGCTACAACGATTCTCCATTCGTCTGCGCTCCGCTACTGCTTCACGTGGCCACATCGCCAACAGGCGGCATTCACTCTCGCGGTGGGCAGTTGTGATCTTTTGGCCCACATTTGGTTGGTTCCTTTCTTGTTTCTCTTGAGTCATCAGTCTTCTGACTGCTTTGATGTGGACTGCCAAGAGTTCCTCTCCTTTGCGCAGAATATTTATGTTTAACCTGCGTCGACAGCGAAGTCATTGGAGACGGATCACAAGCTCGGATGAGGGAAGGATGCAGAGGGAAATCGGCCGCGGCCGCGGTGGTCTCGCGGTTCTAGGCACACAGTCCGGAACCGTGCGACTGCTACGGTCGCAGGTTCGAATCCTGCCTCGGGCATGGATGTGTGTGATGTCCTTAGGTTAGTTAGGTTTAAGTAGTTCTAAGTTCTAGGGGACTAACGACCACAGCAGTTGAGTCCCATAGTGCTCAGAGCCATTTGAACCATTTGAACCTTTCAAAGAAACTATTCCGGCATTTGCCTGAAGAGACTTAGAGAAATCACGGGAAACCTTAATCCGGATGGCCTGACGCCAGTTTGAACCTTCGTCCTCCCGAATGCAAGTTTAGTTTGCTAACCACTGTGCCCCTTCATCTCGTAGTACCACTTGCAGCCAACGTCCTTAGTGACTTGTTGGATGTATTCCAAACCCTATCTTCCCCTACAGGTTTTATCCTCTACGACTCCCTGTAGTACCATGGAAATTATTCCTTCATGTCGTTACACATGTACTATCGTCCTGCTCTTCTCCATGTCAGTCTCTTCCTCATGTTCCTTTCTTCTTTGATTCTACGATATCTCATCAGTCCACCTAATTTTTAACATTCTTATGTAGCAACAAAGCGCAAATGTTTCGATTCTGTTCATTTCCGGTTTTTCCACAGTCTGTGATTCGCTACCATACAGTGATGTATTCCAAATGGGCGTTTTCAGAAATTTCTTCCTCAAATTTAGATCTTTGTTTGATACTAGCAGACTTCTCTTGGCCAGGAGTGATCTTTTAGCCTGTGCCAGTCTCCTTTCTGTCCTCCTTGCCTCATGCGTCGTGAGCTATTTTGATTCCAAAGTAGTAGAATTTCTTACCTTGGTCTACTTTGTGATCACCAACCTGATAAGTTTGTCGCTGTTCTCTTTTATGCTACTTCTCGTTATTTCTGTTTTTCTTCGGTTTACGCTCAGTCCGTATTCTGTATTCATTAGAATGTTCATTCCATCCAGCAGCTCTTATAATTCCTCATGACCGCCACTGATGATAGCAATGTCCTCAGCGAATCTTATAATTGATATCCTTTCATTCTGAATTTTGATCCCACTCTCGAATCTTTGCTTTATTTACGCCATTGTTTCTTCGATGTATAGATTGAACAATAGGACCGAAAACCTGCATTCCATTCTTACACCCTTTTTAATCCTAGCACTACGTTCTTGGTCGTACTTTCTTACTGTTCCATCTCGGTTCTTGTACATATTGTACTATGCCCGTCTTTCCTCATAGCCACTTGTCTCAGAATTAAGAACATCTTACAGTATTTTACATAGCCGAACGCTTTTTCCATGTCTTCAGGCCCTACGAACGTGTCATAATTTTTCTTCAGTTTTGCTACCATTATCAAGTGAAACGTCAGAATTCTCTGGTCCCTTTACTTTTCTTAACGACGAACTGATCGTCGTCTAACAGATCCCCAGTTTTCTTTTCCATGGTCTCTATATTATTCTTGTCAGCAACTTGGCTACATGAGTTGTTAAGCTAACTGTGTGGTGGCTCTCATAATTAGCTGTCTCCGGAATTGCTGTCTTCGGAATCGTATGTATGGCGTTTCTCCGAAAGTCTGACAGTATTGCTCCAGTCTGATCGATTCTACACACCAACTTGAGCAGTCGTTTGGTTGCCGCTTCCATTTGTTACGGCACAGAGTATAAGTTATTAAATTTTTAACAGAGTTGAACCACCTTGACGTGAGATAGGCTGGTTACGCCACGATTAGCAGCGGACCAGGGAGCACGGTGATGCAAGACAGACGGACAGCACCGTCTCCAACTCTGCAGCAGCTGAGTGACAGATAGTCCACGCAGCGGGAAAATAGAAAAGGAGTGCCACTAAGCAAAACAAGGCAGCATGAAGCTATAGACACGGCTAGGGAAAACACTCATAGACCAATTTAAGAGAGAGAATCAAAGCAAGGGTAGCAGAATAACGAGGCCACATGCGGTCATCGGTAGTAAACCGCATGTCACAGAACTAGGGAGAGCTCTTTAAATACCGGAGCCAAGTAGAGGAGAACGGTTCAGATCAATGGAAACGAGAGTCCGTGTCGATGGCATTCCGTTCCACGACCATGTCGTTTTAGTAAGTCTTGCCTCAGATCAACCAGCGCAGTACCGGCCAGCCGTGGAGTGCCGCAGAGCTGAATTCCACTGACGAGCTTCATGCTGTCACACCAGCTACTACCGATGGGAGAGCTGATGAGTTACCAGCAGACCAGCAGCAGTGCAGTACCAGGTGCTGTACTCTCTGAGTGTTGGCGGAAGACTACGACCAGGTTCCTGGCGGACCAACGTCCAGTACGCCAGTGCACCTGGGTGCGCGGCCTACCAGGCCGGCAGTGCTGGGTTCAACGCCTGCCGCCTACACCACGCCGCGGATGGGGTGGTCCAGGGAAGAAGAGGCACGGAGAGGGATCGAGTACACTCCAGGCAGCAGCTGTCCATGCCGTACCAGGCTGGGCTATGCGTCCGTATCGACGCAAGACGAACGACGTCTCTCTAGGACGCAGGTGCAATGACTGGCGCAGCGTCCGACGCTGAGAGATTGTCCGTGGCCAGGGCAGGAGGCAACTACGGCCAACAGTGGAC
This sequence comes from Schistocerca gregaria, assembly GCF_023897955.1. NCBI lineage: Eukaryota > Metazoa > Arthropoda > Insecta > Orthoptera > Acrididae > Schistocerca > Schistocerca gregaria. Next base: position 476,294,421 of record NC_064921.1, read on the forward strand.
CATCCTTTGTAAACTTGTCACAATAAGCGATTCTCTGAATAATCAAGTTTTCTTAGCGCCACGAGCGCTTCCAGACGATTCCTGACATGGTGCAGAGGCGTCATCCGCTCGGCCCCTCTGTACATTATGATTTTAGAAATTCCGTTGGAATGATGTCTGTTCATTTTGATTCTAATACTAGAACCCCTATCTCTTCCATATCGACTCCAATTTCTTCTTCTATCACGTCATCAGACAATTCCCCCACTTACAGGCCCTCATTGTAGTCTTTCCACCTATCTGCAGTCCGCAGCTCGTGGTCGTGCGGTAGCGTTCTCGCTTCCCGCGTCCGGGTTCCCGGGTTCGATTCCCGGAGGGGTCAGGGGTTTTCTCTGCCTCGTGATGACTGGGTGTTGTGTGATGTCCTTAGGTTAGATAGGTTTAAGTAGTTCTAAGTTCTAGGGGACTGATGACCATAGATGTTAAGTCCCATAGTGCTCAGAGCCAGAGCCACCTATCTGCTCTCTCCTCTGCGTTTAACACTGGGTTCCCTCTGCGCTCTTAACGTTTCCGCCCTTACTTTTAATTTCATCGAAGATTGTTTTAATTTTTCATATGTTGATTCAGTCCTTCTGAACACATTTTTTTACATTTTTCATGGAGTCGTTTTGCCTTGACTTTCATGCACTTACTATTTGTTTTATTCGTAAGTGACTTATTCACCTCTTTCCCTGAACATTTTTGTACTTCATTCTTTCGTCGAACAGCTGGAGTATTTTTTCTCCTACCCATGGTTTCTTCGCAGTTGCCTTCTTGTAGCCAAGTTTTTCTTTCCAACTTCTGTGATTGCCCTTTTTAGAGATGTCAATTCGTTTTCAATGGAACTGCCTACTGCATTATTCCTTATCGCAGCATCCACATGATCTCATCATTCCCAGTACTTTGACATTCCGCTTCCTTCCACACTGATTCTTCCGTACGATTCTCTTAAACTTCAGTCTACGCTCCATCATTATTAGCAGTAAACTGTAATTTCAGTCTTACAATGCAACATCTGATTTTGACATATCAGATCGTGATGTAATCCAGCTGGAATCTTCCCTTATTTCCGACTATTTTCCACGTGTACCTCATCCTCTTGCTATTCTTGAACAAAATATTCACTATTACGAGCTGAAATTTATTGTAAAACTCAACTAATCTTTCTTCCTTCTCTTTACTTCTATCAAACGCATATTCGAGTAACCGTTTCCTTTATCCTTCCGCAGCAACCATATTAAAGTGCCCCGTGACTATTCGATTTTCATCTCCCCTTACATGCTGAATTACCCGGTCAGTATACTCGTATATTTTCTCTCTCTCTTCATCTTGTGCCTGCTACTTCGGCATGTATTCCTGACCTATTGTTGCCTGTGTTGGTTTGTTGTCAATTCCGATGAGAACAACCGTATCACCGGAAAGATCACAGTAATTCACTCCGTGTTGTACTATTGATAAGGAATCCTACTCCCGCTATACCATTTTCTTCTGCTGTTGATGTTACCCTATATCCGTTGGACCAGAATGCCTTGTTTTCTTCCTGGAGCTAAAAGCCAAAAGAGTCATAACGCTTACATCTAACACTTGCCAATTTTAAACTTGTAGCGCTTTTAAAATGACCTTTTAAGCTGAGATCACTGTGCGGATTGAAGTGTAACGTCCGCTTACCTGCCCAGGGAAGTTTACAGTGTTGCGAGCTGTGAACATCATCATTGTGCCGGAGTAGGCATCAGGCGAGCAGGCCGGCCTGGAAACGGATAGGGGGTCATTACGCGTTATTACAGATTCCGCCCCGCAGGTTGGGCAGCTGTGGGCGGCAACCAGCGGGCGGCGGCCGGCCGCCCACGGTCGTGTCATCATCGTCAGTAAAATGACAGTCCGTGACAGGACCTGCTCCAGCCCCGCAGGCGTCGCCTTTAATATGTTTGTTCATAATGTTTTCTGGAGTTTGAACTACGATTTTACTGTGTATAAAGCTGGTATAAAAAGCAATTACAACGTGATGGATTAATTAGAAAACTTGGAGCACGCATACCTAATTGTGAAACCACAGATTAGTACTACTACAATACTTCAAATCATTTGAGACGACGCTCGTAGGTTTCAGAGCGCAATACTTAAAATCATATACCTTCGACCTTAGGATTTGTTTTTTATGGCAGGTAACAGGTCAGTACTTTGTGATGCGGTGAAAAATACGTTAAACTTTGAGTCCTCCTCCAACTTGCTGGGTGAGCCGGTTTTGTGGCAGGAGGAAGCCAAGGGCGCACATACTCGAATAGGACCTTGGCTGTTTCACCATTTCACTTACTTTACTTCCTCGTGTTCGAAGGTGAAAATTCTTAAGCCCAAAACTGGACTTCGTGCAGTACTTCCTTATTCTTCTGCCATAATTCAACGAGAGTGGATTTCCTGGGACAGCCAGGACAGGTCTGGAGACGTTCCATATCCTGATATTCGCCACAATCACAACTGTCGTCGTAATCGTCTGTGAGGCCCCACTCCATCAGGTTTGCTGCGGTTCACGCTTTTCCAAATCTTCCGTCATATGTTCCCGTAGCTGGACATCTCCTGCAGTGAATGGCAGTCATTTGGAGGTTAGTTAAGTTCTTTGTTCAAAAATCTCTCGAGCTAGAAATGAGAAGAAAAGTAAGATTCTACAGCTACGTACATACCCCGCAAACCGTCGTACGGTGTGTCACGGAGGGTCTCCTATGCCATTACTAGCCACTTCCTTTCCTTTCCTTTCCCACTCGCAAATAGAGCGAGTGAAAAACGTGTATGTACCTCCGCACGAGCACTAATGTCTCTTATCTTTTCTTCGTGGTCCTTACGCGAAATGTTCGTTGGCGGCAATAGAACCGTTCTGCACTCTGCTTCAAATACCAGTTCTGTTCTTCGAAACGAACGTTGCCTTTCCTACAGGGATTCCCACTAGAGTTCCCGAAGCAATCCGCAACACTTGCATTTTGTTCGAACTACCGGTAACAAATCCTTTAATCTGACCTGGTGCGGATCCGAACACTTGAGCATTACTCAAGAATGGGAAGTCCCCTTGAGGACGAAGTGACTGAAGCTACCTGCTCGGATAGAGAATGAAAAAAAAGAAAAGAAAAAAAAACTGGCCGTGCAAATGTCAGCATTCAGCTTAATCGATTTAGTTTCAAGCAATCCAACGCAAATCTGGATGGTCAGACGCTTACATGAAGCCTATTCCAGCAGTACGAGTATCCAGTGCCTTACCCACTGTGCCATATCGCCCGAGAGCCTTGTACATGACAGAAAGCATCTCCGCTTTTGAAATATTTTTCAGTCCTTTGTGGAGGTAGTGAAGAGCACACTGTTGCGTAACAAATGGTCGTTACCTGTTTCCTCGATGACGTGTCAAGCCGAGGAAGTAGCGGCATATACTATACCAGTGGAGACGTCTCCCACTCTCCAGGTAACAAGTTATGGGAGCCAGTGTCCCTGGAACAGGCACTTACGAAATGGTATTTTGTTACCTTCGTCTGCAGTCGAGCATTTGCTGACGGGTATATCCACTAACTGCACGAGTGGTGTCAGTCTTCAGTGCAAAAATCGCAAACGCACGCTGGGGCCGTTTCACTCGATGCGAAATAGTGTGTTACAGTACTGATTGTGGCGGAAAACCTTCCTCGCTTATGTTTAGTCAGTGAGGCGAAGGGAACAAGTGCGGTAAATTACCAGACTGTGAGCCAATTATCTCTCCGCATCGTGATTAACTTCTCATGATCGGGATTCACGGTCGTGGAGAATTTTTTTGTATTCGCCGTTGACTGTAGAAATTATTTATATCACAATTGCAGTATCGGACTTTGGGACATTTGGAAGTGGTAGTGCAAAACATTTTGTTTCAGCAGATGTCAGACCATAAAATCCTCAAATCCTCCGAATTGCATACATGTCATAGTCAGAAGTAAGCCTTTTCACTGTAGATGATCGTGCGCTTCTACAGTGAAAGGGATTACTTTCGACGGTGACATGTTTACAAGTTGGAGGGTTTTAAAATCTGTCATGTGGTGAAGAAAATATTTTGCAGTACGGCTTGAAAATGGCCCAAAGGCCGAAACGGCAATTGTGAAATAAATACAGTCAACGGTGAATATGATGTCCTTAAAAAGTCTCTATGTTATGTTTGATTGAGTGGGGACGACTGCGTACTGCCATTGGTTAGATGGAGTTAACCATAGTAAATCCCCCTGATGCTTCTCGAGCAGTCACTAGGCTGTACACCGGCCATGGGGTTCAAAAAATTCCTCCATGTCAGATACGTAACCATCTGCAATATCACAAAAAATAAAACACTGCCGGCCGCGGTGGCCGTGCGGTACTAGGCGCTACAGTCCGGAACCGCGGGACTGCTACGGTAGCAGGTTCGAATCCTGCCTCGGGCATCGATGTGTGTGCTGTCCTTAGGTTAGTTAGGTTTAAGTAGTTCTAAGTTCTAGGGGACTGATGACCAAAGTTGTCAAGTCCCATAGTGCTCAGAGCAATTTTTTGAAAACACTGTGCAACACTCACAGGACTAAGCGCTGCTAAGTTGAGGAAACGAGAGAGATGTGCCTCAGTATTTATGTAGTCATGTAGTCCTCGAACATGAAGATGTCATAAAGTTCGTGTTTGGCCAAATAAATGACATCGCAGGTAGAGTCACTATGAGGCACAGCGCCTTATCAATCTGATATTTGTCACGTAGTACGTTCCAAAAGCAATGGAAGTATGCGGTAATTACTTTAATTTAACAGAGAAGAGTCTTGCAGTAACGGCAGGCTTACAGACCGGCCACTACTATGACTTCCGTTTCCGCATCCAAATGTCACAAGAGTACAGTATGGAGGAGAAAGCTTGTGCTTCCATATACACGGATGTTGGATATCTTCTTCGCCTCCTCTGTGCTTTGTCTGCTCTGAGTGATTGATGGTTTTGCTGTAGCTCTTGGCGCACGGAAGATATTTTGAGATCTGTAATTTTTTTGCTATATTTCAGTTATCCATGTTATGTAAGGAATGACATCTACCAAACGTTTCATGATAATTTCTATAAAAGAACGTACAATATGACTGCGTGTAAGTTGTGCAGTACCGGCCACTCGACTTTCAGTATCGGCCAGTAGTAATTTAAATTTTTATATTATATTCTCTTCTTCTCACTTCTTTTCAGATTGAAATGATTTTTTTTTTTTGTCGTCAGTCTACTGACTGGTTTGATGCGGCCCGCCACGAATTCCTTTCCTGTGCTAACCTCTTCATCTTAGAGTAGCACTTGCAAACTACGTCCTCAATTATTTGCTTGACGTATTCCAATCTCTGTCTTCCTCTACAGTTTTTGCCCTCTACAGCTCCCTCTAGTACCATGGAAGTCATTCCCTCATGTCTTAGCAGATGTCTTATCATCCTGTCCCTTCTCCTTATCAGTGTTTTCCACATATTCCTTTCCTCTCCTTATTCCTTACCTTATCAGTCCACCTAATTTTCAACATTCGTCTATAGCACCACATCTCAAATGCTTCGATTCTCTTCTGTTCCGGGTTCCCCACAGTCCATGTTTCACTACCATACAATGCTGTACTCCAGACGTACATCCTCAGAAATTTCTTCCTCAAATCAAGGCCGGTATTTGATATTAGTAGACTTCTCTTGGCCAGAAATGCCTTTTTTGCCATAGCGAGTCTGCTTTTGATGTCCTTCTTGCTCCGTCCGTCATTGGTTATTTTACTGCCTAGGTAGCAGAATTCCTTAACTTCATTGACTTCGTGACCATCAATCCTGATGTTAAGTTTCTCGCTGTTCTCATTTCTACTACTTCTCATTACCTTCGTCTTTCTCCGATTTACTCTCAAACCATACTGTGTACTCATTAGACTGTTCATTCCGTTCAGCAGATCATTTAATTCTTCTTCACTTTCACTCAGGATACCAATGTCATCAGCGAATCGTATCATTGACATCCTTTCACCTTGTATTTTACTTCCACTCCTGAACCTTTCTTTTATTTCCATCATTGCTTCCTCGATGTACAGATTGAAGAGTAGGGGCGAAAGGCTACAGCCTTGTCTTACACCCTTCTTAATACGAGCACTTCGTTCTTGATCGTCCACTCTTATTATTCCCTATTGGTTGTTGTACATATTGTATATGACCCGTCTCTCCCTATAGCTTACCCCTACTTTTTTCAGAATCTCGAACAGCTTGCACCATTTTATATAGTCGAACGCTTTTTCCAGGTCGACAAATCCTATGAACGTGTCTTGATTTTTCTTTAGGCTTGCTTCCATTATTAGCCGTAACGTCAGAATTGCCTCTCTCGTGCCTTTACCTTTCCTAAAGCTAAACTGATCGTCACCTAGCGCATTCTCAATTTTCTTTTCCAATCATCTGTATATTATTCTTGTAAGCAGATTCTACGCTTGATCTGTTAAGCTGATTGTGCGATAATTCTCGCACTTGTCAGCTCTTGCCGTCTTCGGAATTGTGTGGATGATGTTTTTCCGAAAGTCAGATGGTATGTCGCCAGACTCATATATTCTACACACCAACGTGAATAGTCGTTTTGTTGCCACTTCCCCTAATGATTGTAGAAATTCTGATGGAATGTTATCTATCCCTTCTGCCTTATTCGACCGTAAGTCCTCCAAAGCTCTTTTAAATTCCGATTCTAATACTGGATCCCCTATCTCTTCTAAATCGACTCCTGTTTCTTCTTCTATCACATCAGACAAATCTTCACCCTCATAGAGGCTTTCAATGTATTCTTTCCACCTATCTGCTCTCTCCTCTGCATTTAACAGTGGAATTCCCGTTGCACCCTTAATGTTACCACCGTTGCTTTTAATGTCACCAAAGGTTGTTTTGACTTTCCTGTACGCTGAGTCTGTCCTTCCGACAATCATATCTTTTTCGATGTCTTCACATTTTTCCTGCAGCCATTTCGTCTTAGCTTCCCTGCATTTCCTATTTATTTCATTCCTCAGCGACTTGTATTTCTGTATTCCTGATTTTCCCGGAACGTATTTGTACTTCCTCCTTTCATCAATCAACTGAAGTATTTCTTCTGTTACCCATGGTTTCTTCGCAGCTACCTTCTTTGCATCTATGTTTTCCTTCCCAGATTCTGTGATGGCCCTTTTTAGAGATGTCCTTTCCTCTTCAACTGTGCTGCCTACTGTGCTATTCCTTATTGCTGTATCTATAGCGTTAGAGAACTTCAAACGTATCTCGTCATTCCTTAGAACTTCCGTATCCCACTTCTTTGCGTATTGATTCTTCCTGACTAATGTTTTGAACTTCAGCCTACTCTTCATCACTATTATATTGTGATCTGAGTCTATATCTGCTCCTGGGTACGCCTTACAATCCAGTATCTGATTTCGGAATCTCTGTCTGACCATGATGTAATCTAATTGAAATCTTCCCGTATCTCCCGGCCTTTTCCAAGTATACCTCCTCCTCTTGTGATTCTTGAACAGGGTATTCGCTATTACTAGCTGAAACTTGTTACAGAACTCAATTAGTCTTTCTCCTCTTTCATTCCTTGTCCCAAGCCCATATTCTCCTGTAACCTTTTCTTCTACTCCTTCCCCTACAACTGCATTCCAGTCGCCCATGACTATTAGACTTTCGTCCCCCTTTACATACTGCATTACCCTTTCAATATCCTCATACACTTTCTCTATCTGTTCATCTTCAGCTTGCGACGTCGCCATGTATACCTGAACTATCGTTGTCGGTGTTGGTCTGCTGTCGATTCTGATTAGAACAACCCGGTCACTGAACTGTTCACAGTAACACACACTCTGCCCTACCTTCCTACTCATAACGAATCCTACACCTGTTATACCATTTTCTGCTGCTGTTGATATTACCCGATACTCATCTGACCAGAAATCCTTGTCTTCCTTCCACTTCACTGACCCCTACTATATCTAGATTGAGCCTTTGCATTTACCTTTTCAGATTTTCTAGTTTCCCTACCACGTTCAAGCTTCTGACATTCCACCCCCCGACTCGTAGAACGTTATCCTTTCGTTGATTGTTCAATCTTTTTCTCATGGTAACCTCCTCCTTGGCAATCCCCTCCCGGAGATCCGAATGGGGGACTATTCCGGAATCTTTTGCCAATGGAGAGATCATCATGACACTCCTTCAACTACAGGCCACATGTCCTGTGGATACACGTTACGTGTCTTTAATGCAGTAGTTTCCATTGCCTTCTGCATTCTCATGTCGTTGATCATTGCTGATTCTTCCACCTTTAGGGGCAATTTCCCCACCCCTAGGACAAGAGAGTGCACTGAACCTCTATCCGCTCCTCCGCCCTCTTTGACATTGCCGTTGGCAGAATGAGGCTGACTTCTTATGCCGGAAGTCTTCGGCCGACAATGCTGATTATTTATCAAAAGTTAGGCAGTGGCGGGGATCAAACCCGGGACCGAAGACGTTTCGATTATGAATCAAAGACGCTACCCCTAGACCACGGGTAATGATAAGAAATGACAAAAAATGAAGAGAAAAATCAAATGAACAATGCGTGGAAATAGTTGTGAGCAAGGATACGTCTAACAAAACGGCCACAGGGAGGCAGCTGAAGCCTTTTCTACAACTGGAAAAGGAAAAGAGATTAAAAGGAAAAAAAATAAAGTCTGAAAATGAGTTGAAGGAAGCTGAACTTAACTCGAATGTTCCAAAATGAAATAAACATGCAAAACATGGCCATGGAAAGCCGATTGCTAAACGGCCAAGAAAACTGAAATTTACTGGAAATAATAGAAGAGACTGTAAAGTGCATTACGTGTATTTTGGTGCAATTTGAAGAAGACTGGGTGCAGGGTACCGAGTACAGAGAACGAGTGCGGGGCTGCACATGGCGAGTCGATGAGGATGAATTACCGATAATGTCGACCAAGTCACGTGTTCATCTATACGGATGTTTATGTTCGGGGCACTCCATAGAGGATACATATCCTACAGGATGGGAGGGAGGTTTACTAAAAAATGTTCACTGAATGACTTTGGCATTCGCAACTTCTGGGAGCCAACAAATTTTGTCATAACAATCTACAATTCGTAATACCATCGATGTTAAAACATGCATCGCCATACTATTGCGCTTCAAGTTGGTCGGTGTTCTGTATCGAGCGCTGTCACATTACACTGAAATTTCAATTCGTCTGACCTATAGAGTGTGTCTTGTCTACGTATGCGCAGAAACAATCGACCTACACGTAATTTAAAAGTGAATAAAAAGTTGTTGTTATTGTTGTTGTTGTGGTCTTCAGTCCTGAGACTGGTTTGATGCAGCTCTAAATGCTAATCTATTCTGTGCAAACTCCTTCATCTCCCAGTACCTACTGCAACCTACATCCTTCTGAATCTGTTTAGTGTATTCATCTCTTGATTTCCCTCTACGATTTTTACCCTCCACGCTGCCCTCCAATGCTAAATTTGTGATCCCTTGTGATCCCTTGATGTCCTACCAACCGATCCCTTTTTCTAGTCAAATTGTGCCACAAACTTCTCTTCTCCCCAGTCTTATTCAATACATCCTCATTAGTTATGTGATCTACCCATCTAATCTTCAGCATTCTTCTGTAGCACCACATTTCTAAAGCTTCTATTCTTTTCTTGTCCAAACTATTTATCGTCCATGTTTCACTTCCATACATGGCTACACTCCATACAAATACTTTCAGAAATGACTTCCTGACACTTAAATCTAAACTCGATGTTAACTAATTTCTCTTCTTCAGAAACACTTTCCTTCCCATTGCCAGTCTAGATTTTATATCCTCTCTACTTCGACAATCATCAGTTATTTTGCTCCCTAAATAGCAAAACTCCTTTACTACTTCAAGTGTCTCATTCCCTAATCTAATTCCCTCAGCGTCACCCAAGTTAACTCGACTACCATTATCCTCGTTTCGCTTTTGTTGATGTTCATCTAATATCCTCTTTTCAAGCCACTGTCCATTCCATTCAATTGCTCTTCCAAGTCCTTTGCTGTCTCTGATAGACTTACAATGTCATTGGCGAACCTTAAAGTTTTTATTTATTCTTCATAGATTTTAATACCTACTCCGAATTTTTTTTGTTTCCTTTATCGCTTGCTCAAAATACAGATTGAATGACATCGGGGAGAGGCTACAACCCTCTCTCACTCCCCTCTCAACCACTGCTTCCCTTTCATGTCCCTCGACTCTTATAACTGCCATCTGGTTTCTGTACAAATTGTAAATAGCCATTTGCTCCCTGTATTTTACCCCTGCCACCTTCAGAATTTGAAAGAGTGTATTCCAGTCAACATTGTCAAAAGCTTCCTCTAAGTCTACAAATGCTAGAAATGTAGGCTTGCCTTTTCGTAATCTAGCTTCTAAGATAAGTCGTAGGGTCAGTATTGCCTCACGTGTTCCAATATTTCTACGGAATCCAAACTGATCTTCCCCGAGGTCGGCTTCTACCAGTTTTTCCATTCGTCTGTAAAGAATTAGCGTTAGTATTTTGCAGCTGTGACTTATTAAACTGATAGTTCGGTAATTTTCACATCTGTCAACACCTGCTTTCTGTGGGATTGGAATTATTAAATTCTTCTTGAAGTCTGAGGGTATTTCGCCAGTCTCGTACATCTTGCTCACCAGATGGTAGAGTTTTGTCAGAACTGGCTCTCCAAAGGCCGTCAGTAGTTCTAATGGAATGTTATCTACTCCTGGGGCCTTGTTTCGACACAGGTCTTTTAGTGCTCTGTCAAACTCTCACGCAGTATCGTATCTCCCATTTTATCTTCATCCACATCCTCTTCCATTTCCATAATATTGTCCTCAAGTACATCGCCCTTGTATAGACCCTCTATATACTCCTTCCACCTTTCTGCTTACTCCTCTTTGCTTAGAACTGGGTTTCCATCTGAGCTCTTGATATTCATGCAAGTGGCTCTCTTTTCTCGAAAGGTCTCTTTAATTTTCCTGTAGGCAATATCCATCTTACTGCTAGTGAGATAAGCCTCTACATCCTTACATTTGTCCTCTAGCCATGCCTGCTTAGCCATTTTGCACTTCCTGTCGATCTCATTTCCGAGACGTTTGTATTCCTTTTGCCTGCTTCATTTACTGTATTTTTATATTTTCTCCTCTAGTCAATTAAATTCAATATTGCTTCTGTTACCCAAGGATTTCTACTAGCCCTCGTCTTTTTACCTAATTGATTCTCTGCTGCCTTCACTACTTCATCCCTCAGAGCTATCCATTCGTCTTCTACTTTATTTCTTTCCCCCATTCCTGTCAATTGTTCCCTTATGCTCTCCCTGAAACACTCTGCAACCACTGGTTTAGTCAGTTTATCCAGGTCCCATCTCCTTAAATTCCCACCTTTTTGCAATTTCTTCAGTTTTAATCTACAGTTCATAACCAATAGATTGTGGTCAGAGTCCACATCTGCCCCTGTAAATGTCCTTCAATTTAAAATCTGGTTCCTAAATCTCTGTCTTACCATTATATAATCTATCTGATACCTTTTAGTATCTCCAGGGTTCTTCCATGTATACAACCTTCTTTTATGATTCTTGAACCAAGTGTTAGCTATGATTAAGTTATGCTCTGTGCAAAATTCTAACAGACGGCTTCCCCTTTCATTTCTTAGCCCCTATCCATAATCACCTACTATGATTCCTTCTCTCTCTTTTCCTGCTGTCGAATTCCAGTCACCCATGACTATTAAATTTTCGTCTCCCTTCACTACCTGAATAATTTCTTTTATCTCATCATACATTTCTTCAATTTCTTCGTCATCTGCAGAGCTAGTTGCATATAAATTTGTTCTACTGTAGTAGGCATGGGCTTTGTGTCTATCGTGGCCACTATAATACATTCACTATGCTGTTTGTAGTAGCTTACCCGCACTCCTATTTTTTATTCATTATTAAACCTACTCCTGCATTACCCCTATTTGATTTTGTATTTATAACCCTGTATTCACCTGACCAGAAGTATTGTTCCTCCTGCCACCGAACTTCACTAATTCCCACTATATCTAACTTTAGCCTATCCATTTCTGTTTTTAAATTTTCTAACCTACCTGCCCGAGTAAGGGATCTGACATTCCAGGCTCCGATCCGTAGAACGCCAGATTTCTTTTTCCCGATAACGACGTCCTCTTGAGTAGTCTCCGCCCGGAGATCCGAATGGGGGACTATTTTACCCCCGGAATATTTTACCCAAGAGGACGCCATCATCATTTAACCATAAAGTAAAGCTGCATGCCCTCGGGAAAAATTACGGCTGTAGTTTCCCCTTGCTTTCAGCCGTTCGCAGTACCAGCACAGCAAGGCCGCTTTGGTTACTGTTGCAAGGCCAGATCAGTCAATCATCCAGACTGTTGCCCCTGCAACTACTGAAAAGGCTGCTGCCCCTCTTCAGGAACCATACGTTTGTCTGGCCTCTCAACAGATACCCCTCCGTTGCGGTTGGACCTACGGTTCGGCTATCTGTACCGCAGAGGCACGCAAGCCTCCCCACCAACGGCAAGGTCCATGGTTCATCGGGGGTTACATATTATTCAGGCAGTAGGCGGCTTCCAAAGTTCTTTCCCGCAACTAAAAAAATTTAGCTGAAAGTATTGGCTAAATCGTTGACAAAAATTGGAGAAGGATTTTTCATCTGTAAATTATCGGTATTTCTACTGGTGACATTTTCGTGTATAGAAAGACTTCATCCTATATATACCGCCACTGATGAGCAAGTTTTCGGAAGATAATGTTTACGAAAGTAACTAATTTATAGGGGAGAGTCGTGTGGTAACGGCCGGGTTATGTTTTTTGACTTTACTGTGTAGTTGCGGTGGTTTAGTGGAATATTAATATACTTATACTGTTCTTTTACCTCAAGACTTGTTCTACGAATAGCACAGTGTAATTATTTTTATTTTTATGTTTATAGAAAGTAAAAGTACTACAATTACTAGGCTTTTGGAAAGTGTCTTGCAATATCGGCCATTGAATTTCTGTAATAAAATCAGTTGTTAATGATGCACTGCACTGCTACTTCTTGAATAATAATGAAACAAATAAGAATGGGAACTTATTGTTACTTTTTCAGTTCGGTTCACCAATGTTTAGCTCATTGATTTCCAGGGATCGCAAATGAAATAAAAGATTTTCTCCAGACCCACACATCCAAAATGCCTCTATACTTCGGTCGCTTGCAACGTCCACGCTGTCACATTAGTGCTGCGACGTGTCATCCAGTATTCAAACTGTCATTGCCTTATTTTCTTAATGGTGTACTTTGTCTTCACACCGAGTCCAACACTGCCGTAATTCAAGTTTCTTCTACTGCATTTACTATCTTCATGTTTCGAGTATCGCTGGCCAGAAACATTTTATCGATTGCTTCTCTTGATCTGATTGTCTTAAATCAGCTTTTATCTTCAGGAACTGGATTTGAAGTCTGTAAGTTGTATTGCCGTCTCTTGCGGAAGTAGTTTCTCTTAGTGTGGGTAGAAAACAGTCTTTTAACAACTTTTATCTCTGTAAACACGTTACTTTAACGTCCTTCATGATTTGTTTTATATATTCTAATATTTTGGTGCCCCTACAGCACTTCCATTACATATACGAAGTTGACGATATCTAGGTGCCATCTGTTCCTCCTCCTTGTAACTATTTATCTCGTCTATTCTTTCTAGAGATTTTTCGTTTTATGCATTGTTTCTCTACTTAATTTTAAATTTCTTTCCGTAGCACCGCGAGTCATTGTTCTCGTTTTGTCTTATTCCAGCGATCGACGTTTCAGTTCCATACAATCCTCAACTGTGAAAGGCTGTGTCATGTACATCCAAAACAATATATTCTGAAACACACAGTATTTGGCAGAAGTCCCTTGGGACCGCTGTCACTCCTCTTCGTCTCCTTTCCTGTCCTATTCGTGAATGGTCTATGAGAAAGACGAGTGTGTGAAAGAAAATGCCGAATCTCAGCTGATTAAGTGTCGTAAGCTGCAACTTATTCGTGAAGAAATACTTTAGAATATACACTCCTGGAAATGGAAAAAATAACACATTGACACCGGTGTGTCAGACCCACCATACTTGCTCCGGACACTGCGAGAGGCCTGTACAAGCAATGATCACACGCACGGTACAGCGGACACACCAGGAACCGCGGTGTTGGCCGTCGAATGGCGCTAGCTGCGCAGCATTTGTGCACCGCCGCCGTCAGTGTCAGCCAGTTTGCCGTGGCATACGGAGCTCCATCGCAGTCTTTAACACTGGTAGCATGCCGCGACAGCGTGGACGTGAACCGTATGTGCAGTTGACGGACTTTGAGCGAGGGCGTATAGTGCGCATGCGGGAGGCCGGGTGGACGTACCGCCGAATTGCTCAACACGTGGGGCGTGAGGTCTCCACAGTACATCGATGTTGTCGCCAGTGGTCGGCGGAAGGTGCACGTGCCCGTCGACCTGGGACCGGACCGCAGCGACGCACGGATGCACGCCAAGACCGTGGGATCCTACGCAGTGCCGTAGGGGACCGCACCGCCACTTCCCAGCAAATTAGGGACACTGTTGCTCCTGGGGTATCGGTGAAGACCATTCGCAACCGTCTCCATGAAGCTGGGCTACGGTCCCGCACACCGTTAGGCCGTCTTCCGCTCACGCCCCAACACCGTGCAGCCCGCCTCCAGTGGTGTCGCGACAGGCGTGAATGGAGGGACGAATGGAGACGTGTCGTCTTCAGTGATGAGAGTCGCTTCTGCCTTGGTGCCAATGATGGTCGTATGCGAGTTTGGCGCCGTGCAGGTGAGCGCCACAATCAGGACTACATACGACCGAGGCACACAGGGCCAACACCCGGCATCATGGTGTGGGGAGCGATCTCCTATACTGGCCGTACACCTCTGGTGATCGTCGAGGGGACACTGAATAGTGCACGGTACATCCAAACCGTCATCGAACCCATCGTTCTACCATTCCTAGACCGGCAAGGGAACTTGCTGTTCCAACAGGACAATGCACGTCCGCATGTATCCCGTGCCACCCAACGTGCTCTAGAAGGTGTAAGTCAACTACCCTGGCCAGCAAGATCTCCGGATCTGTCCCCCATTGAGCATGTTTGGGACTGGATGAAGCGTCGTCTTACGCGGTCTGCACGTCCAGCACGGACGCTGGTCCAACTGAGGCGCCAGGTGGAAATGGCATGGCAAGCCGTTCCACAGGACTACATTCAGCATCTCTACGATCGTCTCCATGGGAGAATAGCAGCCTGCATTGCTGCGAAAGGTGGATGTACACTGTATTAGTGCCGACATTGTGCATGCTCTGTTGCCTGTGTCTATGTGCCTGTGGTTCTGTCAGTGTGATCGTGTGATGAATCTGACCCCAGGAATGTGTCAATAAAGTTTCCCCTTTCTGGGACAATGAATTCACGGTGTTCTTATTTCAATTTCCAGGAATATATATATATATATATATATATATATATATATATATATATATATATATATATATATATATATATATATATGTGTGTGTGTGTGTGTGTGTGTTTGATCCCGCGTCCGAACACAGAATATGTTCAGAAAGGAGATACTCCGATCTCTGCCGCAATCAGGCAATGAAAGAATTCATTGGTGACAAATGAAATTTTGTATCAAGGCCAGTATTTGAACTGCTGTCTCTTGCTTACCAAGGAAATGCGTTAATCCCACTTTGGGAGAGTGTTGTGAACACTCCTGCACGGACTACCTAAGTACGCCTACCCCCCCCCCCCCCCCCCCCCCCTCTCCACGACCAATCCAAATTATCTTCCATTGCCCGAATGTGGCAGAGATCGGAATTGCTCCTTCCTGAATGTATTAGAGAGGTGTTCCAAAAAGAATTACCTGATTTTTGATTGTAATAATTACGGAACCTGGGACGTGCCGGCAAGGAAGTGTGCGTTGTTTGTATGGGCGTGGCCTAGACTCAGAAAATCGCCGTTTTCAGTCAGTCAGATATAAGACGGCGTTCGCTCAAAAGAAGGCGTTTTGTGTGCTGCAGTTTGCAAAGAATGAGTCAGTGATTTCGGTCCAGCGTGCCTTTCGTCGACATAATACGCTTATATCGGAACTCAAAAACGATCATGTCATTATTGAGAATGAAAGAGACACATAAAGTGAACTTTCTTGTGCCATTTCTGTGAAAAAGTGTACAGTCCCTTCTTTTTTGAGGAAAACACAATGACTGGAATGAGCAATGTTGCAATGCTACAGAACTGGCTTTTTGTAAAACTTCAGGAGGACCCCCATGGAGCTCCGCCACACTGACATAACAACATACGTAAGTTTCTCAATGACAATCTGCCACAAAGCTGTAAGGGCGCACGGGACCCTGAGACCCTGCCCTGCATTCTTGGCCTCCAAGACTGCCAGATATGAGTGAACACCAGAATAACAGCCGCCATAACTTCTGTAAAAGCAGATACACTGTGTTAAGTTTATGACGTAATTAGCTATCGTCTAGATGTTGTTCGAGATACTACTGGCGGACACACAGAGCATTTGTATTAGCGTAGCTAAATCTATAAAACTTTTGTGAGTATTTTGCAATTTATACCATGTCTGTAATATTTTTTTATCAATAAATATGTTTTGAAATCAGACATTCTTTTTGAAATGCCCTGTATGGGGGCCATGAAGGCTAATATGATCATTCAGTGCAGAGCACTTTTCGCCCGACCTCATACGGGACTTCTCGTGATGCGACCAGCAAACAAAGGAAGAAGGGCTAGGAGACGCTGTTGTCGTAATGTGTGGCAAATGGGAATTTGGTTTGAGGGGGAGGCATACGTGTGAAATCCGTCCAGTTCTGTCTAACCACTGAGCTAAAGTAGTGTACATAGTTAACGCATCTGCCTCGAAATCAGGGGACCAGTGTTCGAATCCTGGCCTTGGTGCAAATTTTCATTTGGCGCCAAAGAATTCGTTCATTGCCCGACTGTGGCAGAGATCAGAATTTATCTCTTCTGAACATTTTAATTCTACAGTTCACGTCGATACGCTACACATATCAATTTAAATGTTTTATCCTTCTCTTTACGCACAAAACCCAAAAAATTATCCACGGCATCACAACGTCTGTTATTCCTCACAGTCGTACCAGTCGACTGTTCAGTCGAAAACAGGCATTCTTATGCCAAAGATACAGACACACACATTAAAACGGACATTTTCTTGTAATAGTTCAGTGTACTGATATTTATTTCTAAACGTAATGAATAAAACAAAATAATAAAAGGAAAAAAAAATACTTCCGCCAGATCTGTAAAGTTGTTTCCATTTTTTGCGCAATATTCCGACAACCAACCTAGCTGTCTTCTTCAGGTGACGCAAGTTTTGCTGCTGTATGTATTCGCCATCTAGACTCTAACCAGACCGTGAACTACTGTTAGCCTCACGCCGGTATTTATAATCGAGTTCGATTTCGGTCCCACTACACTCTTAGATGCTCTTTTGTTTTTCAGATTCGCACAGATATTCCCTGAAACGCAAAATCTCTGAGCGTTTGTCATCTCAGGTGGACGTGATGGCTGACGAGATTTTAATAAACTGAGTGGCGGAGCCAAAGCGTTATTCAAACTTAAACTGCTTTCCCTGGTTGTTAGTCTTTCTCATATCTTTATTTATATAGACTCCTTAATTATGCTGTCCCACAAACTTTGCAGTTTGCACCATGATACTGGTCGCATTGTCTTTCACTTCGTGATTATATTCGATCTCTGTCTCCACTCTTCGATCCGTCACCATCGGTCACAAAGAAATTCGGCGCTAAGGACTTTAGCTCATAGAGGTGGAAGACTTTCAGACAAGGAAAGCCTCGCGTAAAAACTGCGACACATACGAACAGTATTCTGAATGAATGAGTACTCATAAAATTGAACGGGCTATGCAGCCTAAACAGGGAACGCCTGAGAAAGGGGTTGAGACAAACCAAGGAAGAGAAACCAAACGTCGTTGTGCTGGCTTATATCCGGGAAGATAGGTAGACTCTTACGGAAACATGGGCGCCACTGTATTTTGCCCCTTCAACTAAAATAAAAAGTATTTTTTGTTATGTTAGAGACGGTCTAGGTCTCCGAAAGCCGGAGGTTTCTTGCATTCCATACGAATGTAGCATGTCTTGCGTTGGGCAGACTATGAGAACAGTCGAGGAATTAGCGACACGCCTGACTAAAACACCCAACCAAATCAGCTGTCGTTCAGCACTGACTCGAATATAATCACGAAATGAAATACGATGAGATCAGTATTGTGCAGCAAAAGCCAAGTTTCTGGGACATCACAATTACGGAAGCTATCGAAACAAAAATGTCAGGAAACCTAGCAAACAGGGACGGCGCTCTAAGTTTAAATAACGCTTTGGGTCCAGCACTTAATTTATTAGAATCCCACGGGCCATCACATCCACCAGAGTAGGAAAACGCTGAGAGATTTTGGGTTTCTCGGAGTATCAGTGGGAACTCTGAAAACCAAAAGCGCATCAAACGTCGTAGTGTGCGTCAGGAGTCGAATTCGTCTATAAATAGCGGCGTGAAACCGCAATAGTTCACACTGCGGTTGGAGACCAGTCAGCGAATACACAGAACTGCACAAATAAGGGTCACCTGAGGAAGTTGAGTCGGTCGTCAAAATATTGTGCAGAACATGGAAACAACAGCTCGGCAGAACACCCTGAAATTCACTATTAATCAATCACGCTGAGAAAACCTGAGAGATCACATTTATATAGGCTTCCTAGAGCCTCTCTTACAGCATCTCTAAGCCTCTGTGTCGCTGTAGCACTTCCCAAGAGAACCTGCGAAGAAATGCACTGTTTTGGCATCTTCTCTATCCTGTCCACCGAATTTCCTGTTAAATGTCAAAGGACTGACGATCAGTGTTCAAAGATAGGTCGAACAAGGGTTTTGTAGGCTAATTTTTTGTGCCTAAATTTCATTTCCTTAGGAAGCTTCCTGTATGTGTCAATCTAGCATTGCTTTTCCTACACTAGTGGTCGTTCGACCTGAGTTGCTCCGGGTGCATATTCATAGATATTTAACTGCTATTAACATTTCCATTGATTTATCGCCAAATGTATAGTCGAATAGTAATGCGACTTTCCGATTAAATATACGAAATATGTTAAATTTATCTACGTCAACTGCTCTCTTTGAATTTTCTGCGACAACTCAGGAATTTCCTTTTCAGAGTATTCATTGCTACTTTTATAGATACTGTATAGTCAAAAGCGGCGGGCATTATTAACACATTACTGACTCCAAGTATCAATAAAACAACGTTGTCAACAGTGATACATTATAATGTTCTTTGAAGAGGGAATCATCTCTTACATTCCTGCTCATTGGCTTTCATTTCGGCTATTAGGCACTTACGAGTATTTATTGATTTACGTACACACTTGAAGTGCTGTTTCGTGTTTCTGCGGCGGGTCTGCTCTGCACATCACTGTCTCAGAACTAACTTCCAGTGGCATGTTGACTTTAATCGAAATAACGCGCACAACATTAAAGGACGCCTCTTTGGATCGACATTACGGTCTGCGAGACGTTCTTGTTTCATCTCAAAACTTGATTAGATCTGCACTTTTTTTTCAAAACCCCATTTTTTCCACAGGTCTGTACGATTACCTGCTCCATTCCAGCCTCGTATATTATGCACCATTTTGTGGTTCTAAATGTAGTTCACTTAATTTTATTTTTCGCTGCAGATAAAGTTTCGTTAAATGTGCTGACGCAGTTCACGTTTTTAGTAGTCAGTCTTTTTCTTTAAATTTATTTCATTAAATGTCTGTGGGCGCTACAAGATCCTAATGATTTCTTTGCGGTCCAGCACGAAGAGCAGATTCTTGCTGTGATATGTCCTTTGCACGGCGACGGGCCATAAAAGTCGTGGCGTTTCTTTATTTTATTTCGCCGCGTAGCATACTTCGGTTATAATCTGTTTCACACGAATCAGATATGAATATTAACGCCTCTTCTCAACCCACGTCATAGTGTGAGGAACACTTCTTTACAATAAAATGAAAATGTTTCCAACGCGGGATTTCCGAAACTAATCTATTCCATACAAGGTGGAGGAAAAAAGTTTGATGCGCGAGAATGTCTTCATATATTCCAAATGCGTGCTGTTCTTCTATTGAATTCGCTTGATGTTTCGCTTCTTTTACGTTTTGGCAGTAGTAAGTGACGGACAGACACGGTTGCACTGTAATTGCAGTATGATCCGCTGGAACCTTCTTTACTGCATGTAAAATCTGCATCGCTGACGCTAAGAAATTACCGGCTGCTTGAAGCAGAATGCTTCGCAAAAATTCATATACCCGTTGAGAACGCGAGACACATCAGAATAAATTCTCTCGGCTTGCACCGGGTATGCCAAATCTACTTCCGAGGAAGTTTTCGAGTCAAGATGTGTATCTTTCAAGCTATTCAAAAACGCACCGAGATTAGAATCAGGTCTCTGATCTCTCAAAAACTCTGCTAGTGCTCCATACTGTGCAGCTTGTCTCCAGGCGTTTTAATGGCGTTGCAAGATAGCTTGCAGCTAAATGATCCCAAATCAGACCCTAATCGGTGAATTCAGAAGACAATCTGTTATACTGCAATAATGCATGTTTGAAACGTTTTCGATTGCTAAGTTAAAACTGGTTTCTGAATTGGAAACTTCGGAATTTTGCTTTGATTAGTAATACGTATCTCTGCGAAGTGCTCCTTTTCTTAACTTCAAGAAACTATAGATGAGCGGCTGATAATGACGTTGACAGCTCTAGAAAAATTTATCCATTTGTTGAAAGCAAGTACTTAATTTCATTGTACAGGATGTTAACAACAATGTGACGAACTTTTAGTTTATCTGCGTCTTCACTACAAGCAAACAAACGGTTCTTCTTTTTTTACTGGACTTTTCGTGTTTACGGCGTTGTGACTGTTTCCAGTAGAGCGCTCATGTTTTTGGCTAAGGAAATAGAGCAGCAGTCAGCGCTGAGGCAGCGTAACGTTTAACGTACAGTCGACGTGGGTATCATTACGAGCACAACCTCACATTTGACACACATGGCTTACCAAACAGGACGTGACTTTTGTAGAAGGAACCGTCCCGACATTAGCTAAAGTAATCTGGGAAAACACCTAGACCTAAATCAGACAGCCAGGACGAAAATTTGAATCCTGCTAACTGTATACTAGCATAATGGCTAAAGAACAGAGGTACGTCACATTTTATTGAACATTGCAGCAGATATTGGCTTCCTCGAATATGAATGCCATACTTTCCAGCCATTAATAATAACGTAACCAGTGTGTAAATTGTGTACACTCGAGGATCACAGGGACCTGTCTCATCGTCTGGAAATCTTGGCCAATCAAGTTTCGGCTCTTAACACCGAGGACAGTTCTCGTTATCTCAAAAGACTTGGATTTAGTATTCATTTAAAACGGCTTAAAAGACACTCGTGAAGATTATGGCAAAATAAACCTGATACCGATGACTAAGTTACGGCTAGATAAACTTCAGTGCCCTAGAAGATTCACCTTCAATCACGGTTCCTACGGGGAACATGCACATCGCTTCCCCATAATGCGACTGTGTTAAAGAAAAGGATACCAACTACACTTGCTTGTTTGAACAAATAATAAGCTACAAGTAAAATACTAAGAGTCCTTACTGAAATGATAAATATATGTAAAAAATACTTTTGAGATTGATAGCTTTATCACAGTCGTTTCTAATTCCCAAATATTCCAGTATGAGTATGCGAGACAATGGCCATCGTCCATCGCGAGCTCGGTGACGTCGGTCTTTACCTATACAGACTACTTTCCTTACCGCTTCTAGAGCATTGGAACACATTTTCTATCCACAACTTCCATACTCAGTTATCAACTTTGCCCGCTTCTCCATCGTGGTTTTTCATATTTTTCAACAGGAATAGATGTTTTTGAGTTGTTCTGTGGCAAGAGTCTGTTACCAGAGAGAGATTTTCGCTCTGCAGCGGAGTGTGCGCTGATATGAAACGTCCTGGCAGATTAAAACAATGTGCCGGGGCGAGACTCGAACTAGGGACTTTTGCCTTTCGCGGGCAAGTGCTATTCGGACTGAGGCAAAGGTTCCGAGTTCGATTATCGGTCTGGCACACGGTTTTTATCTTCCAGGAAGTTTCATATCAGTACACACTCCGCTCCAGAGCGAAAATTTCATTCTGGAAACATTTCCCAGGATGTGACTAAGCCATGTTTCGGCAAAATCCTTTCTTCCAGGAGTGCTAGTTCTGCAAGGTTCGCAGAAGACCTTTTGTGAAGTTTGGAAGGTAGGAGACGAGGTACTGGCAGCACTGAAGCTGTGAGTCGTGCTCGGGTAGCTCAGTCGGTAGGGCACTTGGCCGCGAAAGGCAAAGGTCCCGAGTTCGAGTCTCAGTCTGGTACACTGTTTTAATCGGCTAGGAAGTTTCAAGAGTCTGTTATCTTCAACAGATCACAACAGACATATTGATGGAGCAGACGGTGTTCGACACTACGCGCCCCTACTCACATCTCGCTCCACACAGACGAGCAAGGACGCATGTTAATAAATATATTGCTGTTTGTATGTTGCTCTATTCACAGAAATGGATAGGTATCTCTTGTGTGTTTATGCGCTCTGTTACTCCTTTTTTCATTAAGATGTTGGCATCAATTAATGATCGAAGTGGAAACAACAGGTCCTCATCGCGTGCTTAGTTCGAAACGTGTTATTCAAAATTTAAATTCATCGTGTTCGTACGCTTGCGGCTGGTTCAGGTAATTATCCCAGGGAAACAATTTTTGCAACGTGCCAACTAGTTTCTGCTTCCATTTAATTACCGATGCAGCAAAAAGTAAACCTCAGTTACTGGCTGCAGCAACCTGGAGCTAACTCAAAATGTGAGAGCTCGTTTCCGCTTCATGTTGTTCATGTTGGCGAGCTCCGAGGAGGTTATTTGCCCGCTCTAATTACATAGCAGCGCTCCGAATTGAAACATATTTTGAGCGAATCGATAAACATTGTTAAAAACTGTTCGACTCTACCGTGACAAATGAACGTTAGAATTATTGCTAGGCGAATAAGACTAGACGCTGCTCCTACTACACGTAGCTTGGTGACTCAGTTGGACAAGTCCTTGGATACAAAGGTCAGAGCTACGTGAATGAAACATTGATTCCTTTGGAATTCTGTCCTACGTTTAATTTTCCACAAATTAGACTGCACAGTGTTATACATTTGAAATATTATTGTTGTTCGAATTCATAGTTACAATTTCTGATGCTACTCTTACTCAATTCTAAAAGACTAATCCTGGTAGGGACATTGTGTGTTTCAGAGAAATATTTGCTTCAATAGGTATAAAACAGAATATAATGGCAGCACGCTTAGAAGTGCGCGTGGAACCAAAGAGACTTCTGTCGAGAAGTCTTCTGTCGGATTTCTGTCAGACAACTGTCATTGCGATGCCGCCAGTGTCTTGCGTGCTGCTGCATCCGATTTGCAGTCCTGAGACCGTGCTGGATTGGAAGATATGGACAGCAAGCTGTGACGGGTTACCTGGCACACGGGTGCCGAAGCAATCAGCTAGAGCCTTTGTGACGGCTACGATAGAAGCGCTCCCGCGGCAGGCAGAATCGCATAAAGGAGCGCAGGAATTGCATGACACAGCGAGATACGATCGGCACCGTAAAACACGGCCGTCCGTGCCACCCGCGGCCCTGCCGCCCCCGCAGCTCACGGCGCCTACCGGGGAGGGGGTGGGTTGCACACGCTGGGGGCAGTTTTTTGCCCCAGCCGTAACATCCCATTACGTATCGCTAGAAACCCGGAGGTATCAACGAAATGGATCTAGACTTTATTCAGCAGTACTCTCTATCGGTTCCAGTCCCTAATATACGTCTCTAAAACTGGTAATAAAGAAAAATAGTCGATTTTCTAATACAAGCGCTACATCAAGCAATGTTTCTATTTTGACCACAGATTACAAATTAAAAAAAAAATAGAAATTGAGCAACGAGTATGAAATTACAGAACAGACTGTCGGAAAAAGGTGAATAATACCCACAATAAATACTTCGAGATGGGCCTGTGTCACCGTCACTGGGGGCCACTGGACGGCTGCCTCTGACACATTTCCCGATGATCACAGTATTGCTATAAATTTGTCTGATGTGTCATTCGAGCCTGAGGAACCTGTTTTACCTCTTCGTAAATGTGGACCAATAACTATCGAAACTGAAACTGGGGGATATACAAACAGTTTTACTGAACCATGTTCTTATTTCTAAAAAAAAATTGTTTACGGCGATGTTACATATAATTTGCCCGAGTGTGCTACGATTTGATGCATTCAGGTACACAAAATTAGGACACCATCCAGACGTTTCTTTTCGGCACGTCTTTCCCCTTATGGCTCTCACAGTCGAAAGTAATGTAGACGCAACACAAGGCAACAACGTACAAGGAGCTGTATTCGAGCATAAACAGACCAGAATTCGAACACTTCGTGGTCTCACAAAGTAGAGACAGTTCCTTGTGCTGTCTACATGGTTACCGACGGGGGGGGGGGGGGGGGGGGGGGGGAGGAAGGAAGGAGGAAGCGTAATGGCTGCTACGAAGTTTTACTCACGGCACGAGCAGCAGTGGGGCACCGTCCACCTGACTGACTGCTGTTGCACGACTCCTATTCGGGTTTCGTCTTTAAAGTGTTAAAATCTTACCAGAACTTATCATACTTCCTCCGTGCCCTCGTTCAAAACCAATATCTTATCCTGTCGTTTCGCTGGTAATCTGTTCCGTGAAGTTGACAACATGTCGCCTGCCTTTGAAAATAAACGCTCGGCGTGCACTGATATCCCTGGAATTGCCAATACCTTATACAACTAGGAGACTAAAACTTTAATGTCTTCTCACTGCTCTAAACTATTTGCCCACAGCGATGACAAGCGTATTCTTTAATAAAAACTCAATCCATCTCTTTCATAAGCCAGAGTATTTTCGAAAGAAGCGACTGCTCCATCCGCTTTCTTTCGTTTGCTGTGTGCTAATGTCTTATTATGACTCCAAAAGTTTTGTACCGTTTCAAGAGAGGAATCTCTACCTGGCTCGCTGCTGCTGGTGCCAGCGGTAGATTAAAACAGATTTAAACAACAATACAAAACAAACAAGTGAAGTCGAATAACACAAACTAGGGGATTCTAAGTGGATGAACTTCGAGCGAAACGTTGCCAAGATTTCCGAAACATCACAAGTACACCATCTGATAAAGTATTTGGTCACCCCTATGTATTGCGGAGAGGTGGGCCAGCCAGTTACGACAGTATGCGAGGAGTTGTGTGTTGCCAGTACAATCTACAGAAGACATCACCCCCCCCCCCCCCCCCCCACACACACACACACACACACACACACACCACGGACGTCGACAGTAGCTCAAAGATGGAAGAAAAGAAAACTACTTCGAATCCTGCCTCGGGCATGGATATGTGTGACGTCTTTAGGTTAGTTAGGTTCAATTAGTTCTAAGTTCTAGGCGACTGATGACCTCAGAAGTTAAGTCGCATAGTGCTCAGAGCCATTTGAACTATTTGAAGCAAAAATTCTTCCATCCTGGGAGCCCCCTACTCACTGCTTGATGAGAGGTCTGCCCTCTCTGAACACTGTGTACTTATGACCTCCCGGGTTCCCATCTCTGCGAAGCTGTAATGGAGAAACAAGTTATTCAGACATTTCCACAGCGTGCAGAACAATATTGTTTATACGCAGGCTGCTGAAGCTTTGCACTTGACAACGAGCGCTGTGTATGGTTTTTATCGCGTGCTTGCGTTGTACTGTGTTTTGTTTCGGTGTAGTTTAGAAAATTCTGAATGCCACCGAAGAGACTTCGTACGCCTGAAGACAATGCTTTGCGTCAAAGTGTGCCGCTGGACAACTAGTCTCTGAAGTTACTACGGAGTTTTACGAGAAGGAGAAAGAATACGTCAGCATTCGTGGACAGGCATCAGTTCTTGCCGATAAACTTGTAGAACGGACATCAAAGGCTCTTGGAATTAGTGCAAGAACAGCAGTAAGCAAGGGAGTGTTATTGCAAAAGTTAAAAGATGTAGATATGGGGCAAGACGATTCCGAGCCGTGTAGATCACATAATATGGTATTTTTAGCGACCCACGGAAAGGAGAAAAAGCAGCCTCACCTCGTCACCGACTTAGATTCTTTCGAGGCTGAAGCAGTTCGTAGGAATAATTATGGTTACTGCAGCATGAAAGAATGTCCTACCGTAGCAAAGTGTCGTTAAAAGAAAGTGAACTTTTCACAGGTGGGAAAACGTCACTAAAATTTGTGGTGAAAAGTACGGGTTTTCGTTACAAAGTGCTAGATGAACGCAAAGTCCTGTTAGGAAAGGCGCGCGTATTGTTACGGCTCGAAAAATATTCTTCTACAAAATTGTGGACAAAGATATTCATTCGAACTGTCTTGGTGATGACGATGATGAAGACGATTTTGGCACTGATCGCGATTGGAGTGAAAATGGGGAGCTGGATGGAATTTCGCCATTGTCGCCGTAAAATGATGAGTGAAAAGCTACGACCATCGATCATTTATTGCATCGTTGTCATTATAAAATGAAGACCGAGAAGTAACAATCTCGCTATTGTTTCAGAAAAGCGGTTGTCATCAAAAGCTTATTGTCAGTACTTCTTTGCTCCGTTATCGAAAGCGTGATCTTCGTTTTTCTTATATCTAAATTATTGTGCGGTTGTTTATTTTCTGCCATTTTGGTAGAATGTCAAAAACGAATTCTCATGTACACTGTTAATGCTCATATTGCTCAATAGCTTACATTTTCGAGATGGAACACAAAACTGTATGGTTTTTTGTGTGTATGCAAACTGCTGTTGCAACATCGCTACTGCAGTATAGCCAACCTAACTTGACGTAGCACCAACTGTCAAGTGTAATGTTTCGCCGACGCAGATACAGAAGTCGCTACACTACTCGGGTGCTCTCATATGACGCTTACGTCAGCGCATTGAGGACACAGGCCTCTTCAAGCGGCCTATGGTCCTACTGAGCAGGCAGCAGGTCCATATCAGAATAGATACGAGGAGGTAGTTGTAAAACACAGGGAGCATAAGGCTATTTAATATTTGTATAGAAACCGGAAGGCAGTTATAAGAGTCGAGGGACACAAAGGGAAGCAATGGTTGAGAAGGGAGTGAGACAGAGTCGTAGCCCATCTCCGATGTTATCAATCGTACATTGAACAAGCGGTAAAGGAAACCAAAGAAAATTTGGAGTAGGAATTAATATCCAGGGAGAAGAAATATAAACATTGAGGTTTGCTGATGACATTCTAATTCTGTCAGAGACAGCAATGGACTTGGAAGAGCAGTGGAATGGAATGGACAGTGTCCTGAAAGGAGGATATAAGATAAACATCAACAAAAGCAAAACGAAGATAATGGAATGTAGACGAAATAAATCAGGTGATGCTGAGTGAATTAGATTAGCAAGTGAGATACTTAAAGTAGTAGACGAGTTTTGCTGTTTAGGCAGCAAAATAACTGAGGATGGCCGAAGTAAAGAGGATATAAAATGTAGACTGGCGATGGTAAGGGAAGCGTTTCTGAAGAAGAGTGTAGATTCAAGTGTGAGGAATCTTTTTTGAAAATATTTGTATGGAGTGTAGCCATGTAGGGATGTGAAACATGGACGATAAACAGTTTAGACAAGAAGAGAATATCTGGCTTTAGAACTTGCTTATTAATAATAGTGATGCTGTAAGTGTTGGTTGATAATATTTACTGACAAAATGCAACCTAACGCTAGATTGCGTACTTACGGCTATCCTGTGTGGCCGTTTTTTAGTACGACTTTAAAAAGAGAGAGAGATTATAAATTGATCACCGATGCGACGGTTCTCAAATTGTGTTCAGGAGACGTACGGATTGATTAAGCGAATAATTGATCTTTTGACCCGAATTGACTTCACGCAATCAGAATCTTCGATGAAAATACCTAACGGACCTATATGAATATAAACATGGAAATGAAAGCAAATTAGTGGAATTTCGTAAGAGAAAGATTAACAGATCGGAAGTTGAACACATTAGTGGTCTCTCAAATACAATCGAGACACCCCGATAAAGAGCGAACCTGTAACAAAGGTCATATACGTATAATTTGAACATCATTTTTGGTTAGTGAAAGAAAAGAATAATAAGAAAATTACTGCATCATAAAATATTAATATATTCTGAACAAATTGGCTTTAAACTTATACACATTGAAATAATACACAATAAATGCATGACTTACATCTGATATTTCTTTTCTAAATGGCGCAGTCCAATAATTGTTGCTTTGTCAGTCCGTTCCTTCTTAAAATTAAATGACCTTGCGTGTGCGTAAGTACATTGTAAACACACCCGGGTTACCGAAATGCTTGTTCGTCGTTTCACATAGTTTTACACAAAATAAAAATAGAACTTGTAGCAATGCTATTTAGTACGTCGTAACATGTCGGCGACCAAAAGTACAAGTGATAATGAAGTCTCCTAGAATATTTCTTAAGAAATTATAGATTGTTCTTTCTTCTGTTTTGCAGTTTCTTGCTATCAAGCGCAGCGGCAATGATTTTAAATATCTGCGCCCAGTGTTTATTTAGAGTATTTAAACGCTGGACGCTCGTTTTGGTATAGGTGCTCATTAAAAAAATATTTCATCTCTTTACTCTCGTGCTGTGATGCTTAGCATCTTTACGAACTACAGCTCGTTGGCTGTCATTTTCTTTAATGATAAATATCTCACATGCAAATTAGCTGAAATCCAATAGTATTACCTATAGAAGCTTTTGAAATGTGGTGCTACAGAAGAATGCTGAAATTAGATGGGTGGATCACGTAACTAATGAGGAGATACTGAATAGAATTGGAGAGAAAAGGAATTTGTCGCACAACTTGACTAGAAGATGGGATCGATTGGTAGGACATGTTCTGAGGCATCAAGGGATCACCAATCTAGTATTGGAGGGAAGCGTGGAGGGTAAAAATTGTAGAGGGAGACCAAGGGATTAGTACACTAAACAGATTCAGAAGGATGTAGGTTGCATTAAGTACTGGGAGATGAAGAAGCTTGCACAGGACAGAGCAGCATGGAGAGCGGCATCAAACGAGTCTCTGGACTGGAGACCACAGCAACAACAAGTAATTACAGTATGACACAAGAAAAGACATGTTCAGCAACAAAGTTCAAATTCAACACTCACCATCAGGCCTAGCAGGCAATACCTTCGGGTAACACACTTCAGCCAACAGCTCAATAGGCGGAACCTATTACGAAGAAACCAAACGCATTGTTATTGGTAGAGAAGAAGTAGCAGCAGAATTAGTCGCTCAGGAGAGCTCAGTGGCTTTGATCGTGGATGTCACCTTAGCAATAGATCCATCAAAGACGTATCAGTATTTCTAAGCCTCTGCTATCCGATTGTTGTCACTATGGCCGGCCGCGGTGGTCTCCCGGTTCTAGGCGCGCAGTCCGGAACCGTGCGACTACTACGGTCGCAGGTTCGAATCCTGCCTCGGGCATGGATGTGTTTGATGTCCTTAGGTTAGTTAGGTTTAAGTAGTTATAAGTTCTAGGGGACTAATAACCACAGCAGTTGAGTCCCATAGTGCTCAGAGCCATTTGAACCATTTTTTTTTGTTGTGACTATGAAGCGGTAACGAGAAGGAACAACCTTAACTATGCCAAAAACCAGCCACATCTCACGTACTGATGGACAGTGACCGTCGAACATTGCGGTAGGTGCTGGTAAAATACCGCTTGAAATCAGTGAACCAATCGTGAGTTCCAGAGTGCTACCAGCAGTCCAGCACTCCACACATTGCTGCAGTCAAGGCTAAGCGTCGCTTGAGGTGGCGTATTGAGCGACGTCACTGGTCAGTGGATCCCTGGATACGAGTGGTCTGGAGCGATGAAACACGCTATGCCCTGTGGCCATACGATGAAAGTCTTCGGGTTTGCGAGTGCCATTATGTGTGGTGCCAACAGTACGGGAGTGTTCTTCATGGTTGGGGTGTGGCCCCCTTATCGCGCCTAAGAAAATGCTAAATGCGAGAAGATGTGAACACATTTCACAGTATCGAATACTTCGTGCGGTAGAGGAACAGTATGGAGGCGATGACTGTATCAGTATTACAGTGAACCCAGTCACAAATGACGTCATGATTTGTGGAAAACAGTATTCCCGAAGTTGACTGGCCTGCTCGGAGTCCCGAACTGAGTCGACTGGAATACGTTTGGGATGAGACAGACTGTCAACTTCGCTCCAGACCCCGAGCGGTTCTAGGCGCTACACTCTGGAACCGCGCGACAGTCGCAGGTTCGGATCCTGCCTCGGGCATGGATGTGTGTGGTGTCCTTAGGTTAGTTAGGTTTAAGTAGTTCTAAGTTCTAGGGGACTGATGAGCCATTTTTTCGCTTCAGACCTGAGCGTCCAACATCGCTATCTTCTTTGGTTTCAGCTCTGCAGGAAGAATAGGCTACCATTCCTTCACAGACATTGAGATATCTCATTAAAATTGTCTCCAGAAGAGTTGAGGCTGTTAAAGGCGAACGGTGCACGCGCCGTTCATTAATGTCCCCTAATAGGAGACCGGACACTTCTTGATCAGATAGCATTTACGCACACTCACTCTTTTGCACACACGCACACCGCTCGTTCAATTGTTGGCATGATGAAGCGCTGAAATTGAGTCATACGGACAAAATTTTGGGTAAATAAAATAAGCGTAATAAATCATTATTAGCATAATTCAATACGATACCTGTTATAAATTACTGATAAGAGTAAAAGCATCAGTTGAAAGATATCGAGTAAAAGTGTATTGATATTGAAATGAAAGAACTCGATACGAAGAAGTATCGATAACTTTCCCGTGTCGCTTCCCTAAGGTAAAGAGGAGAATAGAGGAGAAGCAACAGACGTGACTGTACCTAAAGAGGCGAGTAGAGGAGAAGCAATCTTCAGCCTTGGTTGTTTATTATACGATCACGGTAGAAAGACTTCGGGTCGTCAAGCATAAGCTCTGAACTACACCTGCGACTTGATAATTTTACAACTAGGTTGCTTCGTCGCACAATGGAAACAATACAACTCGCGCCTATACAGGCGTCCTACGATCGAGGGAAGTAACAAACTTTTAATTTACACACTTCATTCCTTAATTACAGCGAAGTGATATTTCATTCACCGCATTAATCTGTCCTAAATATAATTAGAAATAATTTAGTTTTCAACCAGACCCATAAAACTCTCGTTTAATTTCCGACCGCGGAGAGAATTAAGTTTAATGGCGAATAAATTTACTGTCTGAAGGTTTTCCTTTGCGGCTTAGAGCTGTTATAAAGGCGTAAATCAGCTGAGAGTCGCTTTACAAGGTGATGGAACGTATTTTTATCATTCCAGATACACAGTGTAAGAAAATATTCTACTTTCGAGTTGACTGCACCAGTAGTTCCTGGAATGTTTGTTTTCTTAAAACACACAACTGCTCGCTGCATCTCTCCCCGTGGTACTGTCGTTACTGATGCCCCAATTAGTTCCGAACCCTGTCGGAGGACATGGGAACAGCCGGTCGCTGTAGCATCACTAATTTGTGATTCACGGAGTAAATGGGCAGTACAAGCCGCCGCCGTGTTTCCCCTAATGCTCTGCAATCTGTCATCCAGTCCGCGTCACGCAGACGTAACACGAGGGTCCGCATTAATATGAGGCGGAAACGAATACCTAACATGCCAGCCGTCAGTGTTACTTCAACGACACTCCTTCTCTCTCTTTCTCTCTGTTTCTTTCAGCGATTGTTTGCACGTGAACCTTACTCTCATAAAAAAAAACCGCTTCAGATGTTGCCGAAGCAGTTTGATAGATGATGCAAATTACCGTGAAGATGGCAGGTATTTCGGTTTACATGTCTAGTTTGCGCTATTGAAAGCAATGGAACTGTAGCTTCAGATCTTCGTCGTCTGCTACGCGTGTTGTGAGTGTGTTGTGTTGTCGCAGCTATAAGCTGAAATTACGCGCCAGCTAGCGAACCCGTAATGCAGCGTCAGCAACGAGTGTTTATTCTTGGACTTTTGCTTTTCGTGACAGATCCGTTTTTCATTCATTGTTATGTCTATATAGTTAAGGAGCTTCCTCCTTTATGGACCAATGCTTATCATTCAGGAGCGGTTATAATTTCAAGTAAAACGTTGCTCGGTGGTATTACGTGTCGAGTGTATTTATTCTGTTAAATAAAGTTCCTACTTTTCACGGATCACGAGAGTCATATATTAACTACTACGACTCTTAATAAATTCATAACCGCTATTCAACAGCCCTAGTTCTAGCTACACCCGACAGAACCAAGAAGAAAGGTAGGACGATGACATCGTGTCTATGTCACGGTAAGATGGAACGCTTATATGTTTATGCAGGGATGGTGGGAGGAAGCAGCAAGACCTTGGAGAAATTACGTTTTTAAATTGTTACCCTTTCGTTCTTTCTATATATGTTATATCACTATAGAATAACATGCGGTTTTTTTCCACCAAAATACTGTCAATCACGAGGAAGGCCCTCTGTTGCATGGGCGACATCCTCTAAAGTAAAATATGCCAGAGGTAAAATAGTCCCCCGTCCGGATCTCCGGGCGGGAATTGCTCAGGAGGCTGTCATCAGGAAAAACGGAATTGCCATTCGTCGGATCACAACGCGGAATGTTAGGTGCCTTCATCGATTAGGTAGGTTAGAGAATTTAAAAAGGGAAATTGATAGATTGATGCTATAGGACGAATTAGTAAAGTGCGGCGGCACTCAAGTCAGTATAGGGGTATTAAATAGGGGTCATGAAGGAATAGTTTTGATAATGAATAAAGACACAGGAATGTTTGTAAGCTATTAGCAAGAGCATAGCGAACAAGCTATAGTAGCCAAAGTAGACACCAAGTCAATACTCACCACATAAGTATAAGTTTACACTACAATTTACTCCATAGATGAAGAAGAGATTAAAGGAATGTATGAGAAGGAAAAGGAAATTATTCAGATACTTACAGGAGACTAATATGTATTTGTGACAGGTGACTGGGGAATTCGGTGGTTGGAAAAGAAGAGAAGGAATATAATAGGGGAACACGGACTGGGTGAGAAGAATGAAAGAGCAAACCGCCTGCTATAATTTTGCACAGAGTATAACTTAATAATCGCTAAAACAATTTATAAATGGCGAAAGAAGACTGTATACATTGAAGAGACACGAGGAACGCAAGAAGGTTTCAGATGGATTATATAATGGTAAGACAGAGATTTGGAAACCAAATTTTAACCTGTAAGACACTTCTAGAGGCAGAAATGGACTCTGATCATAGTTTATTTGTTATGAATTGCAGATGAAAACTTAAGAAACTGCAAGAAGGTAAGAAATTAAGGAGACGCAAGTTGGAGAAATTGAAAAAAACAGAGACTGTTTAAGGTTTCAGAAACAGCATTAAGCCATTCGGCTGAAACAGGAGAAAAGAATGTAGTAGAAGACGAATATATAGATTTGAGAGATGAAATAAGGAAGGCAGCAAACAATCACGTATGTAAAAAAAAAAAAAGGCCTAGCAGAAATCCCTCGATAACACAGAGATGTTGAACTTAATTGGCGAGGGAATAAAATACATCAACAAATTATGAAGGAGGCCAAGGCGAATACCGATATCAGCCAGTACTAGCCAAAGAAGGGAAAGCTTAAAGGTGGAAGGAATATGTAAAGGTAAACAAATCATAGGAGGAAACAAATCATATGGCATTATTATGGAAAGAGAAGAAGAAATATATGAAAATGACGTGTGAGATATGATACTGCGAGAAGAAATTAACACGGCACTGAAATACCTACGGAGAAATAAGGTTCCTGGAAGAGACAAAATTCCCACAGAATTATTGACATCCTTTGGAGAGCAGTCATGAAAAAACTATTTCACCTGATGTGCAAGATATTGGTAGAGAAAATCCCTCAGACATCAGGAGTAATGTAAGATTTCCAATTCGAAGAAAGCAGTATTATCGGACTATGAGTTTAATAGGTGGTCGTTGCAAAATAGTGACGCGTATTATTCACAGAAGTTTGAAAAAACCGATACAAGCCGACCTCGGGGAAGATCACCTTGGTTTCTGGATAAATGCAGGAACACCTATGGCATTACTGACCCTGCGACTTATCTTGGAAGACAGACTGAAGAAAGGCAAGCCTACGTTTATAGCCTCTGTGTATTTAGGGAAAGCTTTTGCCAATGTTGGCTTGACTACTCATTTGAAATTTTGAAGGTAGCAGACATAGAACACAGGAAGAAAATATTATCTGCAAGAAATACTGCATTTATTTAGTTAAGATCCTCTGGGTTGTTACGCCACTTCATATTTCTTTAAAAGATCGACGTTTCGACCCCTCTGTTGGGAACGTCTTCAGGATCTTGGGGTGTTCACTGTAGATTGAGCACTCTCAGAGACCAGTGTCGCCTTCTCTTACCAAGAGGAGTTTTCCCGCGTTTGGAGAAGTGGGATCACTGGATAAAAATCTTGTGTTTACCATTGGTGGGGCAAGGCATTTATATAGGCCAGTCCAGTAACATTAATGAGGCCACCTGTAAGAAGCCTAAGTAACACCCACTGCTGCGAGACATGCAGGAGGAGAGTCAGTGAGATTCTGGAAGATACCGACAGGGATCTGGAGCCATGTCGACTCCAGGGCCGTGGCGAGGGCACTGGCCAAGGTACGAGCAGTCCTACCTAGGGGGTTGCACAGAGCCTCTAGTGGGTTTAAATCCTAGGAGTTTAGTGGCCAGGAGAGTTCGATAAACTCACGCTGGTGCTCTTCGAACCACGTACGTACACTGTCAGCTATGTGACGCCGATCAATTGCTTCGAACGTCTTCCTGTCGGGACACATTCGTTCTGGAAATCTGTCTCGATACAAACGTACCGCGCCACGGCTATTGCCCCGTGCTAATCCATGCATGAAATGGGCATCCGCCAACTCCGCATTTGTAAACATTGTACTGATTGCAAAACCACGTTCGTGATGAACACTAACCTGTTGATGCTACGTACTGATGTGATTGATGCTAGTACTGTAGAGCAATGAGTCGTATGTCAACACAAGCACCGAAGTCAACATTACCTTCTTTCAATTGGGCCAACTGGCGGTGAATGGAGGAAGTACAGTACATACTGACGAAACTAAAATGAGCTCTAACATGGAAATTAAGCGTTTTCGGACACATGTTCACATAACATCTTTTCTTTATTTGTGTGTGAGGAATGTATCCTGAAAGTTTGGCCGTACCTTTTTGTAGCACCCTGTATACTGTCCGCTGCTGGTGATGCCACCTGCCGCCTGTGAGCGGTTACCTCACGCTGAGTTCGAACATGGCCGGTGGTCACATTAATTTTATTAGACCTTGTAATGAGGACTTAAAAGGGAAGCAGTAGTTGAGATGGGGGAGCAAGGAGATAGCATTGCACTCTCTCGTTTGATTGGGGAGGGGGCTGTTACACAATCTGTACACTGAGCAAGCAAGCAGTAAATGAAAGCGATCACAAATTTGGAAAAGAAATTAAAGTTCAGGAGGAAGGAGTAGTAATGTTGATGTTTGGAGACTGCATTGTAATTCTATCAGATACAACATAGATTTCTGAGAAGAGTTGAATCTAATGGATAGTGTGCTGGGAAGAGATTATTAAGATGAAAGTCAACAGGCGATGCTGAGGTATTAGATCAGGAAATGAGTCACTAAAAGTAGCAGACGAGTTTTGCTTTTTGAGCAGCAAAATAACTGATGATGGAAGAATTAGAGAGGGTATAAAATGCAAACTCGGAACAGCAAGAAAAGCACCCCCATAAAAGAGCAATTCGTTAATATCTAATGCAAATCTAAATGTTAGGAAATCTGGACTGAAAGTATTTGCCTAGATTGCAGCCATGGACGGAAGTAAAACATAAACGGTCAACAATCCGGAAAAGAAGAGAATCTGAATTTTTGAAAAGTGGTGCTACGGAAGAATGCTGAAGATTAGATGGTGCAACAAATTAACTCCTCTCTCATAATCAGAGATGAATGTGTACTCTTTATTACTAATAATGCATATCATCGTTTAAGTAATTACACTTTTCAATTTTTTGAAAATAATTTAGGCACGGAACATCTCTTGCTCTTCACCCTACCTCTTATGAATTGCATCGTGTAAGGACGCCATTGTTCTTGCTAAATGTAATTTTGGTGTAAAAATATGATTAATTAAGCTAGGATATGTTTTATTTCTTATCAAAGGTACCAATTTCATATCTTAATAATATGTAAAACCGTTGTCTATGGTTCAGCTCTTAATAACGTAGGTACCTGATTGGTTTGGTGACGTGTTCGTTACGCACCATTCTTGCTCGCCATTATGCGTACATTTGCATTCTTTATAAGTCTAACTTTCCAATCTACATTTCTTCCCAAGAACTCCGGTTACTGGCTTTGTATAATCCAAAAAATGCTCTTACATTGCACATTATATTATCACGATCCGCCGTGACCAGAATTTTCCGCTCCCCAGTGACGATTCTCACCTGATTTCAAGAAAAAATTAGACCAGCAGGTAACAGAAAGGTTTTGGAAAAGTAGGAGGTTTGGTATTGATGAACACTGATTATTCTAACGATACATATTTCATTAATGTATTCCTGTTGTGGACACTTTTATGTATCCAGAATCCGAATAATTAATCTCTGTAGCATTCAACTACAATATTTTTTTTCAAAATAACTACACTTTTTGAGGAATGCATTACGATGGGTAGATCGAATAACTAACGAGGACTTACTGAACCGAATTGAGGAGAAAAGTAATTTACTCCTTGTGCAGAAAGGTGTGCAGTATGCTGCTGCATCCATGTTCAGTAAGCTAGCACAAGAATTCAAAAATCTACCCGCTTTCAAATCGAAACTGAAGAGTTTCCTCATAGGTAACTCCTTGTATTCTGTCGAGGAGTTCCTTGAAAATTAAGCTGATTCTTGTTCCTTTGTTGATTGCTTTTACTTAAACTTATGCCTTGACTTTTTTGGGTTCAAAAATTTTTATTTTTATCTGTTATTACTTTTACGTTGTAATTTCATGTACAGACACCTCAATTTGGTCCTATGGAACTTGACGTGTAAATAAATAAATATTTTAAAACTTCACTAAAAGAAGGGATCGGTTGATAGGACACATCCTGAGACACCAAAGATTGTCTGGTTAGTAATGGAAGGAAGTAATGGGGATAAAAATTGCAGAATGAGACCAAGGCAGTAAGCAGATTCAGATTTCTGTAGGTTGCTGTAATTAATCGGAGACGAAGAGACCTGCGCAGGATACACTAGCGTGGAAGAGCAGCATGAAACCAGCCTTCGAAATGAAGATTACAACAACAACATATCATACCATTGAAGAAAGAGGAAAGGCAGAGATACAGGGGCAGTAGACAAGAGAGGAAGAGGGAGATAGTACAAACGTTGGTGGCTGGATATTTTAGGTGTCGTATCGGGCTGTTATAAGAATGGCGTAAAAAATAATTCGCCTCGTCGATGGATTGCAATTTACATTTCAACAGAGGTAACGTAATCAATTTAACACAGTCTAACCCATACAATCATGCCACTCCCGCTTATTTCTGTAGTTATACTCCGCGACAGAAGCGCTCCCAAGCGGCCAGCAGGCTACACTTCCGAGAACGGTACCCGATGAGCGTGAACAGTACCGTTTATATTGATTTGTAACAAATTTTCTACAGTGGAAGGCATATGAAGTGCCATAAAATTGACAATAACTAATAAATGAAACATTTGTCTTTCTTTGCGTCCTAAGGACAATGGGAAGTGTAAAATGGTTTATTACATGATAATTTAGCTATGATTTTCTTGTAACCTACAGATATTCACTGAAGAACGTCGTTTTCTTTTAACGATAAAAAAATGATAAGTAAACGCCAGAAGACCTGACCTTTTGCAAAAAGATATCGTAAACCTACTCAAGATGTGGAATTTTTTTCACTACGCTTCCTCTCAAATCAGTGAATGTAGGACTTAGAAAATTTGAATGGAATGCAATAACTAGATTGTTTAACGTAGCAAACAAGCCACCAAAGCTGTAGCTGAGGGGAAAACCACACAAGTGATAATAAAACGACAAAAGGAAGAAAACTGTTTCCCAGTACAGAAGAAACCAATTCCACTATTGTTGCTATGTTTGAACCATAAACGGCAAGAATTTTCAACACATTCACTTCTGAAGCGAAATTGGTTACATTTACAAAAATACTCGTGCATTGGAAAGTCAAGGGAAGTGTAAGAATGTGCGAATCATTAGACTCCATACAAAACTGTTACGTGTCAAGACAAGTGCCTATCACAATAAGAACAGACAGCCAACAGAAATA
This sequence comes from Schistocerca gregaria, assembly GCF_023897955.1. Lineage (NCBI taxonomy): Eukaryota > Metazoa > Arthropoda > Insecta > Orthoptera > Acrididae > Schistocerca > Schistocerca gregaria. The sequence continues at coordinate 476,332,966 of NC_064921.1, forward strand.
AATGTTTGTCATATATGAAATATGTGTTTATATTCCGGGTAGTAGAGGTTTATCTCACTAGGGGTAAGATAGATACTGCCTACAGGAAAATTAAAGAGACCTTTGGAATCAACATGGATTCCGGAAACAGCGATCGTGTGAGACCCAACTCGCTTTATTTGTTCATGAGACCCAGAAAATATTAGATACAGGCTTCCAGGTACATGCTGTTTTCCTTGACTCCCGGAAGGCGTTCGATACAGTTCCATACTGTCGCCTGATAAACAAACTTAGAGCCTACGGAATATCAGACCAACTGTGTGATGGATTGAAGAGTTTTTAGCAAACAGAGCGCATCATGTTGTTCTCAATGGAGAGACGTCTACAGACGTTAAAGTAACCACTGGCGTGCCACAGGGGATTGTTATGGGACCATTGCTTTTCACAATATATACAAATGACCTAGTAGATAGTGTCGAAAGTTCCATGCTGCTTTTCGCGGATGATGCTATAGTATACAGAGAAGTTGCAGCACTGGAAAATTGCATAGAAATGCAGGAAGATCTGCAGCGGATAGGCACTTGGTGCAGGGAGTTGCAACTGACCCTTAACATAGACAAATGTAATATATTGCGAATACATAGAAAGAAGGATCCTTTATTGTATGATTATATGATAGCGGAACAAACACTGGTAGCAGTTACTTCTGTAAAATATCTGGGAGAATGCGTGCGGAACGATTTGAAGTGGAATGATCATATAAAATTAATTGTTGGTAAGGCGGGTACCAGTTTGAGATTCATTGAGAGAGTTCTTGGAAAATGTAGTCCATCAACAAAGGAGGTGGCTTACAAAACACTCGTTCGACATATACTTGAGTATTGCTCATCAGTATGGGATACGTACCAGGTCGGGTTGACGGAGGAGATAAAGAAGATCCAAAGAAGAGCGGCGCATGTCGTCACAGGGTTATTTGGTAAGCGTGATGGCGTTACGGAGATGTTTAGCAAACTCAAGTGGCAGACTCTGCAAGAGAGGCGCTCTGCATCGCAGTGTAGCTTGCTGTCCAGGTTTCGAGAGGGCGCGTTTCTGGATGAGGTATCGAATATATTGCCTCCCCCTGCTTACACCTCCCGAGGAGATCACGAATATAAAATTAGAGAGATTCGAGCGCGCACGGAGGCTTTCCGGCAGTCGTTCTTCCCGCGAACCATACGCGACTGGAACAGGAAAAGGAGGTAATGACAGTGGCACGTAAAGTGCGCACCGCCACACACCGTTGGGTGGCTTCCGGAGTATAAATGTAGATGGAGATGTAAGACAGAACCACTTGTATGAATATCAAGAGCTGAGATGGAAACACCGTTCTAAGCAAAGAAGGGAAAGCACAAAGGTGGAAGGAGTATATAGAGGGTCTATACAAGGGCGATGTACTTCAGGGCAAAATTATGGAAATGGACGAGGATGTAGATGAAGATGAAATGGGAGACATGATACTGCGTGAAGAGTTTGACATAGCACTGAAAGACCCCGGGAATAGACAACATTCCATTAGAACTCCTGTTAGCCTTGGAAGAGCCAGCCCTGACAAAACTGTACCATCTGGTGAGCAAAATGTATGAGACAGGCGAAACACCCTCAGACTTCAAGAAGAATATAATAATTCCAAGCCCAAAGAAAGCAGGTGTTGACAGATGTGAAAATTACCAAACTATCAGTGTAATAAGTCACGGGTGCAAAATACTAACGCTAATTCTTTACAGACGAATGGAAAAACTGGTAGAAGCCGACTTCTGGGAAGATCAGTTTGGATTCAGTAGAAATATTGGAACGCGTGAGGAAATGCTGACCCTACGACGTATCTTAGAAGCTAGATTAAGAAAAGGCAAACCTACATTTCTAGCATTTTTAGACTTAGAGAAAGCTTTTGACAATGTCGACTGCAATGCTTTCTTTCAAATTCTGAAGGTGGTAAAATACAGGGAGCGAAAGGCTATTTACAATTTGTACAGACACCAGATGGCAGTTATAAGAGTCGAGGGACATGAAAGGGAAGCAGTGGTTGGGGAGTGAGTGAGACTTGGCTGTAGCCTCTCCCCAGTCTCAGGACTGAAGACCAGAACAACAACATTCCGGGTTACTACCCGCAGTCATATATATATATATTGTATATTGAGCAAGCAGTAAAGGAAACAAAAGAAAAATTCGGAGTAGGTATTAAAATCCATGGAGAAGAAATAAAAACTTTGAGGTTCGCCGATGACATTGTAAATCTGTCAGAGACAGCAAAGGACTTGGAAGAGCAGTTGAACGGAATGGACAGTGCCTTGAAAGGAGGATATAAGATGAACATCAACAAAAGCAAAACGAGGATAATGGAATGCAGTCGAATTAAGTCGGGTGATGCTGAGGGAATTAGATTAGGAAATGAAACACTTAAAGTAGTAAAGGAGTTTTGCTATTTGGGGAGCAAAAAAACTGATGCTGGTCGAAGTAGAGGGGATATAAAATGTAGACTGGTAATGGCAAGGAAAGCATTTCTGAAGAAGAGAAATTTGTTAACATCGAGTATAGATTTAAGTGTCAAGAAGTCGTTTCTGAAAGTATTTGTATGGAGTGTGGCCATGTATGGAAGTAAAACATGGACGATAAATAGTTTGGACAAGAAGAGAATAGAAGCTTTTGAAATGTGCTGCTACAGAAGAATGCTAAAGATTAGATGGGTAGATCACAGACTAGATTAGATGGGTAGATCACATGACTAGAAGAAGGGATACGTTGGCAGGACATGTTCTGAGGCATCAAGGGATCACCAGTTTAGTATTGGAGGGCAGCGTGGAGGGTAAAAATCGTAGCGGGAGACCAAGAGATGAATACGCAAAGCAGATTCAGAAGGATGTAGGTTGCAGTAGGTACTGGGAGATGAAGAAGGTTGCACAGGATAGAGTAGCATGGAGAGCTGCATCAAACCAGTCTCAGGACTGAAGACCACAACAATAACATTCCAGGTAGTATAAACTGCAGTCATATACACTCCTGGAAATTGAAATAAGAACACCGTAAATTCATTGTCCCAGGAAGGGGAAACTTTATTGACACATTCCTGGGGTCAGATACATCACATGATCACACTGACAGAACCACAGGCACATAGACACAGGCAACAGAGCATGCACAATGACAGCACTAGTACAGTGTATATCCACCTTTCGCATCAATGCAGGCTGCTATTCTCCCATGGAGACGATCGTAGAGATGCTGGATGTAGTCCTGTGGAACGGCTTGCCATGCAATTTCCACCTGGCGCCTCAGTTGGACCAGCGTTCGTGCTGGACGTGCAGACCGCGTGAGACCACGCTTCATCCAGTCCCAAACATGCTGAATGGGGGACAGATCCGGAGATCTTGCTGGCCAGTGTAGTTGACTTACACCTTCTAGAGCACGTTGGGTGGCACGGGATACATGCGGACGTGCATTGTCCTGTTGGAACAGCAAGTTCCCTTGCCGGTCTAGGAATGGTAGAACGATGGGTTCGATGACGGTTTGGATGTACCGTGCACTATTCAGTGTCCCCTCGACGATCACCAGAGGTGTACGGCCAGTGTAGGAGATCGCTCCCCACACCATGATGTCGGGTGTTGGCCCTGTGTGCCTCGGTCGTATGCAGTCCTGATTGTGGCGCTCACCTGCAAGGCGCCAAACACGCATACGACCATCATTGGCACCAAGGCAGAAGCGACTCTCATCGCTGAAGACGACACGTCTCCATTCGTCCCTCCATTCACGCCTGTCGCGACACCACTGGAGGCGGGCTGCACGATGTTGGGGCGTGAGCGGAAGACGGCCTAACGGTGTGCGGGACCGTAGCCCAGCTTCATGGAGACGATTGCGAATGGTCCTCGCCGATACCCCAGGAGCAACAGTGTCCCTAATTTGCTGGGAAGTGGCAGTATGGTCCCCTACGGCACTGCGTAGGATCCTACGGTCTTGGCGTGCATCCGTGCGTCGCTGCGGTCCGGTCCCAGGTCGACGGGCACGTGCACCTTCCGCCGACCACTGGCGACAACATCGATGTACTGTGGAGACCTCACGCCCCACGTGTTGAGCAATTCGGCGGTACGTCCACCCGGCCTCCCGCATGCCCACTATACGCCCTCGCTCAAAGTCCGTCAACTGCACATACGGTTCACGTCCACGCTGTCGCGGCATGCTACCAGTGTTAAAGACTGCGATGGAGCTCCGTATGCCACGGCAAACTGGCTGACACTGACGGCGGCTGTGCACAAATGCTGCGCAGCTAGCGCCATTCGACGGCCAACACCGCGGTTCCTGGTGTGTCCGCTGTGCCGTGCGTGTGATCATTGCTTGTACAGTCCTCTCGCAGTGTCCGGAGCAAGTATGGTGGGTCTGACACACCGATGTCAATGTGTTCTTTTTTCCATTTCCAGGAGTGTATATTCTAAAGTATTTCTTCACGAATAAGTTGTAGCTTACGACACTTAATCAGCTGAGATTCGGCATCTTCTTTCACATTTATTTCACGATCATTCATGTCTTTTGATAACTTACTAGAGTTGGAACGCAAAAATATAATAACTATTTCGTTAATTCAGAAGAAAAACAATTAAAAACAAACGTTAATATTAAGGCTGCTTTCTCACCGCTAGGGGCGCTAGTGTCATTCCAGCTGTCAGATGGTAACAGTTTTCGCAGCTGTGTGTGTCGCGTTTGTTTGACAGTGGTGTAGACTTACGAAGGATGGTCATAGTTTTCATTATCATCTTGAAAAACTGAAATTTCATAACTAAGATTTTGTTTATTTGTAGGTACATTCTGGAGTGCCGATAGACATTAAAATCCTCGAGCCACAGTCCTGTATCACACCGCTAGAGGAAACAAAACTACACTGTGCATCTCTACTTAACAGTGGGCTGCTCCGTGTTGTCCTGGGTCTTCTAGCGGCGCGAGGTTTTTAAAGTGTGTCAAGGTTGCAGACTGTAACTGCAAATAATCAGAAAAGGAATAATATAACTTTTATAAAAATTTATGACCATCCCTCGTATGTATGCCAGTAACAAGATCCGATAAATAAATGGATAAGGAACAGACAACTCTTTCAGAAAGCAAGCTAAGGGGGAGGAAAGTAGGAGAAAGGAAGGCAAACACGTTACATATTTTAAATGATTCATTGAGGATGAATAATAATTGATCGAGGTAAGTACATCCTTGGAAGAACATCATCATATTATCATGCTTACATAGCGTCATTGGTTAATGAATTGTTGTGGATAGTCAGATCGTTCTATATTATATCAGAGAAATTTTCTTTTAATAAGAACTTCTGCAGAATAAGATTTCAGTGCACTCACTCTTTATGGTTATAAAATCAATAGTCACTCCTTACAGCCTTGAAATCAAACTTTGATACGATATTTTTCCAGTAACACTTCTGAGATTACCTGTTGTCCATGGTGAGAGACAACGCCTAAAATTTGGAATTCTCGGTACACAGTTGACACTATGACTATGTGTATGGAAGCAGCCTACTCACTCCGTATAAAATTCACATCAGTCTTTCTATTGTGTGCCAGCTAGTCCGCTGTAACTAGCTCTGACGTCATAAATGTGGCGCAATACTTTAAAAATCAAGTAAATAACCTGAAACGTTGCTAGCATGTCAGGAGTAATACTAAATCAATATGTGTTGATTATCAGTTCAATAAATTTAACCATTTTCGAAATTTGGACGTTTTTTTGTAAAAATTATTGGCGCAATAGAGCTAGAAACTTGAAAATTAATATTTAGATTCCTATTGCACAATAATTTAGTAGAAACAGTATTCTGGATCTCACAAATTAAAATTTTAGTTGAAATTCATGATTTTCTGGTTTTTGTATTAAAAATTAAGGAAGCAAGAAAGATTAAGTAGGCGAATAAATAAAGCTAGGATGTTTAAATTTATGTAGAAGGGAGATCCGCTATAATCATAAAGATGTGAGAAGTTTCAACAGAATAACTATAAAACTATAGCGATAGCGTATCTCCGAAGGGCAAGTTCGGAGCTCGTCTGCTGCGTGTAGTGTAATTAAATAATTTTATTATGATTACTTACCTGTGTGCTGATTGCACATTTAAATTGAGAGCTTCATCGGCCATCAGAAAAAGAAGCAATGATTTATTCAATAACTTAAAGTGGTGCATTACTAGCCCTGCGGCTAGTCGGGAGAGCGGATTAGATCAGGCGTTCTCTTAGCCGTCCGCACCGCGGCTTTATATATAAGAACGCTGCGCTGATTGGCGCACCACCTGTGCCGGGAGTCGCGTCGCGTCGGTATCATTGCTATAAACAGCTTCGGATGCCGTAATAAGTTACTCGGGATATGCGATACATGAAATCGTTTTCGAGTGAAGTGTTAATTCTGGGATGACTATAATGATCTTTCTTCAGTTTGCGTATGTCGTATTTTCACGTGCCGCCGCGGGACATACATTCTACCATTATTTAGCGTGGCGTTTGATGAACATTATTATCAAATGATGGCGAGCATTCACTAAAACATTTAATTTGGACAGTTATAGTTGCATCAGTGCATTAGACTCTGAACTGATCTGTTAGTTGGATTGTGTGGATTCTTTTTGGTCTGTGACTTAACATTTTAGAGAGAATCGTTTTTGATTATGAATCCCAGACAATCTCCTAATTCCTCAGAGCTATAAGCTGTAGCTATAAATGTATTTCTCAGATGAAGTGGGCACTAGGAATTCTTATTACAGGCTTCACGTTTTGCTAATCACTTTCTGGTTGCCAATATTGTAGTTAGAGAGCCAGTGGCCGGCCGCGGTGGTCTAGCGGTTCTAGGCGCTCAGTCCGGAGCCGAGCGACTGCTACGGTCGCAGTTTCGAATCCTGCCTCGGGCATGGATGCGTGTGATGTCCTTAGGTTAGTTAGGTTTAAGTAGTTCTAAGTTCTAGGGGACTGATGACCATAGATGTTAAGTCCCATAGTGCTCAGAGCCATTTGAACAATTTTTTTCTTTTTTTAGAGAGCCAGTGTTGAGAACCGCAACAACAGCAATAAATAAATAAAAAGGAACAAATATAACAATTTATTCCACCCGCCGCCTCACATATGGTGCATCGGCCGGGAAAAACAAAACATTTAATAACAATTTATCCACCCGCCGCCCTACATATGGATCTGGGAATACTGAATTCCCTAACGATTTCCGAAGTGGATTGTCCCATGTATCTGGATACCATTCCACGTTCAAAGTCTGTTGATTCCCATTTTGGGGCCATAATCACTTCGGAAACTTTTTCACATGAATCATCTGAATACAAATGACATCTCCCCCGATGCGCTGCCATTTTATACGTTACGTACGCGATACTACCGCCATCTGTATATGTGCATACCGCTATTCCATGTCTTCCGTGATCTCAGTGTAATCTAGTTAACTGTTATTTATTTTGCGTTGATGACCATAACTGATGGACCATTAAAGTTATATCTGACGAGAGTAGTTGCCCGATGATCCAATCATAACGACTCTTCATCGAGTATTTAGAGTCTGGTGATATAGAACGAATTATCCGGGTACCTATCTTACTTGATTAGGGAAATCACTGAAAACTGAAAACCATGGTGTTTGTATGAGGATTTGAAACCAACTACCCACGAATTCGGGTTTTAGATACTACGTCGGTTCTTTTCGGTCTGAATTGTCATTGGATCGTCACAGCAGAATTAAGTTATTCTGGGACTTCTTTATGGGTACTTAATTCTGAGAAGCGGATAGTTTTTGCCTTCTCGTGGCAGTAAATGTAACTGCCAACTAAGCACGCACGGGTTTATTAAGTTTGCCATTTCTGTTTTCGCCACCACTTAAAACAGCAGGATTGTCTTCAAGGAACGGTAATTGTTCCCTACACTTTTTTCCCCTCTTTACATCAAGAGGAACTTTAGGAAACGCAAGTAATTTCGTGACGACGTCTCCACTACTCCATCATCCTTTACTGTGTATCCATTCTTCTTCGTGGTTTTTGTTTGCTGAGAGTTCTGACATACTGTCTTTCATTTAATATCCTCAGTTGGTTTATTCATCATTGCGGATGTAGTTAGCTAAGAAGTGTGATGCTCCCTTGCTATTTATTGTCGGATATGTTCATTTCTTTCTTTCGGAATTTTCGTGTTCTTTCTGTTTTTTTTTTTTTTTTTTTTTTTTTTTTTCTACAGCTTTCATCAGTCATCAACGCAGCTTTCTCACGTTTTATTATTGCTTTCCCCGTGAGTTAGTAAAATATTTGTCTCATATCTACTCTGTTTCCCGTAACTTAACTTTTAATTAGCACGCTAGGGTTCTTCATTTCGTCACAATTGGTTGCTTTTTCTTAAATGTAAACCGCATTAAATGTTCTTTCTGATACATAATATTACAAGAAAACGGTCTTTTCTCCAGGGAATTATGTTTGTAACTGAATAAACCAAGTTCCGACATTTTTATAAAGAGTAAAGGCTGATTTTACCGTAGTGCTTTCTATGCTTGATAGGAAAAAATCGCCGCTGTAAATAATCCTATTTTACAAATTTATTGGTTTCTGGGGAACAGTTATCATTTGTTATTCTGTATTTATTTATGGTATAATTCCTCATTGAATTGTTCAAGCCATATTTTACATTAGAATTCTATTAGTGGTTTTCAATCTCATCCAGGACTTTACTAATTGAAACTGTTTGGCAGTTATTCTAACTCTGAAACAAAACTCGCAAAAGAAAAATGATATGACTCGTTGTATCAATGCAAACAGAGCTGAGGTCACAAAAGGCACTTTCAAAATTTTGTTGAGCCATACTATAATACAAAGAAAACAGGAGGTACAAACAAAATATTTTTCTCCGCCTTTGACGACAGTATAAATTTGGCAACATTTACAAGGCTGCTGTAAACTAAGTGAAAGCTTCATTTGCAACCTAACTAACTACAGAAGTCGCAATTATTTGGATGTCCGTTGAAATTGAATGCCAAAGACTTCACATGGACCGTGATTGCTCCAAACTCTACCGGAACTAACAGCACAAGGTGACCTCTCTTTCTCATAATTATAGTATTATAGCCTGTAAAAAAAAAAAAAAGTGAGTCACGATGATACGTAGCAGTATAATCTTCAACAGTCTGAACACGCGTTCTCTTCCGCTTATCGAGACACTGGACTCCGACTACCCAAATCACTCTCAATATTTAGATTTCCGTCATCTCCCTTAATCACTTAACCCACATATTGAGCAACTTGAGATTAAAGCTCATATTTTGCACGCATGTTTGCTTTCAGATTATAATCTTTTGGAAAAGGATTCTGTCTTCCTTTATTTTCACCAATACACCCAGAATGAGATTTTCACTCTGCAGCGGAGTGTGCGCTGATATGAAACTTCCTGGCAGATTAAAACTGTGTACCCTACCGAGACTCGAACTCGGGACCTTTGCCTTTCGCGGGCAAGTGCTCTACCAACTGAGCTACCGAAGCACGACTCACGCCCGGTACTCACAGCTTTACTTCTGCCAGTACCTCGTCTCCTACCTTCCAAACTTTACAGGAGCTCTCGTGCGAACCTTGCAGAGGTAGGAGACGAGGTACTGGCAGAAGTAAAGCTGTGAGAACCGGGGGAGACTCGTGCTTCGGTAGCTCAGTTGGTAGAGCACTTGCCCGCGAAAGGCAAAGGCCCTTAGACTTGCACCAGGCGAACGGCCTACCCGACGGGAGGCCCTAGCCACACGGCGTTTTCATTTCCTCTTCCACCTATCTGTGCCTGCCGCCTCCTTGCCCCTCACTGCCTTCTCTCTCCACTTTACCACGCCCACCCCAATAGGAGGGTGGTGCTTCTTTCCCCTACAATAGTTCCTTCCAGATTGTAGCTAATATGTGTAGGAAGTCTGATTGAAATCGTTCCAGGAGCTCAGGATGAGCTTTTTACTGTGTCTTTGCCTGCATACGTCAGTGACAAATTTCACACATATTTAGACCCATATTTCACCTGCATTTGTAGCGAATTTCGCCCTGCAGTTTCATTGTCACGCAGCTCGCTGTCGTATCGCCTGAACTATTTGCTGTACAACGAAATAGCTTTGGAGGTACATCCAGTGTTACATGTGGCTGCTGTCTGCGTAATATGTTGCGAATAGATGTAATAGCAAATAAGCAATAAATTAAAACGCCATACATGAAGGCGCAGTTTTTCACGCATCTCGGTATTTGACGTCGTGTCTCCTAAACCTCGTTTTGGACAACGATGTCATTTTGTAGGTTCATTCAGAAATATATATATAAATAGAGTCTGCAAAATATGTTGCGAATAGAGTTAGTGGTAAAGAAAAAGAAGCTAAAACATAGTGCATAAAGCTGTAGCTTTTCACGGGTTCATTGGTTATGACGTCATATCTCCTAACCAGAGTGTCGAACAATAATATAATTTTTTTTTGTACATTCAGTGGTGTACGTGAGTACTCTCAGCAAAATGTGTTATAATATAGTTAGTAGTTAATAAGTAATAAATTGAAACTTTATGTTTCATGCGCAGTTTTACTGCATGAATGGGAAAATGTAAGAAGCGATAAACTTTATTTCTTTCATCATTTTGTGGGGATCATCAGCGAAGAAGAGTCTCGTGAATACATAAATTGTATGGATTTTGTTTCGTGAAGGAAAAACTCTTTTTTATTTTTATCCTTGAGGAAATTGCATATTTCCCCCTCAGGGGGTAATTACGGCCAGGCTGAGAACTGTTGTGTGCGACAGTTTCAACTGTCGCACGTTCCAGAACGGGCTGCAGGCTTGCGTGGGCCGGTGGGCAGCGGCGAGCCGTGGCGAGCAGGCGCGACCGCCGTCCAGCGAAGTCAGCCGGCAGCCGGCAGCCGGACCCCGCGAGCTGTTCCCGTTATGCGAGGCGGCGCGGCGGGCCACACAGTGTACCGGCCGCGTTTCTCGTACCGGGAGTCCGGAATCTGTACAGGCTGTCTCCGCTTCTCGCAGCCCCTCGTCAGGTCACGCGTCTGAGATGGGGCGGGCGTTATGTGCGGAATGGAAAGGGCGTCTCGTTTCGCTTTCCGAATTTGTCTTCCGTTGCGTTTCGCCTGATCTGGATTTGAATTCAGGGAGGTCATTTCTAGGGTTCCGTGCCTCAGTTCGTAAAAAAAAAAAGAAAAAAAAAACCACCACACCTTATAGGACCACTTCGACGTCCATCTGTGTGTCTGTCTGTATGACTGTTAAGACCCCTTTTCTCAGGAATGGGCATACGTATAAAGTTGAAATTTATGTAGTCTGTAAATAGTCTTAAGATCCTTGGCGGTGTGAAAAATTTATAATTCTAAGTCAATATAATCAAAATATACGGCCGTTTATGTCACATATTCGAAAACTCATTCATAAAAACCTAGAGACGAACTGATACATTCGCGTCGATTATGGTGGTTTAGCAGCACACCCGTTCCCCTAGAGCAGTGATTGGGTTGGGTTGGGTTGGGATGATTTGGGGGGGGGGGGGGGAAGAGACCAATCTGCGAGGTCATCGGTCTCATCAGATTAGGGAAGGACGGGGAAGGAAGTCGGCCTTGCCCTTTGAAAGGAACTATTCCGACATTTGCCTGGAGCGAGTTAGAGAAATCACGGAAAACCTAAATTAGGATGGTCGGACGCGGGATTGAACCGTCGTTCTCCCGAATGCTAGTCCAGTGTGCTAATCACTGCGCCACTTCGCTCAGTGTAGCAGTGATTCTTGAGCTTTCTGAAACAATGACCCCTGAGTGCAACCATTCTCAACGTTACCGCCTAACTTAACTTTAGAATGTAAACATGTTTTCTGGGAATATTGTAATTTTTAAAATGGAAGAACAGAAATTATATTCATTTTTATGGGTGCTTTTTTAAGCCAAAATGATACAATGAAACAATTGTTGCTGTTTATTTCTAAGAACATTTTTTGAAGAACGATGAAGCAATTTTCAGTGCATCACGAGGGTTACCTATGACTCCATCTCAGAAAAAAAGGTAACAGTCCACACTGAGGATTGACACGCTTCCTCTTCCTACGACACCTGCTCCATCCATTCTCTGCACTCTGATTTAAAATCAACCAATGCAAAATTTGTGCGCTATACTTAGGCCTGCTGTTTGTGCATCACTTGATTGTTGGGTTCCTCACTTCCGAACTTTCTGAAATTGAAAGACATCAAGCTGCCATGCTTTGCGCCTCACCACAGCCATTATTAATAATAATAATAACTATAATACAGTGTAGGTCCTATAACAACTTAGTGGCCGTTACATAATTACTGTTGTGTTTTGCTGTCCAGTGGTTCGTTTATTTTTACGAAGGGAATAAAGAAGCAAACTATGGTCTATTGTGGGAACCACCTACAACTTGGACAAGGTGTTTTCATTAGATATCTAAGCATATGTACCCTATGCGTCTCAATTCCAGTGTCACAGATGCAACGCACAAAGTATGTATGCAGTGGATGGGTTGCGTGAGGAAGTTCTTCAAAGTATCGTTTCAAACATTAATGTTAGTGTTTGAAGAAAAATCCAGTTGTTGGCAACTTATATAATCAGTATTACAGTCTAACAAAATAGTGATAATATTGTTTTTTTAAATAATTTAGTGTCATGGCTGAAACGCAATTCAACCCTGTTGTTTTTTCCCCTCAGAAAATTAGATTTGTCCCTCTGGAGGTAGTTAACCCCAGGCTGGGAACTCGTGTGCTAGACTGTGCAAAGCTAGCACTGAGCGTGCTGCCGCATGTCCTAACTTTTGTTTTCTGTTGTATGGATCATTTTAGACGACTGCCAAGATGGTTCCTTTAAAGATCTCGCTGTAATCTTCTGCTCCCGTCATCAATCTCAGTAATGGTTACACCGCTGTCTAAATAGGTTATCAAGCTCTAGCGTTGATCTTCTTCTGGTCTCTGGCACCTCAATAGCTGCCGCCGTCTGACGGATTCGCCTGATTTCCGCGACAACGCGGACGCTATCATCCATCACAATGCACGGCGTGGTCTTCTCTTCGTGGTACCGGACATCTGTGGTGCGATTTGATCAACGATCGACTCACACGTCCTCAGGTGGTCACTGTACACTGACAGGCGGCTATGCACAGAAACCTAGTTGGGGATAGTTGCGAAGCGTCTTGCGGTACCTCACTGTGCGAGCAGCCACTCTGTGAGAGAACGGAAATATATCTCGCAGCCGCCGAACGATTAGTGATGCAGGAATTAGAGAGCTGCTGCATTTGACACGCTGGACGAGTGTGACGCGCCGGACAACAACGTACGAGCTGTAGTCGTGTTCCCTCCAAAAAGTGTGTGTAGCTAACCGATCAGAGTTTCATGTTACGCCGCGGTGTCAGTCACCTGATTCAGCTTTGTGGACAAATTGTAGAAAGCAAGTTAGAATGTCAGCATTCCGAAAGCTCTCGTCTGTCAACGTTTCTGCTGCTGTCCCTGTAATACTTGTCGCCAGGTTATAAGCCGTCGGTGTAAGAACGAGCACGATAAGCGTCTGCTCAAACTACTGGGCTAATAAGAGATGGAGATGTGAATGATGTGAAGGATAGGATGACATGTGGTATCAGAAAGTTAAATTTAACGCAGGGACAAAAGTGCAGTCTGCAAGCACTTACACCCGAATCCGAAATACTGAGTCTTGAAGTGAGACTCTTGCATTCAAGAGAAAACAGTGTCTTCCTATATTCTGAGTTTGTTTCCTATAGTTACATTCCTGTTGCTCTCAACCAGCTAATTCGTATGTATGTGCAGCTATTGACTATTTCACGACTTTCCTAACACTTCTCTACGTCTACATCTTACACGCTACTCTTTTTTGCTTATGTCTTATTCTTTTTTTGCGGTTCCGTATCTCAATGGATAAAGAAGGAAGGAAAGAAGTTTGAGTTTAACGTCCTGTCGACACCGAGGTCAGTACAGACGGGTCAGTTGGTAAAAAACAGAACACTCGTCTGTCTGGCTGTTACGGCCCCTTCCTCTCAGGAACAAGTACAGGTATCAAGTTCAAATTTATATCAAGCAGCAAGATGTATTGTCCATAGGGGGTGTGAAAAATTTATGCCTCCAAGTGCAGTCAAAAGAGACGGCCTGTTATGTGACACACTTTGATACTCACAAACTCACTCATCAAAACATGTAGGATACCTCCTGTTGACCTAAAATCAAGGTTCCGGAGAATAAATAAAGAAAAAAGTCGAAAACAGTTAACTTGTAATTATATCTCACAAAAATACTTCTTGCCATTTGTTGTCTGTCTGACTCTTTAAGACCATCTTTTCCCAGGCAGCCACGCTGAAATTTATGTCAAATGCTAAGGTCTAGGGTCCTCTGTCGGTGTAAATAACTCAAACTTCTAAGCCAAGGCGCTCAAAGGTACGGCCATGTGTCTCGCATATTTTGATACTCGCAAACTCACTCATCAAAACCCATTGATGAACCAATACATGCAGTTCGGGCTTGATGGTTTAACTGTAAAGCGCACACCGGAAGCCGCGAGATCTTGGTTGAACCAAAGATTTTTCGATCTTCGCTTTTGTGGAATCCACCAGAAGTGGGTGCCTATGAATAGGCGTGTGTTTAGGCAGATAGCAGAATTGACTGGAAGCACTTGCAATCAGAATAGCATCGTGAGTTTACTTAACTTCAAACAGCAAGTCCTAGAGAGTCAGTTAATCAGACGGCAGTCGTCAAACATAATCACACTGACAGACAGACTACTATAAACACTGTTGAGGCTTCGGCTGACTCCGCCAGTTGGCTGGACGGGCCTCGTTGCGGCGTCTTTTATGCCGGTCCCGTGGCGGTGCTAATGACGCGAGAAGGTGTGTACTCGAGCCGGCCGCTGATTGGCTGGGCCGTCCATGCTTTAGGCCAACCTCGGTATCCGTTCTGCTGTTTTGGCGTCGATACTACGTTATTACATTCTACCCTCAACTCCTCTCGTGAAAAACTCCAAGTCGCCGTCGTATGTTGGCGGGAATAACAGCGGGTAGGCGAAAGTCTGGATACAGGTGGCGATACTCAGGAGACAGGGGCCAAAATTGCAGCCGATACCGAATGGCCGGAAACGTCGAGCTGTAAAACAAGCCGTACGTTACGCACTCACATCCAGGGGCAGAGCATTATCTCCCGTCAGTGAAGGCGACACAGCGCCGGGAGATAATGCACTGACCACTGGAAGGCGGCAGGGCTAAAGGGGGCCGGCCAACTTTTGCGGATGCGGTTGGGGCTGCGGTGATGCCGACGGCGACAGCGGCGCGGAACCAGGAGCCGAAGGCGGCCGAGAATGCACGAATCTGGAAAGGAAAAACCCACGGCAGGATCGAGCAGCCCTACAAGCGAAGCTGATTCTGTTAACGCTTCTGCAACCTGATGGGAGCCTGTGGTACATAGAGGGAGCGTCCCAACACTCTCGATAAATATATATGTTTTTCGATAGGGTCCGCCTTTAGCAAAACACAGTTTTGTTTTTTAACCCAAACATGTTTCACTGCAGTTGCAGCATCCTCAGTGGGCTTTTATTTTCCATCTGTTAAAGATAAAGAACGTTCTTTGTTGTTTTGTATACATGTAGCTATTAGTTTTTTTTTAATGTAATTATAGATATTTGAAAAAACACATAAATTATGAAAATCCATACCTTATTTACCACATGGTGTGGTTTTTCTGACGCCTTGTGTTTCTACAATGACCGACAGTTTGTCATCTGCAACCACTTATACCTTAAAGTAGATAAATTGTTTAATCCAAAATTACGATTTGAAGAACTATGTTATTATTATGCCTGAAATTATTTAATTCTATGTGTTTGTGTGTGTGTGTGAGTCTCTATTTACATGGTGTTTCACTTACTCTTTTTTCGTCTTCATCTCTGTCAAACACTGAATATTGAGTTGCCACTGCCACTGTCACTGTCACTCACTGTTTCACTGTTTATCAGCTATAAAAACAAAACATGGCTGGCAGTGGAACAGCTGGAGGTGTAAAAACAAGATGGCTGACAGTGGAACAGTTGAAGGTGTTCCTGGCGGCTGTTTTGAAGCTTTCAGAGGTGACTGAGATATTTTTACTTTTTTTTATTATTATTATTCTTTTTAGTGTGTGTTTGTGTGTGTGTGTGTGTGTGTGTGTGTGTGTGTAAAAGGGGGAGACAGAGAGAGAAAGAGAGGGAGAGAGAAAGGGAGGGAGAGAGAGATTTTAGGTTTCAGGATCTTTTTTTTCTGGTGGTTGGGGGAGGGGGGTTAAGATCTCTATAGGTTGGTTTTGTCTGTTAATTCTTTGAGGG
This sequence comes from Schistocerca gregaria, assembly GCF_023897955.1. Taxonomy (NCBI): domain Eukaryota; kingdom Metazoa; phylum Arthropoda; class Insecta; order Orthoptera; family Acrididae; genus Schistocerca; species Schistocerca gregaria. The sequence continues at coordinate 476,349,290 of NC_064921.1, forward strand.
CAGAGAACAGAGTGCCATTGCAGAGAGCTGTGTTTGGGTTAAAAAACAAAACTGTGTTTTGCTAAAGGCGGACCCTATCCAAAAACATATATATTGTTAAAGCAAACACGGAAAAAAGAGCTTCAATACCAAGATGATTACTCTCGATAAAGCCTCATTCCCAGTTCCTGTGTATGAAAAGAGAAGACAACTTTAGAGCTCCGCGGAAGGTGCAGCAACCGAAGCAGTGTTCGATGTCGGCTGCCACGCAAAAGTTCCGCTGGTGACTGGCCGTTGCTTGCCTGGGAACAGTAGGATGAGAGGAAGATCACTAACGCCTGGTCTCGCGTATGGGAATTGCGTAATTTGTCCATCTGGTGCTTGAACATTCGGACGATAGGTTCCGCTTCACCATTAGAGTGAGGATAGAAGGATGCCTTCGTCACATGCTTGATGCCGTTGGCGTCACAAAACTGTTGAAATTCTGACGAAGTGATATGGAGTCCATTGAGAGTAAGGTCTGCAGCCGTTTCCTGAGCAATCTGACGGTGGTGTCTGGGAAAAGTGTTTCACTGTTATGAGCATTAATGTATCAATTAATGTTGTCTTTCATCGGAAGAGTACTGTTCTGCCTCATTAACATCACGGCAGGGGCTACACGTTCGTGTAAATGTCCTTGACGATACTGTTTGGCACTTTTATACAAGGAAGAACTGATTTGACGAAATACTGAGTATTTATTTCTGGGGAAAAATTTGCTTTTTTCACCTGACGATGGAGTTACCGAAAAGAGTAGAGTAGGTTTTAATTAAAATAAAAATTTGAAATTAAGACGAAATATTTAACAACTACTAAAATTATTAATAACTATTTTGACATATCGTATATATCAACATATATGAAAGTGGAAACATTTAACAGGAGAAATGACGTTTCTCTGTTTTAAGGCTGAGCCTTTTTTTGAGACAGCAAAAGCTTGTGCTAATAAATGTTCGAAGCAAGAGGTTTGTTTGTCGTCCATGGAAACTTATATGTAGGGTTCATTTTCTTTAATGGTTGGTCATGGTTCATATTCTCGATTATTTTGTTTATATAATATTATTTACGAGCCTTTAGGTAGATGAAGATTATTAATTAACAAGGGCGGAGGAACGTAGTTTCCGTAGCTGGTCAAAATTAGAAGAAAACTGCTTCCACTTATCTGAGACTAAACAAAGCTTTGGAAATCAGCGAAGAAAAAGTTGGCATTACCTGAAGAAATTATTTATAATAGTGAAAGATTAAATCCGAATATATTTTATAATATTGTACTTTATTATTGTGTTGTATAAACGACACAAATATCTTTGCTTTTAATACATCTGCGAGTATTGAATCACAAAGAAAACAGTAGTAACTCGTAGAATGAAGAAAATTTGATGCATGTTGCTTACTTTTTTCATCTCTCGTTGCATACAGTGTTTTGCATTCTAACTTAATCCACACCTCTTTGAGAACTCACAGTCTGCTGCCAAGAAAATTCCGCGGGGCAGGGTACTGGAGGAAAAAAACTGAGAAAACTACAGAACTACAGTGAAATATGACCAGGCAGAAGACGGTCTTAATAGCACTTTTCTGTGTAGATAATCGCTCTTGTCAGCGTTCGCCGCCTCATTAGCTCTGTATGGATATAATGATGATGGTGAAGACGTGTTCCGCCCATTATGAGGGTCAGTCACTGCAGGTTCCGTATTCTACACTTCTACTCGTTGTTCATCATCCTTTTCGTACGATGCATTCACCTCGATATTGTCTCTTTTTCTACCTCTGGTCCTGTCTCCAGTCAGCATTCCCTGTGGTGCCTTCTTTATTATACAGTCTATTTTCATCTTGTGTCCTAGCCAATTTATTTTCCTCCTATTATCTTCTCGTTCACCCTTTGTAACACTATATCCTTTCCACCTCCATTCCTCTCCACATCAAACTCACAATCGTCTCAGCATTTCTCCTGTCTGCGTCACAGTGTCTATGTTACGAAGGATTAGAGCAATACTCCATAAAAAAACACTCTACTAATCTTCTCCCTAAACTATCGTCAAATTAGACCACAATTATCAGTGCCTAACGAAGAAAGGAACCGAAAACATGCTAGCAGACGACATTTACTGATGTAGGCGAAAAATCAAGCAGAATTCACCGTAAATAAAACAAACAGTTTGTTAAAGAACTGTTTATCGATGTGGAAAATAAATGAAATTGTAAATATCTTTAATTACAGACAACTGATGATGTTTTAATAGAGACGTGCCTGGTGAGCAAAACAAGCATTTCCTTGTTGTTGTAATGAGAGAACAAAAATACCCTCAGAAATGGTAAAGCAACTACAGACAATATGGCCTCTTAGATGAAGACTTTTCCTTAATTGCTTATCTAATAGATCACAGAAAAATATTATCTATGCCATAGCTATCCTTGTTTTTATTTCTTGATTACATGTCATGTTACTCGTAGCTATGCAGATCAGATACCTGAAGTTATAAATTTTTACTTTATCTTTCCTGATTGCCTTCTAAAACTCGTTGCCTTACTCTTCTTCACATTCTTCTTCATTCCATATTGCTCACAGCCAGTGTTCTGCTCTTTTAATGTACTGTTTATTGCCTTTTTCATTTTCACTTAGTAACTATGTGAATCGTTGGCTCGTTGGTTCGTTGGCACAGTGGTGAAGTGTTATCCTATGGAGGCAAGGGTCAAGGGCTAGGTCCTCGCTCAGTCCTAAGCTTTTTATCTGTTATTTCTGCTAGTGTTTGTTGACGTATAAATGCTGAGTTGCACTGTGGACGTTAAACTGTAGCTGGGTGGGTAAGTCACTTGAAAGTGGAGGGAAGGGAAGAGCACTCCACCATGCCTAGCAAATAGAGATAAGAAACAGCGCGAGTACGAGTCTAGTGTTCCAGGTTGCATACTTCACAAATCAAGGAGCCGCTGCTACGTCAGTGCTAACGGGCTTCCCTTGTTCGTGCTGTAGTTCCGCGAATATGACACAGAGTCCGAGAACTGCGGTCGCTTCATACTCGTCGACTCGTTCTGCCTTACCGAAGCGTGCAGGAGTGCAAGGCTACTTGTGACTTTTTGTTAGTGCCGAAGATGAGTTAACCACTCTGTTGCTGTAAAGTAGCACTGACAAGGCGAAATGACCGATTGTCGGTATCAAATGGGCTTTGACGGAGCTGTGTTTATCAGACTGTGTTGGATATAACACGAAAATTAATTTATGCAAAATGCGCAACTGCAAAATGTCCCATTAGAGGAGGAGTGATATCTAGAATAAGTTTCACGCTATAATCCACGCTTCAGACGAAAAACACACAAAAGTTCGTTCAATCTAAACAAAGTGGTTGTGTTCTTGCTTATTCCACCTCCATTGTGGGAAAACGTATTTACTGAATCAAACGAAGACTGGGCACAGAGCGTCACTGTTATATCCAAGGGGGGAAAAAGTGACTGCCTTTTATGGGCTAACAGCGAGTTGCACAGCTTATCACTCAATTCCTTAATTTATTCCGGCCGGGGTGGCCGAGCGGTTTTAGGCGCTACAGTCTGGAACCGCGTGACCGCTGCGGTCGCAAGTTCGAATCCTGCCTCGGGAATGGATGTGTGTGTTGTCCTTAGGTTAGTTAGGTTTAAGTAGTTCTAAGTTCTAGGGGACTGATAACGTCAGAAGTTAAGTCCCATAGTGCTCAGAGCCATTTGAACCTTCATTTATTTTAATAATGAATCACCATTTAGACAATATATTTCATCCTCTTGTCATGTTTTTGGTACTTTCTCTATAGACTCGGCAAATCCTTGATAGTCTGTACATGTCAGCGTAATTGTTGGACATTTTTGAATAGACTTTAAATATTAAAGTAAATTTACAGAGGGCTTCGAAGAAGCTTCATCTGTAAAAATGTATATATGAACATAACAGTAGCCACTGCTAAAAAATCATTCGTTATATTGATGTTCAACTTAGTCTGTCGTACCTGAGAATGGCTGTAATGCCGAGATCATGACTGTGTGGAATAAATGACTAGAAGTTTATAGTTTAATGATGGAATTTTTTTATAATTTTTACGTAAGTAGCAGGAATGCTACGAGTCCGCAGTTATACCGCCGAACTCGACCACTTGTAGCCGACAACAGACTTCATTGACGAGTGGGCTGCGGGCACATGGTGACGGCGAGTTCGGAGATGGCGTCAAGGATTTTGCTGGCGAGTTTAAAGCGAGTACACGGAGTTCGCTTCAGGTTTCTACTAGTAAAGCACTGTGGTGTTCCAAACAACTTTCGACTTGATGGCAGATTTACCATTTTAAATGTTTTATCAGAAGATCCTATACATTTGATTTTCTTTCCTCCAGTTCTCACATTACTATTTTGGTGGAATCATCTAAATTCTAGAAGATACCAACTGAGAAGGTGAAAAACAACTGCCTTGTCTAACCTCTCTCCCAATTCTATTCCTCCTGTTATCTCATTTCCTATTCTTACATTCATCTTTTCTATGATTTATAAATTGTTAATAACATCTACTGTTTCCAATTAATTCCGATCTTCTGCGGGACATCTAAAATTTTAATCCAGTGAAATCCGTCAATAATTTTCTCCCACATAAACTGCATATACTTCTGTATCATTCTCGGTGCGTTTCCCCAATTTTTCATCCCAATATAGTTCTATATGTCGTACCTTTGCCCCTTTGAAGCCTAACGGCTCTTCGTCCATTTTTGTTCCAGTTTTAGACTGCAGTCATATGCATAGACGACACTATTAGAACACAGTAATTCCGCAGTTTTATGCGGGATTGCCGTATCCTGTCTTCAGCACATAGAGGAAGATGAGGGTTTAGGCGAGAGCGGATGTGCTGAGGCATCAGTATATCGTTACACCGTACAGGGCGATACCCACGAGAAAGAGAGGTCGTGGCTTGTACGTCACACCACGTGACACTCCAGGTCTTAACGAGTTCCTGCAGCCGTCTTCGGAGGGGACCGCGTAACTGTTTCAGACGAGTATAACAATTCTTAACTGTGCGTTTAAATGTAAGCAAGCTCTCCACAGTACTTGACATAGTTAAGACATTTAGTGGGTATCTTTTCATTGAGATACTGATTTCCCGTGGGCCGTACACGGAGCCAAGAATGTGGTCACTGAGAGAAAAATTGCTATATGACTACCACAAATAAATTTTAAAAAATATATCTCTAATTATCACTGACTTGTATTGACAACATAATTTTTAAAAACATATAGATGTGTAAGAAGGGTTTGAACCTGAAAATCCGATACAGTTACCGAATCTGGTATAAGAAATCATTAAAAACAGTAAGTAGTTTTCAAAATTTTAAAATACGTATTACATTCCTAGATTACAATATTTTCAAAAGGTCGACATAAAGTACTCCCTGCCCCCCCCCCCCCTTTCCACCACCACCACCGTTTGTATCGCGAGCGCTAACGACGGTGCATCTCGACATTTTTATCATCGATAAACATTGCCAGAGATGAAAGAACGATAAATGTCAGGTAATAATCCTTAGAAGTGGCAGGCGATCGAAACTTAGACTTAGGCTCAGTAGTCTTACGTTACCACCGAGCCCCTGTGGCTACAAAGAAGAAATTACAACAGTGTATCCTGAAGAAAATGAAGTAAGTAAAATGAAAGCGTGATCATTCAGTGAATTCACAACGATTTAGTTAGCCGGCAAAGTCTGCGTAGCCCAAGAGTCGTTCCTTGCAGACCGCACAGTTTCAGGGAGTGTTGTTACTAATGAACGGCGTCGGCGAGTGTGTAAAAGAGGTCAGCGGCGCTGAGGGAGGCGTCCAGGCTGCGTGCCGTGGACGGTGAGAGCTGGCAACGCCGCTGCGCAGCGCAGGTGTCCTTGCGGGGCGTGACCGCCGAGTCCCGCGTTCGAGGCACGCGCGCGTCTAGCCTATCCCGACCCGGCTCGTACCTTACCGGCCGGCCGCTGACTGCGCTGCGGGACTTAACACTGCGCTAGTGCAGCAAGCCCATAGCAGCAACAGTGTTGCTGCTTCAACCAAACTGCCGAAAAACAGCTTTGCGACTGCGAATGTGTGTCGAGATGTTCAAGGGTAGCAGGGAATGAAAGTATGAGGAAAGCTTTTATGCAACATTTGTAGCTTTCAAAGAAGCATTTGATTCGATTTACAGGGAGACATTATCCAACACTTTAAAAAAGTTTGGAGCTGACAACAAATTAGTGGCAATGAGAAAAGATACACTACCAAATGCTAAATGCAGAGACAGATTTTTAGGTGAAAAATTCAAGGCTTTTGAAATCAAATCTGGCGTAGGACAAGGAGATAAATTGTCCCCACTGCTGTAGGATTGTGTGCTCGAAAAGGTAATCAGGGAAAGGAGGAAAAGCGCAGAAGAAGAAGGAATTTTTAAAAAGTCCCAAAGGGAGAAAAGGGGACGACCTGAGTTTTGAGAGTTTGGCTTTTGCAGACGATCTTGATGTCTTAGCTGAATCTGTAGAAGAGGAAACAACGGAGGTAAATATCATAAAAGAGACAGCTTCAAAAGGAGGTGTATGAGTATTTTTGAAACAAAACAAAGTATATGACAGATGCGAAGAAGACACTGAAATACATGGAAACTGATTACGGAAGGATAGAAACGACTACAAAATTTAAGTATCTCGTTGAAATAATACAGTCAAATGCTTTGGACAAAGAAGTTAACTTAGCAAGGGCAAGGAAAATGGATGTGGCTTTTCATCTAACAAGAAATACTGTCCATAAATGCAAAACTCCAGTGCTACAACACTGTCATGAAACCAGCATGCCTTTATGCTTCAGAATTCCTTTCGTTACATACAGTTAAACAATTAGATGAAAGAGAGTGAAGGAAAGAAAAATAATCAGGAAGTTCTGGCACCAAAATATTGAGTATGGGAAATTTAATTTAACAAGTAAGAAAGAAATTTATGAAAAAATACAACCAGTATCAGTCACAACGAGGAAGAGAGGAATTGTATTCTATCAACATCAAACAATTGCTAGAAGAAACGAGAATAATAAAAAGAATTTTTAACTTTCTTAAAAAAAACCTAAAAATACCAATTACGTGGTTCAAAGAAGTTAAGGCAGACCTGAGAGAAATGGAAATAATGGAGGAAGCAATAGGAAGAAGAGGAAACTTCAGAGCAAAAGCAAAATGTTTCAAGGGCATCCAGGATAAAACATAGAAAACACAAGGGCAATGAAGACAGAAGAAAGATTAGAAACCCATAGCGAAAGAACTACTGGAAAGGATGAAAGGAGAAAAGAAAGAAACATAATTTATTTCATGCGATCCTTAGAAGGAAAATAAAAAAAGAAACCTCATGAAACTACAAAAAACTTCACTTTGAAATTAACACAGCACTGTAACCAAACTAAAGACAGTCCGTTAAAAAGTGCACATCGTGGCTCATCCGTGACATCGTAATCTGTTTCTGATTGTTACAAATCCGTGTGCTCTAAACACGCTTGGATCCGTTGTAAACACGCTTGGACCTTTGCCGACATGCTGTTCAGACGGTGGTCCAGACGTTGCTGCCAACGGCTGTCTCACACATCGACTCTTGAGGTCTTCCAGTGTGTGAGGAGGGCCTCTGCGACGGCACATTGTGAGTTTCAGTTGGTCCCAATCTGGCTCATGCCAACAGATACCGCAATCTGTTCCACTTCGTTCGTACCTGTCTATGTGTGGGAAGATGTCCCGATGTGGGAGCGGTATACTCTTCGTTCTCATCGCCTTTCAAAATGAATCCATCAATGAAATGTTGACTCTAGTCCACACAAAAGGTTCGCAGACTCTGGCCCGATACTGCACAGCTTTCAAATTACCCTCGATAGCTGCGAGATGTGTCCCATCTTGATAAATGAACCCGACCTAAGGTTGCCACGTGTCCGATATATACATAACACACTGAAGAGTTGAAGAAACTGGTACACTTACCTAATATTGTGTTGGACCTCGCGAGCACGCAGAAGGACTCAATGTCTAAAGTAGTGCTGGAGGGCTGTCCATAAATCCGTAAGAGTATGATAGGGTGGAGATCTCTTCTGAACAGCACGTTGCAAGGCACCCCAGATATGCTCAACAATGTTCATGTCTTGGGAGTTTGGTGGCCAGCGGAAGTGTTTAAAGTCAGAAGAGTGTTCCCGGCCCGGGTTCGATTCCCGGCGGGGTCAGATATTTTCTCTGCCTCGTGATGGCTGGGTGTTGTGTGTTGTCCTTAGGTTAGTTAGGTTTAAGTAGTTCTATGTTCTAGGGGACTGATGACCATAGATGTTAAGTCCCATAGTGCTCAGACCCATTTGAACCAAGTTCTCCCGGAGCAACTCTGTACCAATTCTGTAGGTTTGGGGTGTCGCATTGTCCTGCTGGAAGTTCCCAAGTCCGTCGGAATGCACAATGGACAGTGATGGATGCAGGTGGTCAGATAACACGCTTACGTACGTGTCGCCTGTCAGAGTCGTATCTAGACGTATATGGGTCCCATATCACTCCAACTGCACACTCTCCGCACCATTACTGAGATTCCACCAAATTGAACTGTTCCCTGCTTACATACAGGGTCCATGGATTTATGAGGTTGTCTTCCATACCCGTTCACGTGCATCCACTCAATACAATTTGAAACGAGACTCGTCCGACCAGGCACTATGTTCCCATCAACAGTCCAACGTCGGTGTTGACGGACCGAGGCGAGGCGTAAAGCTGTGTCGTGCAGTCATCAAGGGCACACGAGTGTTCCTCCGGCTCCGTAAGCCCATATCGATGCTGTTTCGTTGAAAGTTCCGCACACTGACATTTGTTGATGGACCAGCATTGAAATCTGCGGCAATTTGTGGAAGGGTTGCAATTGTGCCACGCTGAACAATTATCTTCAGTCGTCGTTGGTCCCGTTCTTGCAGGGTCTTTTTCAGGCACCAGCGATGTTTTACCGGATTCTTGATATTCACGGTACACTCGTGAAATGATGGTAAGGAAAACTCCCCACTTCATCGCTAGCTCGTGTCCCATCGCTCGTGCGCCGACTATAACACCACGTTCAGACTCACTTGAATGTTGATAACCTGTCATTTTAGCACAAGTCACCGATCTAAGGATGCGACAGACACTTGTCTTATATAGTCATTGCCGACCGCAGCGCCGTATTCTGTCTGTTTACGTATCTCTAAATTTGAATATGCATGCCTATAGCAGTTTCTTTGGCATGACCCAGTTTCGTCAGGCCTTTTAGCGATGAACTAGAGAACGCACAACCAAGGTTCATTCCAAGATAGTGACGTGTGAGCGAAGAGTAAGTATGAGGAGGAATAAGGAGGTATACCAAAAAGATATGTATAAATACCAACCAATGTTATCATCCAACGTTTTAGCAACGTATAAACTACTATATAATTTCGTTAACAGTGACAACATCAAGATATAGCTCCCTGCACTGCTAATATAATGCTTCTGGTACTTATAATGCCAGGGGAAGACCAAAGCTCAGTTATTTGACTAAATCCGCACGTGCTACTCTGCAGAATATACGAGTGGAACGCTCAGCCTCTGAATGCACGTCCTATGTACCTCCTGTGTGTACGTGCCTGAATACTGGTCCGTCTATACTTGTGGCTGTAATACACGACTGTGATTCTCGTAAATTGTTCTACTATTATCTTTAGATTGTAACTGTCATATAGACTTGCACAAATATTCAATTCTCTGTCTGCACCTTTGAAATAATTCTTATAGTGCATAGCAAGGATATTTTATTGGTAATTTAGAAATAGAGACATTAATGTGGAATGAATTGAAAATATTCCAAATGCGTACCAACGGTGACTAACGATTTCTCATCGCGTCCCCAGTAGGGTTTTTATAGTATTCTACCACTTTGTATCCTGTGTTCCTTTTAAGTATAATCTGATATGACAATTTGAAGAACATATTGGTTTATGACAATCAGGCCTTTTAACCGTACGTTACATCGCACAAAGAAACGACTTAAAATACCGCATTTTCTACTCCATACTTCACTGTTGGCACTGCACATGATGACAGATAACGTTCCGCAGGTATTCGCCAAACCCATTCATCGGATGTTTCCAGTCATCCACAGTCCAGTGACTTCTCTCTTTACATCACCTCAAGCGCCACTTAGCATTGATTACAAGAATATGTGGCCTATAAGGAACTGCTCCACCACTGTATCACATTCATTTTAATTCCTGAAGCACAGTAACTGGGGTGGCTAGACTGCTGGTAACACTTTGGAACTCACAAATGATTCATTTCGTCAACTTTACGCTATTTTTGGAACCACCCTCCGGATTACTAGACTGCTTTTATCAGTCAGTTTAAGCGAGGTCTACATGGTCTTCGTTTAGTTGAGGTTGTTCGTTCTCGTTTCCATTCGCGTTCACATCAACAAATGAGACTGTATGTTTTCATAGAACTTTTCAAATCTCAAACATATAAGATGCTCATGTGCAGACTGAAGCGACGAATGAAAACAAGACGGGGATTTGAACCTGGGTCTGCTGCTCTCTAGCCAGATGTGCTAGCCGGCCGCGGTGGCCGAGCTGTTCTAGGCGCTTCAATCAGGAACCACGCGGCTGCGACGGTCGCAGATTCGAATCCTGCCTCGGGCATGGATGTGTATGGTGTCCTTAGGTTAGTTAGGTTTACTTAGTTCTAAGTCTATGGGACTGATAATCTCAGTTGTTAAGTCTCATAGTGCTTAAAGTCATTTCACCATCAAATGTACTAACCACGACGCCATCCTGGCACGGTGGCTTCACACAACTGCATCGACTATCCTAGCATGGCTACTTCCTGAGGCGTGAATGGGAATTTCGATTGAGGAGGGAGGCGAACTAGGGTTGTCAGGGGGTCGTGGTGGTTAATGCGATTAGTGAACAGCATGCCCGGGTTCGAATCCCAGCCGCGGCACAGATTTTAATTCATCGCTTCAGCCTGGGTATATACGTTATCAACTTTTGACTCGGGCATCATTAGAAGGGTAGATTTGTTACTCAGGTGTCGTCCTGTGACAGTTCGAAGTCACTAAGCTATCCTGATCGATCCATTCCGCTGTTACCGCTATTCTACTGACAACACAATACTCTTCGCGTCCTTTCTAATAGAGTGTTCGGCTCTCGCGAGATCTAGTGGTCAATCCTGCATTACGCGAAGGGATTCTGATACTTTTGATCTGATACTGTATTTCTTCTTTGCTTTGTTGAGCCTCTTCCCCTTCATTTGGATACAGACATTCCACGCCACTGGAATAACGACCTTGTTGTACAAGCTTTGTTCTTGTACGATCCCAGTCGCTTGTCAATCGAACATAGTTGCCAAACTGACATATTTTGTCAATGCCGGTTATCTAGTCACTGAAAAAAGTTTCTGCGATAAAATTTGATGATATTGTGCGAAGTTGGAGTTGAAATCTGATATGCAAACGGTATTCCATTCCGTACATTGTTCCGACATTCGCTTCACTAAAACAGAAGTAAATTGTTATTTGCTTTGAGAAGAGTACAGCACGCAGCGTCACCTTGCTGCAAAAGCTTCCTTCGTTTCCGGTCTGCGGTCCGCTTGGAACAGCATTCCCCGCCCCACCCTCTTGTAGTGAATCCGAGACTTCTGGTCGGATGTTGACGTCCAGAACACAGTACACACAAGTGTCCACACCTCGGTACAGCAGTTGCTGCGTGCTTGTGGTGCTGGCGGTTTGCACAAGACTCCAAACGGCGAGTTAACAAGACCACAGGAGCAGGTCAGTGTACATTAAGCAGCTGACCGCGTGGGCAAACATGCTTCTTCCCGGCAAACAGAGCTCTGCCCACATTAACGAGCAAGTCTGTCCACTAACGAGTACCGCGGCACCTGCTTCAGGCGGCCCTCACACGCCCAATATTATTGACGCAATGACGATGTACCGCAAACGGTACAGTGTTACTGCGCAATATTTATGCCGGCGACGCGTCAGGTAGAACTCTGCCTTCATAGCGAACATATCGGCGCTCGCCTATCGGGAAATCGTATGTATTGTGACTGAGTTTCTTAGTTTGCGAAATACAAGCAGAAACTACGCGGAACGGGTGTAACAAGTCCAAGTTTTCTTTGGAAATTTGTGCTAAGGTTTTATTTGACCAAACTTCTTAGGTCATCGGTCCCTAAACCTACACGCTACTTAATCTAACTTAAACTAACTTACGCTATGGATAAAACACACACCCATGCCCGAGGAAGGACTCGAACCTCCGGAGAGGGGAGCTGCACGGGCCGTGACAAGGCGCCCTCGACCGCGCGGCTACCTCGCGCGGCCAAGTTTTCTTTGAATAACTCAACGGACGAGAGAGGTTTTTATGCTAGCATAGGTTCTAAACAACAACTACTGCTACTTAAAAGTTTAACAAATGTACTGCATAATTTATCACACATCTCTGCTGGTTCTTTGGATATCTCAACTGTTACTAATATTGGAAACGACATAAAACAATTATGCTAACACAAAATTTATATGATCCAGTGTTTGTACTACGACATATGTCGCGAGAAAAATAAACGTGTATGCTCACGGGATAGTTGGACTGGCCTTATTTGATAATTCTGAGAACTGCTACATGTAAACTAAACATTTCTGCTGACTGTTATGACACCATCTTCAGTTTTCTGTATTATTATGGACAACGAGGTATCAGTCAGGAACTCCATTTCTTCAAAGTACCACATGAAGCTTTCACATACTTATTACAGGGAACTTTCTGATCGTTTGTCATTTGCTTTTCTCGATTTTTTTGGTGGAAATTCATTCGAAATAAATTTGTCTCGGACGCGGCAGGAACTGAGATGAATTGTGCAATACTACTCTCACATGGAAACAATATACTACAAAAGGCAGGAACTGAGATGTATTGTGCAATACTACCCTCACATGGGTACAATATACTACAAAATGCATTGAACGAGCGTAATGTTTTTAAAGCTCTGTAGTCTTACGCAATATATTGCACAAACCATCAATACCATACTCAAACGGTGATTGTTATTGGACGCTTCTCATTATTTTGCAACAAATACTTAGCGTCTGAGGAACAATATCAGCTGCTGCTACTGAATAGGGGCTTCAGTAGAGCTTTGCAAATAAGGTAAAAGTCCCGATACGATCACTTCTCCGTTGCCAACGCGTAGAAGAATTATGTGACAGTTTGCCTTTGGACAGAACTACACTGTCCACTCACATTAACGTGGCCACCCGTCCAAAGCCTGAATAACCACCATTTGCTGCGCGGTCAGTTCCGAGGCGTACAGGAGTATATCGGTAAGGTTTCTATAAAGTACCGACAGGGATGTGGAGCCTGTGACGTGGCCACCTGGGCTAGGTTTCTCGGATGAGAATCCATGGCACGAACAGCGAGATTGAGACGGTCCCACAGATTCTCGATGGAGTTTATATCCGGGAACTTTGGTGGCTAGGGGAGTACGGCAAAATCATCCTGGTGCTCTTCGAACCACGCTCGTACTCTGTGAGCTGTGCTGGCCGCGGTGGTCTCGCGGTTCTAGGCGCTTCAGTCTGGAACCGCGCGACCGCTACGGTCGCAGGTTCGAGTCCTGCCTCGGGCGTGGATGTGTGTGATGTCCTTAGGTTAGTTAGGTTTAACTAGTTCCAAGTTCTAGGGGACTGATGACCTCAGATGTTAAGTCCCATAGTGCTCACAGCCATTTGAACCATTTGAACCACTGGTGGAGGGATATCCTAAATGATTGTCCGCCTTGTTGCTCATTTATCGACGGATTCCTGTCCTCCGATAAAAGGATTACGTAGTTATACTGTTTATTCCCCTGGCAGTTGTTTGTCTTGACAGGAATACCTCCCGGTATGATCAGCTCTTCTGAGCTGCTTTAGTCCTTGACATCATATAGTCAATTAACTGCACTGTTTTTCTACAATCACTCTCTTATCTGGCATTGACTTTTGGAATACCTGTGATCAGCTCCTTTTTTTTGTCTCTGTCTTGACTTACTCAACTTCCTGTGGTTTATCCGATCTGCCTGTGGATTCTCTAACTGTGTTAAATCTCTTCTAGGCTGTATGTTACGGCCGCCTGCGAATGGCCGCCTTTATATGGTTGGAACGTTCATTGCAGGCGCTGAGGAGGTAGGTCCAACCACATGGGCAAAAACTGAAAAATAGCTTGTAATTTTCTGAGATTCCTTGCCATTTTCGAGACTTTTAACTTCTTATGCTCCTCTTACACTCCGAAAGTTGACACCCCCCCCTCCTTGCATCCTTGCCTGTGGTGGGTCCATGCCCAATCCTGCTTTAGAGGGCTGCTCTTTCAGTAAGGGAGGAGCAGGCAGACACCCGACCCCTCCAGAGTGGGTAAGAGCCAGGAGGTGTAGTGTAGCAGGGTTTGGTGTGAAACGGTGTACGTTACCTCACACGCGAGGCGGCCAGCGCCCCGTTGTACGCAGCCAGTGGCGCGGAAAGGCGGCAAGCCGCGCTGCCCAGCGCCTGTCGCCCACCGCTGTGGAGCGCGCGCCGGCCTCTGCAGAGAGCAGTCGCAGGCCCGTTCTGTGCTCCCACGGTTGCTGCTGCTGCCGACAGGTATTTAGCGAGCCGTGAAATTACAGGCGGGACGCATTCTCGGGCCGGACGGCGCCCGTGTGATCGTGCATGGCAAACGAAGGTGCTTGCATTCTGGTCACTCACGTAGCACGGCGAGCGCCGTGCGGCAGCTGTTACGTTTTGATGTTCCTCACCGTTAAACAAGAGCGCGCAGGGTATCTGCGCACGAATATAACAAATGGTTACTACACTCCATTGTTCATGAATCAAGCAAATTCAGGAGATGCCAAATGTTAACAATGCTGGGATATGCATTATTCAATATTATTATGGTTCAAAAGTAAAGTTCCGTTTATTTAGTTAGTCAGTTAGTTTATTGTTCCGCAGATCATATAACAATAAACGTTATGGAGTCGAACGTGTCAACAGAACAAAACATTCATGGGATTTTCAAACTTGGTTGGACATCTTGAAAGAAAATATATCACGTTTTGAATACCTCGTCGCAGCAAAAATGTCTGTCCTTACCGTACCCAAGAGAGCTCGCTGTGTGTTTTGCTTTGAAGAATCCAAGTCTGCGACAAGACAACTGTGCAACGTAATTTTCATACAGAATATGCCTACTGTTCGTAAGTGTAACAAGTGTTTTATTGAAGTGGATGCTCGGTAAGACATAACAAATCATCAAGTAGTCCCCATCCATCTGACGACGTTGTAGCGCAAGTGAGACAAAGCTTTATGATCGGTCATGCAAAACCTACACGACGTCGTTCTCGAGGGCTGTGCGTCTCTCATATGACTGTCTGGCATGTGTTAAGAAAACAGTTGCATCGGCAACAACCAGGATTCTCTATATGTCCACGTTCCAGAAAAACAGTTGGATCGAGGTGCGCCAGTCGCATGGCCCCCTCGTTCTCTGGACCTGACGCTGTGCTCCTCCCTTCCTCTTCTCCTTCCCCTTCTTGCTACGAGCCTAGGCTGAAAATAGCGACAAAAAGCACACAGCTATTGTTGCCTGAAACCACATCACTCTACCATCAGCCTATGTTTGGAAGCCTCTATGGACAGGGACAGACAATAAAATATATAATTAAATGCACCCCTTTTAACTAGGAAACGACAGCTAATTGGAATTTTTGGTTGTCGTTTTCTTATCATCGCGATCGATATAGTTTCTGAGTTACATTTTCACTGTTAGCCAGTGATAATCGCCAAGGAAACAAATTAATTTCGTAACTTTATTTTTTCGAGGTCGATATATATATATATAAGAAATATGAATGTTTTAGTTGGACCACTTTTTTCGCTTTGTAATAGACGGCGCTGTAGTATTGCTCACAATTTTAGACTAACATTTGGTAACAGGTAGGTTCTTTAAATTAAAACACAGAACGTAGGTACGTTTGAACATTTTATTTCGGTTGTTCCAATGTGATACATGTACCTTTGTCAACTTATCATTTCTGAAAACGCATTCTGTTACAGCGTGAGTACCTGTAAATACACACATTACTGCAATAAATGCTCAAAATGATGTCCGTCATCCTCAGTGCATTTGGCAATACGTATAACGTCATTCCTCTCAACAGCGAGTAATTCGCCTTCCGCAATGATCGTACATGTATTGAAAATGCGCTGACGCATGTTGTCGGGCGTTGTCGATGGATGACGATAGCAAATATCCTTCAACTTTCTCCACAGAAAGAAATCCGAAGACGTCAGATCCGGTGAGCGTGTGGGCTATGGTATGGTGCTTCGACGACCAATCCACCTGTTATGAAATACCTGTATGCTATTCAATACCGCTTCAACCGCACGCGAGCTATGCGCCAGACATCCGTCATGTTGGAAGTACATCGCCATTCTGTCATGCAGTGAAACATCTTGTAGTAAAATCTTGTAGGAAATCAGCATACAATGCACCATTTAGAATGCCATCGATAAAATGGGGGCCAATTATCCTTCCTCCCACAATGCCGCACCATACATTAACCCGCCATGATCACTGATGTTCCACTTGTCGCAGCCATAGTGGATTTTCCGTTGCCCAATGGTGCATATTGTGCCGGTTTCCGTTACCGCTGTTGGTGAATGACGCTTCGTCGCTAAATAGGACACGTGCAAAAAATCTGTCATCGTCACGTAATTTCTCATGTGCCCAGCGGCAGGACTGTACACGACATTCAAAGTCGTCGCCATGCAATACCTGGTGCATAGAAATATGGTACGGGTGCAATTGATGTTGACGTAGCACTCTCAACACCGACGTTTTTGAGATTCCCGATTCTCGCGCAATTTATCTGCCACTGACGTGCGGATTAGCCACGACAGCAGCTAAAACACCTACTTGGGCTTCATCATTTGTTGCAACTCGTGGTTGACGTTTCACATGTGGCTCAACAGTTCCTGTTTCCTTAAATAACGTAACTATCCGGCGAACGGTTCGGACACATTTATGATGTCGTCCAGGATACCGAGCAGCATACATAGCACACGTCCGTTGGGCATTTTGATCACAATAACAATAAATCAACAAGATATCGACCTTTTCCGCAATTGGAAAACCGTCCATTTAACACAGGTAATGTATCACGAAGCAAATACCGTCCGCAGTGACGGAATGTTAGATGATACCACGTAATTATACGTTTGTGACTATTACAACGCCATCTATCACAAAGCGAAAAAAGTAGTCCAAGTAAAACATTCATATGTATTTACGTACTACACGAATATGTAATAAAAAATGGGGGTTCCTATTAAGAAAACGCAGTTGATATCCGTTCGACCTATGGCAGCGCCATCTAGCGGGCCAATGATAGCGCCATCTGGTTTCCCCTTAAAGCTAGACGAGTTTCGTTCTTGGTAGTTTTTTCGTTCGATGCTTATTTCGTGATATATTTGGCCCGGTCACTATCAATGGAGCACCATATATATAAAACTTATTTATATAAAAGAGATATGCACTTAAAATGTAGAGAGACATATATGCGCTTATGCAAAAAGCCGCCCGCTACTCACAGGGAGCGAACAATGTTTGGCACCGAGTATATCCGCAGCTCCCTCCATTAGCAGCCACCTCATTTCTCTCTGTCAACAAACAGCGGCGCGTAACTGTTTAGCGGTGAAGACACGCCTGTCTGAGTTACCATAACGTGTTTTTGCGGTAGAGGTATTTTTGTGAAACGCCTTCCACGAACTTCCTCGCGGCCAGATGCTGTAGCCGGTGAGTGAGGGAGCCGCATTCTGGAGCGCCGCTACGACCGCAGCCACGGAATGGACGGTGCAGGGACAGGCCGGGCCGCCGGGCTGCAATCACAGGAACCGCCGGCGGCGGCCAACAGCGCCTCCGCTGCTGCTGCTGCTGCCGCGGGCAGCGGGGGGCCGACACGCCAACTCGACGGGACACCAGTTCCCAGCAGCTGGCCGTCCTCGTGTTACAAAAGGCAACACACGAGACCAGGCACTCGAGCTACTGGAAGATGGCAAATTACTGCGACACGTCAAAAGATTTTATCATTACGAGTCCAAAGGACAAAACACTAGCTATTCCTCGAGAGAGCACGCTGGTCGCTCTGGAACGCAGTAGACGGTATAGGACTCGTACCAGGCGGTCACGTGACCCGTCACCGCTGGCGCAAGACGTGGCTGTGAAGTAGTATGTTTACGCCTGTTACTACAACCCGCATCTGCTCCCAATGGAAGTGACTCGATGGGGCAGTCACCATATTTATTTCGTTATATTGAGCTGTTTCGTATTATAGCTTGCGGGTATACTCGGGGTGGTGCGAAACATTGTTGGCTCCCTGTGAGTAGCGGGCGGCTATTTTTAGCCTAGGCTTGTAGCAAGAAGGGGAAGGGGAAGAGGAAGGGAGGAGCGGAGCATGTCTCATATAAGCATACTGTCAGTCAGTTACCAGATGTGTTCTGGTCCTGTGCTGGAGGAACGTGTTACTGAAGTGTAGCTGGTGCGTGTGGTCATTTGGATTCCTGTGATTCAATATGCCTCGCAAATGCGTGGACAAGGTAATGGTGCATTGAAAATTTATCACAAAGATGTCACCATTACCATCAAACGTCAGTTAATGACGCGTCAACGATGTAAGCCTTCAAGAGACACCAATATACCCATGACAAAAGACCAAAATCACATGACCGTGGTGTGGTGTAATGGGTAAAGTCGTGGACTACAGTGCCGAAGGGTGACAAACTCCGTGGACATCTGGACACACAGTTCACTACTTGTCTGCTGAAGGCGAGAAAAATGTCCTGAGTGACATTGTCCAGTTGTCTGCAATCCCAAATACGGACAAATTTTCTCTAGTTTTCTTTTTAGTGTCTTTCTTAACTGACCCTGGGGTTGGGGTGTTACTGCAATGAGGAGTTGATCCACGCCTTTTCCCCTCTTAGTACCGTTATTCTCTGGGCATGCTTTTCTCCGACAAACTATGCATGGAAAATCGCACCAAATGTGAAGAATTGCCGTACCCTCCTCATAGCGACGTCGGTTGGTTGCTACGTTGGTGGTATTATAAAAAATTATTTGTAACAATAAAATAAACTTGTCTCACTGATTTACTTTATACCCTACGCTGTTCTTGGTTTCTGGGGGAGGAAACGGG
Organism: Schistocerca gregaria; assembly: GCF_023897955.1. Taxonomy (NCBI): domain Eukaryota; kingdom Metazoa; phylum Arthropoda; class Insecta; order Orthoptera; family Acrididae; genus Schistocerca; species Schistocerca gregaria. The sequence continues at coordinate 476,368,500 of NC_064921.1, forward strand.
ACAGGGTGAAACTCCTGTACACTTTGCTGCCATCCCTCCTTTTGCGCGTCAGGAAGATTTCTTTGTGGGGAAAAAAAGGAAGTACGTTCATAGGTTTGCGTCCTGCTCTGTGCTAATACTCTTCTTTCTTAGTCTTAGCGTTTTTAACACATTCTGGGACTTTCTTATGAATGTAATACAAATTTTTTTTAGCAGTATCCGATGTTATTTATGTCTCCGGCTGATTAGAAAACGAAGAATGAAGTAAATATTTCACTGTTTATTTCCGAACATGAGGCAACTTCCATCTTTGGAATCAAACCAGTCACTAGACTTAAATCCGGGGAATATGGTGGATGGTGCAGTGCTTCCCAGCCCCACCGACCGAACAGAGCAGCCACAGCTTGCGCTGTATGCGCCGGCACAATGTCGTGCAAAATGATGGGTGGCTTTCCCAGAAAGTGTCGCCACTTCTTTCGCAAAGCTGGTCGCAGGTGATGCTCCAAAAACGGTCATACTGTGCATTGTCGGTCTGCCTTGGAGGAACGTAATGCGTTAGGATAACACCATCACAGCCGTACACGAGAATCACCATAACTTTCACCATACTGGGGCTCTGACGCACTTTCGACTTTCGCGGCGACCCATAATGTCGCCATTCATTGGATTGGCGTCTCAGTTTCGGCAAGTACGATGGGGCCCATGTCTCATCCAGTGTTACAATGCGGCGTAAGAAAGCCTGTCCTTCACGCTCATGGCGCTCCAAGTGCGTCTGACCAGCGTCGTAACACATCCATTTCCGCATTTCCATCAAGTCATGCGGAACCCATCGTGATGCAATTTTTCGCACTCCGAGGTATCCCTTCACAGTCGCATGCGCTAAGCCAGTTTCGTGGGCGAGCTCACGAATCGTATGTCGTCGGTCACTGTCCACTAACGCGGCAACAGCATGCACGTCTTCTTCAGGGACTCTAGGACGACCTGCCCGATGCATATCTGCCACAGTCTGCCGTCCTTCGTTGAAGTCTTGTAACCAATGTGCCACTGTTCTATGCGGCAATGCCGATTTCCCGCACTACTCTTGAAGACCTTGATGAGACTGTCGTGCTATACGACCTCTGGCACATTCAATCTTGATCCAACTCCGTTGTTAGTTTCTCGAAAACATAGTGACAGCGTTACGTTAGACCGCTCGCTCACAAGTGACTGTGTTTCCCTCGACTGTGCGCTCGCCGGTGACGTTGGACAGGCGAGTCCCTTTGCTCGGAGGTAAGGTAGGTATCTCAACGGCGTGTGCTGTCAGCTACAATAGTAGATTCCATTGCCTACTGTCTCCACAGCAGTGTTGCCACTATTTAAGTTACAACCTATGTATTTTGACTCAAACTGAAACAGCTGATAGTGGGTTCACAACCGGGTATACTGAGATGGGGGAACCAATGATCGGGAATGCATAGTTATTGTGTTATGTTCGTACATAGCGTACACCGGATAGCAACAACGTAGCAATTACTCAAACTGACGACCGCCAGAATGAGTGCATGCGTGGCAACACCGCATCGAGTTCTGCCGCACTCTCTCGAAGATCCGTACTGTCTGTTCTACCAGGAGACAGGCAGCTTGGACCGTAGCAAGCAGGTAGTCATCCGTTACTGAGGGGGTTTCATACACCAATGTCTTGACGTAAGCCAGAAGAAAAGTCCAGAGGTATGACATTCGGCTGTCGTACCATGGGACACGACCTCCTGTTACAATCCGACGGATTGAGATGTTCTTGGACATTAATATCGAAGTGGGCTGGTGCACTGTGGTGCTGAAACCACATTTTTCGCGGACAACGAGGGGTACAGTTCCCAAGAACTGTGGAAGCACGTCTCGCAGGAATACCAGATAACGTCGACCAGTCAAATGGCAATGTTGTGAGAAGGTCGTATTAGATGATCTTGGACAATGTCCGCCCATATGTTGACAGAGAATCGGGGATGGTCGCCACTTTTATGGGTGGCGTGGGAATCGTCCTAAACCCAGACATGACTGTTGCGGCTGTTGAAAAAACCATCATGGGTTAATGAAGTCTCATCCATGAACAATAAAAAGTGTACGAATCTTGTCACTACACCATTGTGGTGGATAATCGACTGTCAGAAGTGACTGCGGAGCTCAAAATCCATCAGTCTCAGTGCTTGGGCACGTTCCTGATGACAGGGATGTAATACCTGTTGCACCAGTACTCTTCACACTTTATCATTAGGGCCACTTGACGAGTGCTGTTGCTGGTGGTGATCCACACGATCCAACACCATCTCCTCTAAGTCTGGAGTTCGGACATGTCTTTGGCGGGACCTTGGCCGACTCTCTGTGGCATGAATGACTCCATCTCTCGTAATTTGGTATCCACGGAGATGAACTTCTTCAATTTAGGATGACGCCTGTTGGGAAAGCGTTCTTTGTACATTGGTGTTGTTTGACAGGCACAACATTATGCCGCTCCGTACTTCAACTGCGTGTCTGCCAACTCTCGTGACGAGTAACATTCCATCTTTGACTACACGTTATGCAATGTACGCAGTAACACACCTCAACATGGACACGTCATAAGCTGTCTGATGCAATGGACAACTGACACCAGGGTAAGTGGGGTCCGTGCAGCACAGGTTAATGCAGGCGATGCATGCGATCGTCACTTGACACACGTGCTATCAGCCAAGTTGTGTGCAGTATGTGTGTTTGGTATACAGGGTGTTACATAAAGGTACCGCAAAACTTTCAGGAAACATTCCTCACACACAAAGAAAGAAAAATGTTATGTGGACATGTGTCCGGAAACGCTTACTTTCCATGTTAGAACTCATTTTATTACTTCTCTTCAAATCACATTAATCATGGAATGGAAACACACAGCAACAGAACGTACCACCGTGACTTCAAACACTTTGTTACAGGAAATGTTCAAAATGTGCTCCGTAAGCGAGGATACATGCATCCACCCTCCGTCGCATGGAATCACTGATGCGCTGATGCAGCCCTGGAGAATGGCGTATTGTATCACAGCCGTCCACAATACGGGCACGAAGAGTCTCTACATTTGGTACCGGGGTTGCGTAGGCAGGAGCTTTAAAATGCCCCCATAAATGAAAGTCAAGAGGGTTGAGGTCAGGAGAGCGTGGAGGCCATGGAATTGGTCCGCCTCTACCAATCCATCGGTCACTTAATCTGTTGTTGAGAAGTGTACGAACACTTGGACTGAATTGTTCAGGAGCTCCATCGTGCATGAACCACATGCTGTGTCGTACATGTTCTAGCAGCACAGGTAGAGTATCCCGTATGAAATCATGGCGGTGAATCGAGGGAGTGCAGTACATACTGACGAAACTAAAATAAACTCTAACATGGAAATTTTCTTTATTTGTGTGTGAGTAATGTTTCCTGAAAGTTTGGCCGTTCCTTTTTGTAACACCCTGCACATCACCCACTGCCTGTCTAGTGTACAACAGACACCCGGGATATTTCCGAGAGTGCGGCGGAGCTGCATGCCCCATTGCAATAGATGCATTGAGACTCGTGGTCGTCGCTTTGAAGAATTACTACCAAATACATTGTTGCTATACCGTGTACGCTGTGTATGTCCCTAGTACAATGAACAAGCATTTGCGGCCATTGGTTCCCTATCTCAATATACTCCGTTGTGGAACCACTATCATCTGTTTCAACTTGACCCAAAAGATCTCGATAATCAGATGTTTCTCGTTGTTATCGCTGTCATTCTAAACAGCTGAATCCCCCCCGCCTTTCTCACTACTCCTAACTTCTCGCCTGACCCCTGATACACGTCGTTCAACGCCTCCTGACAAACTTTTTGTGTCCAGTGAGCTTATTAACCTCGTAAAGAGCCGCACCAGTGGATGTGGTCAGCTTGTCGCGTCAGATAAGGACAGCAAGCCGTGACATAGCGCGGTGCCGCGGATAGGTGTGACGAGTCCTGAGCGCGGGTCCCGTTAGGCGCGCCGCGTGGGAAGCGGCCTTGCCTCAGCCTCAGACAGGAGCGACACGTCCAGCCCAGGCTCGCGCGGCGCAGCACGGGGCTCTCCCGACCACCAGCAGGACTGCGAGCCGTCAGACTTCTACACTGCGGGGAAAGAATGCAACACCTTCAGGGAATGCATGTGTGTACGTACTGATGTGTTGTAACGCTAGTGATTCATTTGTCACTGGCATCCACGACCGTATGACGCTCTGGAAACCTGTCTGTGCACTTTGCAGGCAGTAACTGTGATAAGTTCAGAGATGAATAGTTCATTTTGGTGCACAACCACGCTCTGCCGACGAGAACGTACTCCTGGTGAACAACTTCAGCCATTTGAACAGGGTCGCATTATGTGTGTGGTCGAAGCTGGATGGACGTATCGGCGCTTTGTTGCACGTGTTGATCACAGTGTGTCGCTGCTTTCAGGAGTGGTCTGTGAAACATTCCCACACCTGTAGACCAGTCTCTGGACATCCAGATAGTACAGACGCCGTCATGTTCGACTCATTGTGCGAGCAGCAATGGCCGGCCGAACATCACCCAGGGACTAAGTCTAGGCACATGTGGCAACTGGTGCGTGATCAGGGACCATTGGTAACGATCTTCTTATAGCAGAATTAAGATCACGTGTATCTCTGACATCACGACAGTGCCAGGTGTGGCTACTCTGGAGTCGTGGAAGAGTTGACTGGTGAGTGGAATGACGCTGTGTTGTTGGAGTAGGTTCGGTTCTTATGCGGATGATGCATGTACACGTGTGTGGCGTAAGCGTGGTGAGCTGCCTGCTCCAGAGCGCCTTCGCTCACGACACAAAGGTTTCGTCCCAGGCTTCATGCTATGGGGGACCATAAGTTACTACTCGCGGTCGCTGTTGGTGTTTCTGCAAGGTAAAATATCCTGCGCCGTGGAATTACACAGCCTGCTATCCTCGTCTTATTGCCATTTCTTCGACAGGAAGGTGATGCGCTTTTTCAGCAGGACAATGCACGTATACACAAGGCTGCCGTGAAGCAGCGTGCTCTTCGTGGTGCACAACAGATGGCCTGGCCAGCGACATCATCAGGTCTCTAGCGAATTGAACTGTTATGGATATATGAAACAGCAACTCACTCGTTCTCCGGGGCCTACAAGAACCTTCGTCGATTTGCAACAAAAGGCGCAACATGCTGTAGACTACCTATTGCAGTATGCCATTCGTCAGGTTATATGATTATCTGCACGCGAGAAAGGACGCCTGTGTTGCCGCCAGAATGGAGTGCACTGTGTATTGGTGCGAACTATCTGTCACCTCACTTAACAGTAAAATGACCTTATCCTTGAATCTCTTCCTTTTTCTTTCCGGCACTGTATTTCGCTGCAACATCTCGCTGGAAGAAACAGTAGCCAGCAGCTGCCGACCACTACTGCCCGCACATTTCGTCGAAATTACTCACAGCAACCGCGAGAAGCCCCGGGTCCAGGGTTCCGTCTTTTCTTTCTTCCAAGTGTATATCTTTGTTGAACAGTATGCAATTTCATTACATCATGATAAACATGCTAAGATACTGCATCGTTAAAAAAATAATGGCGGTAAACCTTCATTTGCATAAGAATACGTTGTGTCTCTACTACAAGATACGTGTCATAAAACACCGCATGAAACTGACACACAAAGCGGATATAACACAACAAAAATGTCGTCAAACCGCTCAGCTATGACAGGTGAGATGAAAATAGTTCTGGAACACCTTCTTGTAGTTCCGCTTCTTCTCTGTGACATAACGTTCTTCTGAAATACAGAGTTTATTAAAAGTTTTAATATAACAACAAAAATTTGGAAACATCAGTAAATCGTTTTAGAATAATGTGCACGAAATTGTAATAAAATAAACATTTGAAAAATATTCCTCAGAAAATTCTCTTTTTTGCGGAGGGTCATTCCCCCTGTCTTGCCTTATTCCTGTGGCACGCCGTTCTAGCCGTGGACTCACGAACCGTGTCTGATTCTGTCGTTGACGGCAGATTTGGTCAGCCTGTGAACGTGGGCCTTTACCCGACTGGCATGTTACCGTTCACGCCCGATCCCATCCCTCACTGAAGCAACTGAAAAGTATCCTGTGTTAAACTTCATTAGAATCGCTTGTCATTTTCAAGACACCAGTTTTCATCCCGCTTTAACACCCGAAAGTTAGGTTTGAAATCTGGAAAGTGATGTCTGTAAACATATTAACGTTTCTATCGAAATTTTCTTTTTGGGTGCGGAAAGAGGGGCATGAGTGGAGGTGAGGGTGGTCTTGACCGTCACCCGCTTCAGCCCCCCCTCCCCCCCCCCCCCCTCCCCGTCATATAGAAGTCAGTTTCACACGAAATACACGAGCTCTGCGGAATTGACAAGATTTGAAGTACAAGATACAGTCCATAATTACTACTCTAAACCTACAAACCAGTTATTGCAACCTAGGAAGAAATTCATAGTTTTGGCCTACCGTATTACTACTATTTAAAGCAATTATTGATTTGGATTGAATATTTTAAAATTCCATGTCAGAGTAGTAAAAATAATGTGTGTATATAAATAAAGTAAGCGTATTTTTTTCATGGCATTTCCGATCATCTTCTACATATTATTCTTTGCAAGCACATTGCTGAAATCTTTCTGCTTGTAGTCTGGATTACACGCGTGTTCTACTAGTCGCTCATCGTCATTGTCTCCGTCACTATAACTGAAATAATATAAAATGCGCAAAGAATGTAGCACAGCGGGCAGTGGCAACGTGACTGCCATACTGGTATACTGGTTCTTCCGCGGTCCTCGTAGCAGTTGCGAGAGAGAATCGACGGTGTCACGATTGATGACTTCGGAGCAGTTAAAGCGAGAATGGGTCTCTTGATTTGTCTGACAAACGCGTATATCCTACTGCTGTTCGGAATGTGTTCTGTATTTCAGGTTTATTTGAACCATCTGAGAATTGAAGAAACTGAAGTTGTAGATATCTGACGGCGAATGCAAACTATCCCGTGAAAACCTACTTACAAAGATTCAAGGACTAGCTTTAAACGAGGATTCTAGGAATGTACTACAACTCCCTATGTAACGCTCTTGCACTGATCGCGCAGACTGGCCTAATTACAGTGCCCACAGATGCATTTGAGCAAGCATTCTTCTGCGATACTTGAGTTAGTGGCACACGAAGAAGCCAAAGTAACTGGTACGATAGAGAGAACACTCTGCCATCCACATCACAGTGGTTTGCACAGTACGGAGGTGTAAAGAACAGTGATAACACAAAAGAAGAGAAGCGAAGTACTGTTGATGTTACAGGATGATGAACATTAAGTGGACTATGAGGAAGTTCTCCGCAGAGTCGCTGAGCAGAGGGACGTATGGAACACACTAGTATAGAACACGCGAGAGCAAGGCCGAATGTGTGGAAGAGGTTATAGAGCAGGTTTTTTTTCCAGCAGTCCGTCTCAACTGGCTGCCGATAAATTATGGTTATTAGTGTGGATTTGATTTCTGTATATTGATGTTTATTCTGTCTTGGTTACAGAAATTTTATTCGTTGAGTTTTCGTAATGCGTCGTTTGCACCAAACTTGGTGTTTAGAATTATTGGCAATATCTGATGACTATCGATTTCAACTGTGTGCGTTTTGTGGAAGCTCGTTTGTAGATACTTAACAGTTTTCGCTTATGTTCCCTTAAAGTGCATGTCACTCTTGCGAGAACGGAAATACACAAACTGCACACGGTTTTCTTTCAGTGGTATTTGCATCCGTTAAACTCTCCTGCCCTCAATACTTACTTGTATCCGCTATTTTTTTCCAGTCTGGTGCATCACTTCCGCGCTGTTTGTAAAATTCTGTGCACTATTCCTTTTTAGTGTACGTTCATTTTAAAATTTGTTCATTTATGATATTCTCTGTGATTGGAAACTGCCAGCAATTGCTAATTTTTGTATATGGGTGTGGTTGGGTTTAAGGATTTTTAAAACCGTCCCTATTTTTATTCGTCGACAGTTGCTGCTCGTTAGCCTGTCTGCAAATGTTGAATGTCAGTGGTAGCTTTTCAAGGAAAAATCAAGGAGAATATTAAGTTTGTGTTGGACAATATCTCAAAAGTAGGAATATCTACAGTTTTTGTCTTGGCTAATCTAGACCAATGTGAAGGACTGTGCACCCATCCAATCAGCTACATCTCCGTGCTCGTAATGTACCTATGTAATTCACTCTTTCCTGATCCTCGATTCCGTTCGCCCAAGAAGTACACTGCAAGTGACTTACAGAACTCTCAGATGAAGAAACGATGACGCGTTTCCAACAGACTTCCAAAAAAGTCTGGTGCTGTGCAGTGAGAAAGAATACGGCAACAGCTGCTAGAAGTCGTGAGCGCAGACACTGAGCCTCGGCTTTCTACAAACATGACCCCAATCCCTGCAGACAGATCTCCTCTGCAAAGAGTTCGACAAAGAGCAAAGTCACGTCAGATGACAAAAAAACGGAGCTTCCTACGCAGAGCTACACGAAAAAGTTAGTGTAAAAAAAGAAAAGAAACGAAACGGGTTAAATCAAAATTTATGGAATTTCAAAACGCTTTTCATCGTAGATAGCGACATGGATTTAGGCTTTTATCGAAAACGCCGCTATTTACCACCAGGAAATAAAAAAAAGAAGCTGCCATTGGTTTTGAGTAATTTCACTTCTCTGTATCAGGCAGTATATGTGTTTCTATCTACTGGAACTCGAGCACTTTTTTTTGCAGACTTGTTTCAAGAGCCGTTCCAAATAGAGATAGCGTTATCCGAAGCAGTGATGAATGACGCTCCAAGTACCAGTGTGTTCTGAATACCAAGAGAAAATATGGATTGTTGTAACCAGTCGAGTTGACTGCATCGTAATTCCGTTATGCGTTTCACTGGATTTTTTTCATCTATCATCACGTGGATTTTAATTAGTATGGCATGGATGTATCATTCGTTCAACGTTTTGGGTAATCTATGACACTGCCTTTCAGTTGTTAGAGGCTACTTCTCCAGTTGTATTTGCACCACATTCTGCACAGTGCCGCAAATTACACAAACAGTTGAACACTCAATACATCCATGTCTTATTGATGTAAAATCCACCTAATTATGGAGATAAAATGCACTGAAACGCATAATGCATAATTATTACTATCATTTGCCTTTATGACCAGATTGGACCACTTTAGTCAATCATTTCCTGGTCCTCTTCTTCAGTAAGCGCATATTTCTTTCTTTTTTAACTTCCCAGTATCTTTTCATTCGTTCTGATATTTCCTGACTTTCCTCATCTGTAGCCGGCCGCTGTGGAAGAGCATTTCTAGGCGCTTCAGTCCGGAACCGCGCTGCTGCTACGGTCGCAGATTCGAATCCTGCCTCGGGCATGGATGTGTGTGATGTAGCAACAAGTAGCATGGATCAAGGAAATTTAAGAGGACATGGGAGAACTATATATAACCTTGAATGATCTGCAAAACAAGAAAGAAAATCTCAAGAAACTGAAAGACAAGAAAATAAGATTTAAACAAAAAGTAGACAAACGACTCACAATGAAAAGAGTATTTACAAATGAGGAATCAAATGGTTCAAATGGCTCTGAGCACTATGGGACTTAACATCTGAGGTCATCAGTCGCCTAGAACTCAGAACTACTTAAACCTAACTAACCTAAGGACATCACATACATCCATGCCCAAGGCAGGATTCGGACCTACGACCGTAGCGGTCGTGCGGTTCCATACTGAAGCGAGGATCATCTTACTGTTTTTATCTTTTAGCATTAATGTTGGGGGATCATATCTTTGGAGTTGTCTGCTAAATGTTTTGTAGTAATCTCGTGAGCTTGTTTTCTTACTATTTGTTTCTACCATAGAAAGTATACCTTTTTGATATTGACGTTTGACCTTCCTTCATGTTTTTTGAGTCATCTTTCTTTGTTTTGTGAGTTCCACGTAAAACCCTCTGTTTTTTGACTCTGATATCTTAACCAGGCGTGCTGTGTATCTTCCACTGTTTTATTACATTTGTCACACCAGTGGCGTTTTTCCCTAGTATTTATTGGGGCTACTTGTTCAGCTATTTGTTTCAATTGGGGAATTATTTCATCCAGATCATCTGTTATTTTTAAATTCCTAGTTTGTTCTTCATATTCCTTGTTATTTATCAACTTATGAGGGTCATAGGTTCTCTTCTTTTTTGGGTGGGATTATTCCTTTTTCAATGGGGTGAATTTAATTTTTATTTTTATCAAGTAATGAGCTGATCCGGTGTCAGTTACTCTCAGGACTTTCTCATTGTAGATTTCCTTGTACTTCTTATCCATGCAGACATGATCCAACTGCCATTCCCCCTTTGTCCAGTCTGGGTGTTTCCAGGTTTTGAGTTTATTTGGTCTTCTCATAAGTATGTTGATTTTGAGATCATGTCATAGTTTCTACAGAATTCCACCAAACTCATGTCATTCTGGTTTGTTCGTCGTTGTACTGGCCATTTCTCTATTACATCTCTATATCTCTTTTCCCTTCCTAACTGGGCATTAAAGTCTCCAGTTAAAATTTTGGTGAGATTTTTGTTGGTGTTTATTGTTGTCTGATCCAAAAGTTCCCAAAATCCATCCACATCTTCTCTGTGGTCTTTTCTGTTATTTATGTCATTAGTTGGGGCATTTATTATTGTGTATGTTCTAGTTGCCACTTCTATAGTTAAATTTGAGCGTTGAAGAAATTGCACTTTGAATTTCATTATGGTATCATCATTTTGAGGTTGACCACGAATCCTGTTCCGAACTGCGGGCATTTCTTCATTGCTCTTTTCCCTCGTATTCCCTAGAAAATTTCTATACCCTTGTGATTCCATTGGTTCTTGATCAGTGTTTCTCATTTCTTGAAGTCCGGTTATGAGTATCCTCTGCCGATCCATTTCGTCTGTCAAAATTTTGAATGAGATAATTTATGTTGCGCGTGGGTATGTTACTTATCTGTCCTGTCTTGAGTCTAAGTTTCGGTCTTCTGTCAGTCTTGGGCATTTTCAGATGCTCCAACACATCTAAGTTATCTTTTAAGTGACTGCCCGCCGTATCCGAACGCAGTCTTTCCTGGCTGTTGCCAGGCGGTGGAATTTTCCTTAAAAGATTTACTTCCATGGTTGACTGTCAAAGTTGTTGAACCTTGTGTGGAGCAAGCTCCGGGTTACGACTACGGTTGTGAACCGTAGGGCGGCCCAGTTGTTCGTGGTTGAATCCATAATATTGCATAATATTGTTTAAAGAACAATACTAGTTACAGCAATTTGTATTTTCAATTAGTGTTCAGCCCTTCTTCAAAACTTCATGGAAAACTGCCGCCTGGCGAACCACCACTGTTTCATCCTCCATTAGCCGTCAGTGGTCGACAGTACTAGAAGAGCGTGTGGTCAGCACCGCGACTCCCTCGCCCGTTAATGTCAGCTTCATAAGTCTTCAAGTCTCCTCTCGAGACTGAGTGGACTCAACACTCTACAAGGTGAGATGCTTGTAGGGAGAAATGACTGCAACCGAGTGCTCTATATCGCATCTGACAGATACACCGACCACGCTGCTTGTGGAGTGCAGATGTGCTGAAGAAAGGAAACAAAGCTTAATACAGTCTACTCCTAAAAAGGAATGTTGTTTGTGCGATTACAAGCAATATACATTTTATCTGCTGTATCTGAAGCTTTGGAGCGTTTAACTGCACTGCTCAAAAGTAGCTGACCATCTCGATTACCTCACATTTTCAGAGCGATCACATCGCTTTTGACGCATCGACTGTTAATAAGAAGATACTTAATTTTTCAAATAGTGGTGCGATGAGGCTCGAATTTAGGTACCACATTTACTAATCATTTTGTAGACAAAACTTTAATACTGATGCCTTGAAGCCACACCTGACCGCAGGCTTTAGACAATCTGTTCACCTGGCTTATTCACAGTCGAGATCTTACATCTGCATGAGGACAGTTTTAAAACTTGGGTGACAAACAGGATCTGAAGCTAATATCTCACACAGCCCTCGTCCGTCCCTGTTTCCCCTCCCTCCTTCTCATAAAAGAGGAACTTGGTTGTTTTTCCGTATTGTAAAGTGGTGTCTTTTCTATGGTAAACAGTTTGCATGGGTGTAGGCAAATGAAACGAAATATTTGTTATGACATCCAAGAAGAACTCAGCTGGTAGCAGATTGGGGCTAAGTTTTTGCAGTTTCTAAGTACGCGGAAGAGCTCTGCCCTGTCCGACAGAACTTAGAAATTTCAGAAAACTACCTTCCGCACCTACAGAAAATGGGTTGAACATCTCAGAGCGTCCAAATATCCTCTACCATGATACAAATCTTACAAGCAGGATTACATCACACTCCACGTTCGCTTGACCGAACCTAAACTCCCAACGTAAGTTTGGTCCCCTCAGGATATCCAATGCTCAATTGCGGTAGGCATGAGGAGACAAGTGACTCCGCTGTCGCACGCTTTGTTTTCCCGGCAGTTTCTCAACTGGCAGAGTTCTTAGACGTATGTCATCCCAACATACGATATGCACATATACAGATGGCTGTAGTATCGCTTAAATAAGGTATAAAAGAGCAGTGTATTGGGGGAGCTGTCATCTGTACTCAGGTGATTCATGTGAAAAGCTTTCCGACTTTATTATGACCACACGACGGGGATTTACAGACTTTGAAAGCGAAGCGGTAGTAGGAACTAGACGCATAGAATGTTTCGTTTCGAAAATCGTTAGGGAATTCAATATTCCGAGACCCACATTGTCAAGAGTGTACAGAAAATACCAAATTTCAGACATTACCTCTCACCATGGGCAATGCAGTGGCTGACGGCCTCCACTTAACGACCGAGGGCAGCAGTGTTTGCGTTAAGCTATCAGTGCTAACAGAAAAGCAACACTGCATGAAGTAACTGCAGAAATCAATGTGGGACGTACGACGAACATATTCGTTAGGACAGTGCAGCGAAATTTGGCGCTAATGAATGGGATATGGTAGCAGACGACCGACGCGAGTGCCGTTGCAAACTGCCCGACATCCCATGCAACGCCTCTCCTGGGCTCGTGACCATGTCGGCTGGGCTCTAGACGACTGGAAAACCGTGACCTGGTCAGATGAGTTCCGATTTCAGTTGGTATGAGCTGATGGAGGGGTTCGAGTGTGGCCCAAACCTCAAGAAACCGTGGATTCAAATTGTCTACAAGAACTGTGCAAGCATACGATGGCTCCATAATGATGTGGGCTACGTTTACGTCGAAAGGACTGAGACATCTGGTCAAACTGAACTAGTCATTGACTGAAAATACCTATGTTCAGTTTCTTGGAGACCATTTGCAGCCACTGAGGTTCCCAAACAACGATGGAATTTTTAAACGCACCATGTCACCAGGCCATATCTGTTCGCGATTGGTTTTGAGAACATTCTGGACAATTCTAGCCACCCATCGAACATTTACGGGACATAATCGAGAAACCAGGTGGTGCACAAAAGCCATCACTGGCAACACTTTGGCAATTATGGACGGCTGTAGAGACAGCACGGCTCAGTATTTCTGCAGAAGACTTCCAACGCCCTGTTGAGCCCATGCCACATCGAGCTGCGGCACTACGGCAGCTTAAAGGAGATGCGACACGACACTCAGAGATCTACTGTGAGTTTTGTCACCTCAGTGTAAATCGATTTCACGGCCTGTTTTAGCTATACCTTTCTCGAGTTCGTTGTCCACTACAGACGTTCACTTGTGGAATAAGCTGCACTGTAACTCAAATCTAATAGAAAATCATACAGGACTAAAAAATATCCTGGATAATTTTCATTCTCGTGTTAGCTATGTTCGATGTAATTCACATCTTTTTCTTTTAAATGCGGTAAAGAAATCTCTCTGTTTAATTCATTGTTCCACTTTGCTTTTCTTCCTCTCCTCCTTATTCTAATGAACAATTTTGTCTCAGTAGCCGCACGAAACAGCAAAGTTTTATAATGTCAAGATCGTACCTGATGATCTAGTGGCCGGCACGATAGCTCGGCTTCTTTGTCCGGGGACTTTCTCCAGGCCATTGACTCATACGGAATTATTATTATTATTATTATTATTATTATTATTATTATTATATTATCAGCACTGTTTATGAACAAGAAACAGTGTAACTATAAGCAGAAAATAATTTTCAATTTAGACTGCCCAAGACTGACTTCACTTTTTTCGTTGTTGCAGGTACCTGTCTTTTCTGCAGCAGCTTCAGTAGTTCTGCCTTCAGAGCTGCTTGTCTTCGAATTGTGTGATGTTTGAGTGGTTTGACCCCCTTGCAACAGACAACTGTAGGTATTGTATCAATTCATTTAGTACTCCACTATCTCTGTAAGAGATTTGTCAACTGAGCACAATTTTTCCCCAGGCGTATGAAATATAAATAGTTGTTGTTATTGTTAAAAATTGCAAAGTAAGCGAGAAGCAGACTGCGGCCAAATGTATCTATGAACCTTCTGTCAGGCCTATCCACAAACGTGCATCCTTTTAGTAAAGTTCGTTCCTAGTAAAGCTGCCAATTTTTCATTTTCTAGCACGTCCAGTTGTTGTTATTTGAAATACACCTGTTTCTCACCAGAAATAAAAATACGCTTCAGTGCAAGTTCATAGGTCAGTGTTTTGCATCTGAATATTGTTTGACCTTATATCAGAGTCCAAGATAATGAATCGCAATACCCTAAACATTTTTCTGCAACTTCGCTACTGCAGCGCTACCAAGCGGTTGGAATGTATAAACACACTACGAAATTACTGTATATTATACATAGGGAGTGGAGAAGCATGTTACGGCGGAACAATATGACAGGGGATGCTACTGTAGTGCGGCTGCTAATTATTTGAGAACATTAACATTCCCGAGGGGATGGAAACAAGTCAGTGTTCGTTGCAGCTAGTTCTAGCGTCCTGTGTATTCTCTCCTCTGTATGGCTGCAGACTACACGCACTTGTTCACATTTGTGCAGTGAATTCAGAGCATGCGAGGGGGGTAGTGGGTATTGCCATTCGAGTTGCTGTAGCTGTCCATGGATATTTCCACTATGTGCGCGTCCTCGACCACGGTTCATGATATTTAATGATTCAGAAATAATCATGGAGAAACTACAATGTTTTGTGCATTCAGAAACACACGGTATTACATAAGGCCATATATGATGTGGTAGTTTTGGGAAAACAACCGTTTAAAACGATAATTAAAAAATTATAAAAATTATCAAAGAATGCGAGGGAAAAGCAAAAGGAATTCAGTTACGAGGGACATGTGCAAACAAGACAATCATAAAATGGCTAGCATTTGCAAATGAACCTGGCAATACACACCAACAACAGATAACAAGCACAAAAAGCGCTGAAATACTTACATAAAGTCTCAGCCAAAATGGTTCTTCAGACTTCACATGAGAAAACTCAACACCTGGTAAGGAAGAACAAAAATACACAAGCCGTGCACACAAAATACGGAAAGGTTAACAGAGGAAAACTTCAAATATTTTGGGAACTGCATACAAACAGGAGGATGTAACAACGCATCCGACACAGAACGAACAGAAAACTTTCAGACAGCGTACAAATTGGCGTGGACGCACTACAATAAAATAAACAGTTCAAGACAGGCAAACTCAGGCACCAGAGTACAACTGCAATACCAGAAGCGCTTTACACATCAAAAACGGCCACAACCAGAGTATCGGGCAGCAGAGAGGTAGAAAAAATGGAACGTAAAGCCGTCAGAAAAATTTTTGGAGCATTACACAGTGATCGTTTATGGATGAATATACTAACCAGAAAATTATACTAACACACAAACAAACTCACAGACATGATCAGAAAACAATGAGTAACATTCTATGGATACACATATAGACTGGACAACAACAGACTCATAACGAGAACTTTTAATGTAGCAAACAGTTCAATCAAAAAAGCCAGTTGGTTTCAACAAATAAAAGGAAACCCAAAATAAACAGGGATTAGTAGGGAAACGATATATGAAAGAGACAAATTCAGAAAAAAATTATGAACACACGACTTGAAGAAAAAGAAGGGAAGAATACAGGCAAAATATGGAGAGAGAAAAAGAAACAGGAACACATCGAAAGAATGAATAAGTTTTGGGAAGACAAAAAGAAGAAGGAAACAAGAAAAAATTAATAATCATGCAATATTCAAATTAATCACTGTCTTCAGGGAAAAAGTGTGTAATAATAATAATAATAATAATAATAATAATAACGATAATGATAATAATATGAAAATGCGACGTTTTGTTTTGTTTGTTGCACTCAGTTTTAAGAGAAAACCTGTAAACAGCAAGTGCACGAATTTAGAGACTTTTTCTGACGTTTACACATCAGACCGAGGATGGCAGCGCATTTAAAACATTATACAGATTGTTTTCTTCATGAATGTACGGATTTCACATCGTTTGCCTGCTGACACTGACCTGTAGCAAGACTGTAACTATTACTGCAGGGTTCTAATGATACTCCATTATTTGCGACTGATACGCACAAGGGAAATAATATAAAGAAATAAGACGCACTACTGATCACAGAACTTATACTTGACGTTTCTACCATGTCCGAAAGAACAGACGCCACACGTATAGTTATATAGATACTGTAGATCTCGACAGTCGGACGACCATTTCAATGCGGATGTGTACCATCGTTCGTCCCATAATTATAACAGAATGACACTGCGAGAAATGGGGAAAATGAACGGGGGTCACAGCAGCACTTGGTGAGTCTGAGTCGAAAGGGAAGCGCGTCCGATTGGCCGAGTCGATCAGGAGGACCGTCCGCGAGAAGCGGAGAATTTGGGTTCAAGTCCTGCTCAGGTCACAAATTTTCAAGTGCAGCTACTGAATTATTTCAACCCCCAAAGCAGCTATGTCACACAGCTTTCCTTTAGTTAAGAATGTAAGGCTGCGTAAGTCGATCGTTAGTGTCTGCTCTTCCTGACATGTCCGAAAGAACAGACACCCCTCATATAACTGGAGTCGGCATCGCTATTAACACATAGACAGCGACAAAATCTCTGGCTGCACATGGATGTTCCGTGGCTTTGTGGTTGTGTGTGTCTATGACGTAATTCTGCCAACTGCATACAAAAGTATGCACGGTTTATTAGTACGGCAGTTCAGCCATAATGACAGTGGAAGTCCTTAAAATCTTGAGTTTAAATCTGACGCGTCAAAAAATAAAAAATAAATCCAAGTAAGCTATTACTCTCCGTACAATTTTTCTGTGGCGTTTTCCGAAGCAGTTTCTTGAGCAGTGTCATGAAGCTCTCGGGCTAACAAAATTTAGATGTTACGAATCGCCCAATGCTCGTTTAAACTTTCTCTGTCTCTCCTGTCAATCAAACTCACTGAGAGACCGTACTGATGAGGTATGCTCAGTAATCGTGCAGACGAGTATTTCGTAGGCAGTCTTCTTTGTCCATGAATACTCTCTGGGAACAGTATTCGTCCACATTCTTCCTGTGAATCCCAGTCTGGTGTTGGCCTCCAATAGTACTAAGATTAAAGTGGCCGTTGCGGCTTAAATTGCTCCGGGCGGATAGAGGTCGATTTAGGACAACTGTGCTTGATTCCAGTGATTACTCGCCGAGGGTATAATCAAACGACATCGGGTCATTTCGCCTATTTACGCACATGACATTACTTTCTATTACGTTGGAGATCCGCTGCCGATCTCTTCGCCAAGCGTTGATTATTTGCTGGTCACCCTGTAATTCATTACAATGTTGTAATGACGCGATCTTCCTGTCTCGTATGCGAACAATCTCAGAGTGTTTCTGACATGATCTAAGATTATATCTATGAATGCAGTGCCCCTGTGCCAGTTTTTCCAGTTTTGCATCTTTTCAAGCGTCTCAATGCAGCATTATTATCATCACAGTAATTTCTATTATTATTATTATCATTATTATTATTGGGCCTATTATCATTATTGTCAATATATCTGAAATAGGTAAACTCACACAACATTAATATCCGGATACATGAAAGTCCGGGTGCGATAGCACTGGTTCGGTGAGAAGTATGAACTAGGATAATTTCTGATCACATTATTGAGTCAATTCTGACTCCAACCAGATTGATAGGACCGATTCAAGTTATTTTTCTTAGAGGTGTTCTTCCTTCTGTTTTTGTCGACCTAACACTACGGGCTCGTCAGACAACGTGGCTGCAAAATGACTGGGGTCCATCTCAAGCAAACATGCGTCATAATCCTGGCTCAGATACCAAAATTGACGGACGCTAATAGACGGGGACGTGTTCCATGGACATCACGGTCACAATATCGTGCATCTATTGACTACTTTCCGTTGGTGCTGAAAGGCTGTTGTGTATGCTGCTCTTGTAACATCTACAATCTCACCACACTTCCTTTACCATGAGCATCAGTCTCTTCACCAATGATGTACAATTTATAATCAGATTGAAGGTCAAAATATAGTACCTCCTTTTTAATCTTCTACGTGAATAATTCTTCTGTTGGGTTTTTAACGCGTCATGATATTCAAACAATTTTCAAAGTATCGAGGACCCTCAGCGCCAAAACCACACATTTCGGAACATGGATTTTCTCTTAAAATTGATCGTTTTCCGTTCCGCTCGACATAGTAAGTGTTCTGCAGCTGAAGTCCCTGCATCCACCTTTAACTAATAGATTGCTTAACTGATTAGAATACCAAATACCTTA
Source organism: Schistocerca gregaria (assembly GCF_023897955.1). Taxonomy (NCBI): domain Eukaryota; kingdom Metazoa; phylum Arthropoda; class Insecta; order Orthoptera; family Acrididae; genus Schistocerca; species Schistocerca gregaria. The sequence continues at coordinate 476,387,252 of NC_064921.1, forward strand.
AAAAATTTGACCCCACAGTTTTCAAATTTCGACGTTCCTCCGAGCCAAAATCGTGTATTTCTGCAGAGGGTTCCGTTTCACATAAACAGCTTGCTGCGCCGCACGACATACTTCGCACTGTGTGTGTTTCATCTGTGCACACTAAACGAGTAGCATAATATTCTGTTTGAAGACAATTTGACGAAGAATACCGGATTCGTTTTCTTCTGGTCATGTTGTTCGGACCCTTAAGTTATCAGGTAAACTAAATTTCTAAATGAGATTAATTGAAGGAGACTGGGGCTAAAACAATGTCAGCAAACTCTGTCACTTCCATTATGAACGTAACCCATTTTTACAAAACGACTTTTAAGTTTTCAGTTTCATTACTTGTTTCAGTGCTTGAAGCATAAGGAAACTTTGATCCCAGAAAGTTTCATTACAGAGAAAAGAATGTCTGCTGGAAAAAAATCTTTAGATTGTGACTAAGTTACTTTTTGCGATACCTTATCTTCTAGAGGTTCTAGTCCAGTAAGAGAAGCGGCAGAAATTTCTATGTTAACGTAGGAGAGAGCCACCGACTGACTGAACCATTGATTTGGATAGCGAATTGTTCGCAATGGTGTTAAAAGGTGTTCGTATTGCTACTATATGACAGCCAAAAAGCGATCTATCAGCTTAGATAATTCTGAACAGGATTCTTAGAAACAGGTCGCCTTACTGAAGTACATTCAGCAGGTTGCTGAGAAGCAGGTATCAAGTATTGTCGTGTATGATGGAGAACTTTTTCCTTGAAACACTGGCTGAGCTATGACAGAACAGAGTGAAACACTGTTTCGCAAGTATGAGGTAAAAAAAATAATCTTCGCCTTTTGCAGAGTGTACTACACGCACTATGCAACTAATCTCAGAATTTTAGAGTCTCTGTGTTGTCTTTAATGAAATAGTAATGTCGTAAGCTACTGCTCGCACTAAGAATGTTGTTGTGGGTGAGTTAATCGTGTGTGTGTGTGTGTTTTGGCTGTGGGAGCCGTTAACGTCATCTGACTGCTGACTGTCGTAAAATACAGCCCTAGTCACTGGGAAGCGCGAGCTGGTTTTTCAACGGCATCCTAGTCCCAGCCAGGAAGCTCTCAGGGCGCGAAGTTATGTCTTTGTAAAACAAGTGTTGAGCTCAGAGATGGTCTGAAACTCTAATGTCGCATTAATTCAGCTGGATATCTGTAACAAATGGAACTACTGTGAAATGAATAGTGAACACTTCCAACACGTGATATGAAAAACGTTTCTCTATACAGTGCTCACAAAGGTCTGTCAACTGAGAAGGAACCAAGTCCTCGTATTTAAACTTTAAAAATGCTGATCCCATATAAACAGTATCTGATTTGGTGAGTGGTCTGCTACTCGAATACTCGTATTACATTCGGCAGTATTGCAGACTGGACGAAGTAGACGAGTGCAAATCGCGCACTTACATCTACATAATTTCATATACACTGACAGAAAAAAATCGCAGCGCCAAAAAATAATTAACTTAGAGTAACGGAATTTCGGGAACACATTTGTCTAGGCGACGTATTTAAGAGGTTAACAATGCAAGATCTCAGGTTAACGTAAGTGAGATATGTCATACCGGTGTAACCACCAGATTGTTGAATAAAATCATGCGATCTTTAATGCCTTATGTTCTGCGGGTGCCAGATGTCATTTTGTGGTATTACGTCCCATGCTTATTGCACTTGGAGACATGTCTGGCGATAGAGCAAGCCAATGCAGCTTGTTGATGCTGTGTAGAGCATGTTGGACGAGTGTTATCCTGTTGGAAAAAACCCTCTTGAATGTTGCTCACCAATGGTTGCACAACAGGCCGAATCACCAGATTGACATACAAATTTGCAGTCAGGGTGCGTAGGATAACCGCGTGAATGTTTCTGTTGTCATGCGGCATCCCAGTTGTAGGTCGAGTGTGTCTACCACGCAGAAAGCTAAGTTGCGTGCGCTCACTTGGCCTCCTCCTAATCAACACACTATCATCACTGGCACCGAGGAAGAACCAGCTTTCATCAGGAAACACAACAGAGTTCCTCACTGCCCTCCAGTGAGCTCTCGCCTGACACCACTGAAGTCACGAATGACGGCGGTCTGGGGTCAGTGGAATGCACGATACATGGCGTCTGGTTCAGAGATGTCCTTGAAGAAACCAATTTTTAATAGTTCGTTGAGTCACTGTTGGTGCCAACTGCTGCTCAGATTGCTGCTGCAGATGCAGTACAATGCGCCAGAGTCATACGCCGGAAACGACGGTCTTCCCTCCTGTTGTGCCACGTGGCCGTCTTGAACGAAGTCTTCTTGCGACCGTCGTACCGCTGCCAGCAATGACGTACACTGGCCACATTCCTTCCAAGCCTTTCTGCAATAACGCAGAATGAATATGCAGCTTCTCGTAACCATAATAGAGAACCTCGTTCAAACTCGGTGGGGTGTTGATAATGGGGCCTTTGTCGCCTTAAGAGCATTCTTGACTAACATTAACTTACCACGTCCTCCCTCAAAGGTAAATATCGCGCCCGACCGTTACAACGTGTACTTAAATATGGTGGCACTACTAGCACCTTTCTTATGCGAATGGCGCGGGAACTGAATAGACATCGTCCTTCAGATGCAGAAACACGTCTACAAATTTCAATTTATGTCACACAACTACTGCTTGGTGTTGCGATTTTTGCTATCAATGTACATGTATACTCCTTAAACACATTTTGTACCAGTGTTATGGATTTTATGTCCTATTACGTTCACTGTGTGATCCTTCCTAATGCTTGCCCAACGTTTTGAACTGTTCTGACCATTGCTTAAAGTGTCAGATTCTTTTCCTACTACGGGCTTCTTTCGCCTTGGCCTCACTCTTCATCACAGCCAAGATGGTCAAGCATGCTTTAAATTAAGATCGGAAGGGGACATATAAACTTTAATTAAATAATTACAAACTTCAGATACAATTAAACAAATACATTGTTTCATAGGGATCCATAAATGCAATTACAAGAAGCCATATACATTTACTAAATTTGAAAACACTGAAATTAGTGGCAAAAGTTCTTTTACTGCAGTAATTGGCTGAGGGAATAAAGAAAACCAGACAGAAGAAAACGTGGAATAAATACGAATATAGAAATCAAACATGAAAAATGAGGACGAGAGAGGTCATGTCTAGTAACCAGAGGGACACGACAGCAGAAAGCCGGAGTTTTTCTTAGGGGGGACGCGCAGGCTAGTTGGTCCAGATGTGGTCTAAATGTAAGTTTCTATCGTAATTCTGTTGTATTCAGCTGTTTCGACTAGTGCCCGACAAGAGTGTAAACTGTTTTCCTCGACAAGGCCTGCAGCCGTTCCTGAACTGGGGCCTAAAGCATTCGGGTAAACTATCGCAACATGGCGCCTAAGCCGAAGGTCCATGTGGCCTGGAGACTGACTGTACTAACTGCGGAAGTTGCTTTTACCTGTAGAAGATCAGACCAGAAAATATGCATGACAGCAAGCTTTGATACTGTTTAAAACTTCGGTACTCAAAGAAAGTAGTCGACTGTTGAGAGAATTACTGTGTTTTACAGGTAAGCTGTGTCCACTTTCGCAACTCTGGGGAGGCTGCTCAGTTATGTTGCCAGTCTCTTAACGGTTGAATATGCCCCTATGGTATAACCACGCACAAAGGCTTACTTTTAACGGAAAACCTAGGCGAAAATTACTAGCTTCTTAATGAAATGGAACAAAGGTCCACAAAAATCCCCACCAGACATCGCTAGCTATTTAGAATCTCTGCTCTTGCATCACACATAAAACATAATTATTCATTAATAACTTCAAATTTCTATCTTATTTCTTCCTCAAAGACTTCTTATGCTTTATCTTCTCCACTTATCCTTTATTGACAACTTCTGCAACCCCTAGGGAGAGGAGAATCTCAATTAACTTATCAGTGTTGTTGCTGGTGGCCTAGGAAAGACACATATTACGCTCATAACTCTGGTCCAAAAAGGCAGCAAATACAGAGTCATGCCAGGGCTGCCAAATCAGACGAGTAGCCGTTACTGTCAGCACCGTAGTCATAGCACAGATTATGACAAATGTTGAACCTAGATCAGTAGACGTTTGCTTGAAGCTGGCGTAAGAACGAGGCGGCTGCTAGTCTAACGTCCTCTCTCACCTCATTACCACACGGTCCGTCTCCGAAGGTGTAGGTAAACAAGGAACTTGAGGCACGAATGGCACAGTGTTGCGATTACTGATGGAAGCCGCTTCTACTTTGGTGTCAGTAATGATATGCTTACTAATAAGGCATACACGAGGACAAAAGCAACTTTGTAAATCTGTGAAATTAAAATCTCCTTCTGGCTAGGATTCAATTCCGCGCTGCTCCATCTCTGCACTGTAACATATGTGGATCCTCTCTGGCATCCTGTCAACGAAAGTGGTGGCCTGCTGGTCAAGACAGTCCCAAACTTCCATGGTTGTCTTCTTGAGGTCAAGTAGTGTATGAGCAGCGCTGCTGTGGTGACGCAATGCAAGTTTCAGTGGTCCCAAGCATCCCCAACATGCGTGACGTCAGCAGATACATCAGGACATTCCTCTGTATTGATGTGTGCCTCTCGGTGATACCATGGGAAGCTGCGCGCTCTTTCATTATCTTATCCCCTCCCAATATTGCACAGCCCTAAAATAACTAACGGTAGTGATATGAAGTGCGAGACATCCGTACGCAATACCGGCCCGAATCATGACTGACCCATTCCTTGCCGAACCATTGCGCTTGCAGTACACGATACCGGCCCCTGTCACCCATTCCTTGCAATACCTGTGTGACTGCAGGCATGACACATGTGTTTATATCTGGCACTCTCCACACTCTAGGATACGAGTCATAAAAATGCGTCAAACAAAACCTGCATTCGTCGGTACATAGAACTCTACTCCACTTATTACGGTTACATTCGTATTTCTTTGCGCATCTTCTTCGCACACAGCGATGTTGCGTCAAGAGGTCAAATTAATCGTGTTGACATACTGACTGGGCAGCCACAAGTCTTCCAGCTGCCTCCTAGAGGTACAGTGCCTGTCAGCGGTAATTTGTAACTGCCAACGATGTCTAATAGGCAATTTTTCTGTGTTTCCTGTCTGATGATTATGGTCGATGTTCCTATGGCGTCGCCTTGGTCTACGGTAATTCTTCGTCATCTTCCCGTGCCGAATACATTCCTTGTCTCCAACCTGCGCGTGGTGTAGGCAGGCTTAAAGTGGCTCTTCGAGGTTTGTTGGCGGACTTAACAGTGTAGACAGACAGCATTGGTCAGTTCATAGCTGAATTAACGGCGAGCTCTGCTGAAATGCACGCAAAATACAGGTTTACTATTACCTCCATCACACAGGTGGCTCTACCTAGCGACACCCTTTGGCAAGAGGTTTCCAATTTATATCACACACACATACACACACACAAGCACACAGACACAGACAAAATGAGGAAGTCATGAGGGTGGCTTACACAGAAACCAAACGCAATAAAGAAGCTAAGTAATGAAAAACTGTTTTTTAAAGGAAGATAGACAACATGTTTAAAAATAGTTCAAATGGCTCTGAGCACTATGGGACTTAACTTCTGAGGTCATCAGTCCCCTAGAACTTAGAACTACTTTAACCTAACTAACCTAAGGATATTACACACACCCATGCCCGGGGAAGGATTCGAAACTGCGACCGTAGCGGTCGCGCGGTTCCTGGCTGTAGCGCCTAGAACCGCTCGGCCGTCCCGGCCGGCTAGATGACCAGAACCGCTACCAATAATTAATGGAGCGTCAGTAAACTAGTGAAGAGAGAGTAAAGAAGTTTCCGTACATGTGGTCGCAAATTACATAACCACATCTAAAGTTGCTGAGTAAGACTTTATACACTACAGTAAGGACAGGCAGGCTACAGAGTGTTCCGGTAACTGTCATTGTAGGAGCTGAAATGATTAGCGAACAAGTTAAGACAGTAAACAGAAGATTTACTTAACTTTTATTTCTGTAAGCGCGTGAAGACGTATTACAAGTAACGCAGCAAGGTTGTGTCGGAACCGTGACCAGGTGACGTCTGAGTAGCGTTGGGCAGGGAAATGGCTTCGACCGCGAGTGGGCTGTGTGGCTGCCGCCGGCCGCCCGTATTGTGGGGGCAGCGGTGCTCGTAGTCCATACCTGCCGGAGGCGTGGCTCAGCAGACGCGCACGCTCCGCCAGATCCTGCACGACTGCCGTCGACATCTGACGGAAATCAGTTTCAGCTGTGAGATGCTGGTAGGGTATATTGATAAGTGGTACCACTAAAATAACGAAGACTTAGATAAACTGTGCAGTGAGAGGGATAGTGTAGCTAACGCACAATATTTATCATAACTATTAAGGATAAATAGATGAGAGTATGTAAAGATGAAAAGGTGCTACTATCCCTGCTTTTATATTCTGTTCAACCACATTGGATATTTCAACACTGACGACTTGAAATGAACAAGAGGACCGGGAAATCGTTATTTTGCAAACATGAAAATACAAGTGCAGTATACAAATGAGGGAAGTGTAATTCTCGAAGAACAACAAAATAACCACATATTCATTACATACCATATGTAGTTCTTGCTGGAATAGAACAATCGGGAATGAAGAAATGACTAACTGCAGTTAATAACAATAATTTTTAAAAAAAGAGATGCATCGCCGGCCGGTGTGGCCGTGTGGTTCTAGGCGCTTCAGTGTGGAACCGCGCGACCGCTGCAGTCGCAGGTTCGAATCCTGCCTCGGGCATGGATGTATGTGATGTCCTTAGATTAGTTAGGTTTAAGTAGTTCTAAGTTCTAGCGGACTGATGACCTCAGATGTTAAGTCCCATAGTGCTCAGACCCATTTAAACCATTTTTTGAATCAGATACATCATTAACAGATAATACAGAAAGCACAGCATCAGGAAGTCCTACATACATTTTTCACGAAGGCGATGGTTTTGCAGAACCAAAAAAAAAATGCAAATTTGTCGAATGTAAATCAAAAAGATATCACTGCATTATCAGGTAAAACAACAGTCATATGTCGTAAAAGATAGATACATCATACCTACCTTAATCAGACCAACCGGACCACCGTAATGTCTCTAGCCAGCAACTGGCATGCAAACCAGTGACGTAGAAATATTTTCTCTTCCTGGACGTTAAATACTGAATTATGTTCAACCAGAGATAAAATGTCATCTTTAAATTGATTTTCAAAGCTGATAGGGATGACGAAAAACAAGAAAGGATATGAAATAAATTCTCGCTCTTGAGCGCGCGAGCAAAATATAACTTTTGTATTGCAGCCCCAGTGGAGGCGAAGTGTACGGTGGACACGTCCCAGCAAACGGTCTGCCTCTGGGCGGGCAGGCCCAGGAGTAAACACGCTAGCCACGATCCAGCCAGCGTCCCAGAGACTAGCCTATCCGTCCGCAGTCATCACGCCGAATACCGCAAGCCACCCACGGCCCCGGCAAAACAAACCGGCTGCGAGATCGCAAAAGAAAGAAGAACTTAAAGAGGAGGTAAACATTGACTATAGTGACAAGAAGGCGTCACCATTACACATGCGAAGTGGGCTTGCCAACGTGAATTACTATGGAAACTCGTAACTGAAAGACAGTAAGATTTGAGCTCGATTAACGAAGTATTTTTAACTTGCCAACGGAGGGAGTACCATATGGGAAAAACTGTACGGTCAGATAGTTCCTGAGTGTTTTTTTTTTTTTTTTTTTTTTTTTTTTTTTTTTTTTGATGATAGACTTTGCACAAGATACGTGTAAAGAGAAGTCAATATCAAACGAGTCCAGAGTTGGAGAATGGAAGAAAATGGTTCTAATTACTTCATAAGTTCATTGTAACGCATTTTAGAGGTATTACGAACACCTATTTAGGCTCATTCAAAATGAATGTTATTAAGTACTTAAAGAACAAGGAATTAGTTGGAATAAGATGAAGCGCTAACTGGTACGGAGTGGTAATTGCAAACGAAGGGAAACACCTCTCTGCTGTCAGACATAAACTGCTGTCTGCTTGGAAATACAGCCATCGACTGCCCAGACGTTGCAGCTGCTTAGCGTTCTGTACAACGTAACATATACGTAATTTTACATGTTTCTTCGGAATGCTGCGTCATTTGAAGCACTTACCCCACGTCTCTTCATACTTCACGCTATGAGCGGAGTCTTGTAAGTGCTATAGACACATAAATTAAAAAGGCAATTACTGTGCAAGTCCCTTTTAACGGCGACACAGAAGTGGTGTTTTTACGGAGCTTTAAACCATGCGAGTGAAGCTGAGTCAACTTCTATCCTGTGTTAGTGGCAGCAGTTCGGCAGAAAGGGGTGTGAATATCTCCACTACATCGTATGATATGCAGATATCCTGTACTGTTACCTACATATTTCTGCATTACAGAATTTCCGGTTATCACCGTTATCGCTCCAAACTTCGAATCAAATCTCTGCATGCACACAATACCTGTCCATAGAAGGCGTCGGCGGAGGTCCTGTTAAAATACAAGTGATCGACAAAGTATATAGTAACAGCACTGGTTTCCAAAAGTCAACTAAAAATCACGAAATTATGATAGCTCAAAAAGTTCTGTGGAATGCGATGAAATTTGGTTAAATAGTAAAACACTTCTGTTGTCCGTGGTGCTGCGTCAAACTGGTACGTTCATTTCACACTTTTCAAACAGTTTTTAATTCTAATATACAATCTTTATCAAAATATCAACATTACATGACACAGTATAGCAATTTCATTTGGTTTTATGAGTGCCTTGTGGCAAGTGTTTGCATGCAAACTTCTGAACTTCGGCTCTGTCTGGTGCAAAGTATATCGTCAATCCTTCAATATAATGTTCACGAACAACTGAATCCATGTGTTTCATTTAATATTACTGTTTTACATGGTATCTAAAACTATGCAACACTTTCAAAATGACTTATTCATATAAAAGTTATACCAATTTTGCAATGTTTGAGGAACAGATCAAAGAAGGAAATATCCCTTTTGATTTTTTTGATTTTTTTTACAGTTGATCAGACTGATCATATAGTCATCTACGTATTAAAATGTTTCTTTACACTAGGATATAGCCTATAAAATTTTCTTTTCGTGGTTATACTACAGTTTTCTTTTAAAAAAATACATTAATTAGGCACGGAAATGTAACTAATATGTTATACGTTTTCATACAGCGGGCGGATAAGTACTCGACAACAGGTAGCTAGATTTTACTAAAATGCTCGGTTGTTCTTTCCGTTATCCGTCACGAGGACTGCAGAAATAAAGGTTGGTTCAAATCTCCGGCTGATATTCCATTAAGCTCACAACATGGGGAATCACTAGTCTTATTTCGATGCAAAGGACTAACAAATAAATCATACGCGAATCTCATTGTTATTAACGGACTTTCTATTTCCTTTAAGCGAATGAATTAAGATTTTGGGGAAATACCGGCATGTATTTTTGTGTAACGCTTGTCTTTTAGATTCATTCCGTGTGCTTTCATGCTCTTCAAGGGTCCGTACTTGTAATTCTATTGATACTTTCAGTTGGTGACAGTTTGAAATCACGTGTTTGTAGTCAGTTCTTTGCCTTTTGTTCTACTTCGTCCATCGGCTCGTTCTTGCGAATTGTGTTTTCTCAACTCCTGTTTGTTACAGAGAATGAGTTAATGAGGTGTTTGCACCATAGTGGACGACTGCAAAGACTGAAGTACAATGTTGCTATCTGATAGGATTAGAAGTTTCTTAGGTTTGACTGTTTGGCCATAAATGACTACTTCTCATGGCATATGCTTACGCGCAGGAGACGGGCTTTCTTTGGGGAGTAAAAATTGTTGACGCTATCCGGTGTTTCGCTAGAAAATAACACAGCTTGCATTGCTTTTGTCATGGACTTTTGGTCTATCAGTGGTATTAAAATCTTGGTAGTTAAGTTGAATCACATATCGCATTTGTAGCACCGTATCGGCTAGTTCCCAATCTGTTGCAGCTAGGCACTGTTAATCTGGGGAGTAGTATCGTGCACAGGTCGTATGCGCTCGTGCAATAGTAGTGGTTCGTTAGCCACCAGTGTGTTGATGATGAAGGGATGTGACTGATGTGAGCTACAATGAGCAAGTTGCGACTGATCTATTGGTTGGATTCACTGCCCGGCAGAAGATGTTTCTCAGCATCATCTGAAGTGATAGCACAGCATTACCTGAGCTGCAGTAAGTAGGGTAAGATGGACAGTATTTTTGACCCAACGGCTTCCGTAGTTTCACTTATTGTTCATAAAATGGATTCTGATTAGTTTAATAAATTTTTCTTTGAAATTTATTGCCATAGTGCTTTCGTCTATTCATCTGATTAAATTTTTGAATTAATAATATTTTATGTTAATCATGCTCACACAACGTTCAGTATCCATTATGTGTCAGTCCATTTCACTGCCTAATCGCGTCAAAACAGATCTTCTAGTAAATGAAATGTTTGTTGAAGATGCCGGTCAAAATAGTGCCAAAATATTATATTGGTACCAAGTACATGCACAAGTCTGCCGAATTCATGTACAAATGCGTGTGCGAATTACTTATTTCTTGCAGCTTTGTAGACAGTTTGTTTTAACCAGTTGGCGAATAGATAATGAAAAACTGTGAAAGAGTTTCAAATAAGGCTTAATTAAGTGGCCTTAAGTACCGACTGTTGAGAAACATCATTAAGTAGATGGACCACGATAGTTTCACTAGTGTTCATCATAGTTTCAGGGCTGAGGGGGGGGGGGCGGAGGGGGGGGAGTGGATTAATTTCAATATCTGTAGTGTGATTGTGACAAATTCAATGTCTAATCAAAATGTTAATCAATCTCGTTAAATACCAGTCAGCTAATCGGTGCAGTTTTCCAGTCAGGAGAACAGTCAGGGTGAGAACAAATTTTTACGTGACTTCACGTATCCGTTGTAATAAAAATGGGACGAGATGTAGCTTAATCTGTTCACTATAGGCCGAAAATTAAGAAGTGTCCACGTGAACTTCAGTAAGTGTTTGTAATTGTACTCTGCGATTGATGAAAAGGACCATCAGGTTGCAAGCTATTTTTCATACTTTATTTATGTAGTGTCACATATTGCGCAGCTTGGATAAGTTCCATCACACGCTGAATCATCGTAATTGTTTTCTGGACTTTTTCCTCTTAATGTAGAGAAACCAATTTGTTCTTGGGGCATGTCTCAGTTGGAGGTAGACCGCATTAGATACCTCTTTCCTACGCTGGTAAATCATAATTCGAAGTTCGTCTGCTAAATAAGAGCACGAGTTTACATCTAATTTAGTGTTTCTGCTAAGGTTGCCACTGGAACAATTGTTATTGATTACTGCTATTTCAACCATAGCTCACATTGTACCCTTATTTTCATTTTTTATTTTTATTTTATTGTCTTAGCGTGATGGCTGGGCAAGGATCCGAACCCTGTTCCTTTGGAAAGAGCGCCTGAACACCTGCGCCCCATTGCTCGAAGCAATAGTTGGGAACTAGCTCGCTGAGCAGACAGGATGCACTTCAGTGACAATCAGAGTATAGGAGATGTACCACTTGTAGCTGTACGTTTATTGCTTGAAACTGGTATACAATTCCTCGGGAATGCTTCCATGGCCATTAAGCAGTAATAATCATTTCGCGAGAGCTTACAAATGAAGACAAGGGGCAGTATAATTAGCAGCGCTATGTCGTTAGGCTGGCTGGTCTGTTTGCCGCTCTGGCCTAACAAAACTGCCGTACTACGGTGTACCAACAGCACATAACTATTTGTAATTAGTTTTAACCTGGAACTCAAGGGACAGCTGCTCTCCACGTGTCTGCAAATGCTTGTCTTTATAGGCACAATCCAATAATAGTAATGGCAGCCTCCGTCGCACGTAATGATTGCCAGTTGATACTTGGCTGCTGTTCTCTTTCTACCTCTAAGAATTGTAGAAGCTGGAAGCACATTTCTGTAGGCACGTCACAGTATAACAAAATGATTCAAATGGCTCTAAGGACTGTGGGACTTAACATCTGAGGTCATCAGTCCCCTAGACTTAGAACTACTTAAACCTAACTAACCTAAGGACATGACACACATCCACGCCCGAGGCAGGATTCGAACCTGCGACCGTAGGAGCAGCGCGGTTCCGAACTGAAGCACCCAGAACCGCTCGACCACAGCGGCCGGCATAGTATAACTGTTTGATCCATCACCATGGGAATACCACTGTTACTTGAAGCCGTACTTGCCCTCTGTATACCGACGGGGGCCCCTAAGTGGGAACGTTCAAATCTTGAGCACAAGCCGTCTTTCTCAAGAAAATTAAGATAACGTATGTCTTACGCAAACGATTAACACAGAACTAAGTAGTTTCCTACCATCTCCTTGAACGCTCTGGGAACAAGAGGAGAAACTGTCACCTTAAAAATGTTAGATACGGAGATCTTACGAAATGTATACAGTTGAACAGAGTTCCTTTGCTTTATCTGTGGTTATTCTTACCCACATTTGTGATGTATATGTTTTCCATTCCGTTCAATACTTCAGTCAGGTTTTCGGCCCGAAGGGTTATGAAAGCCTTGTACGTTATCACTCATATCAATTCCCTTGCAGTTATATCATTTCCTGAAATATGCTTCCATTTACCAGGTGTCTCCAACTGGGAATTTTCTGCCTCTAAAGTCAATAAACATTGAGGATATTCTGATATTCTTTATTGTATCTACCATTATGGAGAACAATGTCAGAATTGTTTCTCCAGAGCCTTACATTTTTTTGAACCAAAACTGACCTTCGTGCAGCCTTTCTTTAATTTTTCTTCCAATTAATAGCCAACAGTTCAAAAGTCCGAATTCTTGAGATATAGAGCCCGCTAGTTTTCACGATCATCCTCTGAGCCATTATGAGTACAACCTAGATTACATGTTAGCAATAACGACCACAGTGGCAGCCATTAACAGCCTGCCGTCCACCTCCTGCTCAACATGCGCACTCGTGACCAGAAGTTACCGACTCTTCTGAGACTTACACACGATACAACATGAGGCTACCTATCAAGTGTGCACTAAAAGGCACATTGCAAACATTGTGACACAAGGCAGAGTGTTACGGGTACGAAGTATACCCGAAAACCGTCCACGAGCCATGGGCGGTGTTTCTGTGTTGTGGATAAATGCATCCACATGGCATGGGTAACGCTTCCCTTTTCTGAACGAGAGTCCCTGAAGATCATCAGTGGTCCGTCTGCATTGAGCTGCAATCCTGCGTACATTGTTCAATTTATCTTTAACCGTGCTTAAATCCGGGGAACGAGCTAGTCGTTAGAGACATGTGCTGTCGTATAGTGGATACTCGGGCATCCCAGCAATCCTGTTTGGATGGGAGTTATCACTCATTTGATGGAACTCAGATCTAGGGGTACCAAGACGAAGGCTCACGTATCATTTGCACACCCTCAGTCATCGTAGGACCCATAGGGAACAAATGTAGTGGCCTATCTGCTGTTAATAATATGTCGCCCCCACGAGAACACTAATTCCGGTTCCTTCCCTCAATGTTGGCATTGCAGTGACGTGTTCCAGGACGTTGCCAGGTGATACATAATGAGTAGAAATCTATCGGCTAAACCGTGAAACATCTGTGAACGAGAGACCAACCCGTTGTTCTGGGTCTATTCACAATAGAAAGGCACTACATTCGCTGATAAATGAGGTCTGACAGGTCGTCCAACATAGAGGAACGTCTCGATACAAATGATACACAGACTGAAGATGCACAGCGCGGGTGATGTGCATGTCCTCCGCCAAGGGAAGTTACAGTGTTTTCTGGACGTCTTCCTTGAGACAATTGATGTTAGGATGTCGAACATGGTCTAACTTTGCCCGCGCTACTATTAACGGCCTAACGTCTCGTACTTGTTGCAATCTTCTTCACAACTGTGACATGATGCTGAAGGCAACAACTGACTCGTAATCCATCTCAGATCTTTGATCTGCCACGTCTAACGGCATTCACAGGAGTTTCCATCTTCCCACCTGCCTCATACTTTAATACTGTCTACGGTCCTCTCCGCCCCCCCCCCCCCCCCCCAACACACACACACTCGCGCACACACGCGCGCAGCGAACTTGCAAATTTAAAAGCCCTTTTACACGAGGGCGTGCTAAAAAGTAATGCTCCAATTTTTTTTGTGTGAAAACGCTTAAAGCTTTTTTTAAATAAAACAAACATCTTACATCTTTATTCTTAACGTCTACACATTTGCGACTGCTGCTATAAGGCTCCGAACTGTAGCGTGTGACAAAGGTGGTGAGTAATTTAACCATATCCGTGCGGGAGAGCATGTTTAATCGAGTTTCGAAGAGTTCGTTCACACATGGCGCACTTTCTCCTTTAGCATGGCTTTGCCAGACCACATACGAGCGCTGCGAGGTCTGGAACAACCCGTCGTCTTAGGTTCACTATCACCGATCGTACTTCATATAATCTCGACTTGACCCCAGCTGATTTTCATCTGTTTCCAAAACAGAAAGAATACCTTCGAGAACTTTACTTTGATAGCGATGAAGTGGTGCTAGCAGAGGTGATGTCGTGTCACCGTCAACGAAATCAAACATTGCGCAGTGACGGTATCGACAAACTGGTTTGTCGTTGGGAGAATGTGCTAACTTGAGAACCTGTAGCCATGAAGAATGAATGTCAAGAATGTTAATAACGGCTGTTCTGTTTAAAAGGCTTGAACCGAGATTTTAGTGGGGTTGGAGGACTGGGATTGTACTAACTGATGAGGTTGAGTAAAATAATATTGACCGAAAAATGTATTTGCGGCAGGCACAGTAAACTCGGGGCTAGACCCAAGATAGTGTCGTGGCTGCGGGAGCACCTGCTTGGAATCCTACGTCAGGCACCATCGACAACCAGTAACGGCCACCGGCGCTTTCCTGTACTTGTCGGCGTAAGAAGGGTAAAAGAACAGGCCCGCAAAACTACAGACCAATGTCCTTAACATCGGTTTGCTGCAGAATTCCTGAGCATGTTACCTCTCCAACCGAGAATTAGAATTAATGGGCAAATTATTTGTATTTTAAGAATGAGATTACGTAGTAATTTGTGACCACGTGAATATTAATTATTACAGGTGCGCCAACTTTATTCGCGCTTGAACATCGGACTTCGTAACGAAATAATAACTGCAGGCTCTGAAAAGTTTGTGATCCTTAGTAGAGGTCTGCATGCGATGTAGAAAATGGCTGCTAATTCTTCGCCTGCCTGTCGTTTACTGGAAAGCATTACAAGTACAAACAGAAAGCCGAACATTTTATATGTCAGCCGTGAAAATGGTGGTAATTAGTTTTACAGTAAATTCCCAGTTAATGCAGTTATCATTAGCTAATAATCACATATGCTTACATCATCAGTGGGCAAGGCAAGAGAGAGCTGGCTAGCTGAAGGAGAAGAGAAGAGAGAGAGTTTGTTAAAGACAAGTGATTAACAACTTACAAAAATTCAGAGATAACGTTTTGTTGATTTTCATCGCAATGACTAATAAATACAAAGAAGTGCCAAAGAAACTGGTAATCCTGCCTAATATCGTGTAGGGCGTCCACGAGCACGCAGAGGTATCACAACACGACGTAGCGTGAACTTGACGTCTGAAATAGTGCTGCAGGGAACTCACGCCATGAATCCTGCAGGGCTCTCCATAAATCCGTAAGAGTACAATGGGGTAGCGATCTCTTCTGAACAGCACTTTGCAAGCATCCCAGATGTACATGTCTAGGGAGTTTGGTGGCCAGCAGGAGTGTTTAAACTCAGAGGAGTGTTCCTGCAGCCACTATGTACAATTCTGGACGTGTGGGGCGTCGCATTGTCCTGTTGGAATTGCCCAAGTCCTTCGAAATGCACAATGGACATGAATGGATGCAGGGGATCAGATGCTTACTTACGTGTCACCTGTCTGACTCGTATCTAGATGTATGAGGGTTTCCATATCATTCCAACTGCGCAAGCCCCACACCATTACAGAGTCTCAACCAGCTTGATCAGTCCCCTGCTGTTATGCAGGGTCCATGGATTGGTGAGGTTGTCTCCATACCCGTACACGTCCATCCGCTCGATACAATTTGAAACGAGACTCGTCCGACCAGCAACATGTTTTCAGTCATCAACAGTGCATTGTCAGTGTTGACTGGCCCACACGAGGCGTAAAGCTTTGTGTCGTGCAGTGATCAAGGGTAAACGAGTGGGCCTTCGGCTCTGACGATACTTCGTTGAATGGTTCACGCGCTGACTCTTGTTAGTGGCCGAGCATTGAAATCTGCAGCAATTTGCGGAAGAGTTGCACTTCTGTCACGTTGAACGATTCTCTTCAGTCGTCGTTGGTCCCGATCTTGCAGGATCTTTACCGGCCCCAGCGGTGACGAAATTTGATGTTTTACCGGAATCTCAATATTTACGGTACACTCGTGAGATGGTTGTACGCGAAAATCCCCACTTCATCTCTACCTCTGAGATGCTGTGTGCCATTGCTCGTGCGCCGAGTATAACACCACGTTAAAACTCACTTAGATCTTGATAACCTGCTATTGCAGCCGTAACCGACCTAACAACTGCGCCAGACACGTGCAGTCTTATATACACTCCTGGAAGTTGAAATAAGAACACCGTGAATTCATTGTCCCAGGAAGGAGAAACGTTATTGACACATTCCTGGGGTCAGATACATCACATGATCACACTGACAGAACCACAGGCACATAGACACAGGCAACAGAGCATGCACAATGTCGGCACTAGTACAGTGTATATCCACCTTTCGCAGCAATGCAGGCTGCTATTCTCCCATGGAGACGATCGTAGAGTTGCTGGATGTAGTCCTGAGGAACGGCTTGCCATGCCATTTCCACCTGGCGCCTCAGTTGGACCAGCGTTCGTGCTGGACGTGCAGACCGCGTGAAACGACGCTTCATCCAGTCCCAAACATGCTCAATAGGGGACAGATCCGGAGATCTTGCTGGCCAGGGTAGTTGACTTACACCTTCTAGAGCACGTTGGGTGGCACGGGATACATGCGGACGTGCATTGTCCTGTTGGAAGAGCAAGTTCCCTTGCCGGTCTAGGAATGGTAGAACGATGGGTTCGATGACGGTTTGGATGTACCATGCACTATTCAGTGTCCCCTCGACGATCACCAGAGGTGTACAGCCAGTGTAGGAGATCGCTCCCCACACCATGATGCCGGGTGTTGGCCCTGTGTGCCTCGGTCGTATGCAGTCCTGATTGTCGCGCTCACCTGCATGGCGCCAAACACGCATACGACCATCATTGGCACCAAGGCAGAAGCGACTCTCATCGCTGAAGACGACACGTCTCCATTCGTCCCTCCATTCACGCCTGTCGCGACACCACTGGAGGCGGGCTGCACGATGTTGGGGCGTGAGCGGAAGACGGCCTAACGGTGTGCGGGACCGTAGCCCAGCTTCATGGAGACGGTTGCGAATGGTCCTCGCCGATACCCCAGGAGCAACAGTGTCCCTAATTTGCTGGGAAGTGGCGGTGCGGTCCCCTACGGCACTGCGTAGGATCCTACGGTCTTGGCGTGCATCCGTGCGTCGCTGCGGTCCGGTCCCAGATCGACGGGCACGTGTACCTTCCGCCGACCACTGGCGACAACATCGATGTACTGTGGAGACCTCACGCCCCACGTGTTGAGGACTTCGGCGGTACGTCCACCCGGCCTCCCGCATGCCCACTATACACCCTCGCTCAAAGTCCGTCAACTGCACATACGCTTCACGTCCACGCTGTCGCGCCATGCTACCAGTGTTAAAGACTGCGATGGAGCTCTGTATGCCACGGCAAACTGGCTGGCACTGACGGCGGCAGTGCACAAATGCTGCGCAGCTACCGCCATTCGACGGCCAACACCGCGGTTCCTGGTGTGTCCGCTTTGCCGTGCGTGTGATCATTGCTTGTACAGCCCTCTCGCAGTGTCCGGAGCAAGTATGGTGGGTCTGACACACCGGTGTCAATGTGTTCTTTTTTCCATTTCCAGGAGTGTATTTCCGACCACAGCGCCGTATCCTGCCTGTATACATAACTCTGTATTTGAATACGCATGCCTATACCAGTTTCTTTGGCGGTTCAGTCTACATTAAGTTTGTTTTCTCTGACCTTGAACAGAAAAGATAATGCAACTACAGATGTTAAAAAGCATTTATAATAGAAAATATATACAACTTCAAGAATAATTTGGTATATGTACGAAAAGAAGTCGATGCATTGTTACATGTAGGCTTTTCTTTGTCTACGTATTGCAAAACTACAGTACATTTCCAGACGTTTGGTCTCTCTTGAGGGGGAATGCTGGCAGAAAAAAATATCAAGCTTTCCTGCAACATTTGAAATGTGCCACGAAACCAAAGCAAACAAGAAAACTAAGAGTGAGAGGCAGCATGGTCGTCAACTACTGTATTACAGTGCGACAGGAACTGGTTAACTTCCTATGTTAGGAAACGACGCCAAAGCTAACTGATCCAAGCGACGTGTTTGGCAGCTGATGCACACGCAAGCAATAGCGCGCACCCAACACGAGCAGTCGGTTTTGACGTGAAAGTCGCTCGGGTAAAACGATCTGAAGAGCTTCGCCCATAAGAGCTGTTGCAGGCACACGGAAAGGTCTGGTACTGGCGCTTCAGATATGTCACTTGCTTTCGGATCACATATCGAAGTGAACAACTTTTTTTATCGTTTATTCAGAAGCTCCCTTGAGTTATGGAGTTGTGTGTGCGTAACTTCTCCGTACACGCCGAGCAATGTAATGCTGTGTAATACCCCGGTGGCGCCACCGCTGTCTCCTTTGTAAGCAACGCCGGCGGCAGCGCTAATGAAGCGATCGTTGATCCCGGCATGCGCTGCGGCCGGCCTCCACACAGGGTATTTAGCTGCGACGCCGACGGGCGTCGTTGCGCTGCCGGCGCGCGGAATGCTGATGAGGCGCTCCAGTCCGCTCCACTCCACTTCCAGTCCCAGCGCCGAGCGTCGCGCTTCATGGCCAATCATAGCGGCGATTACGCAGCCATTTTCTGCGGTAATTTCTTTTCTGCATTCATAAGGAGCGGCCCTCCGCGTCAGGGTAGAATTTTGCATAACAAAATGTTTTACTCGACGTACACGCCCTAAGACATGGGCGATGTTCGGGGAGGTGTGACTAGGGAAGCCTAAGGATACAGTTCTCCACACTCAATTTTTCTCGAACGCTGCCTAGTGGTGTCGAGATGAATCTGGAATTAAATTTTAAGACATATAAAAAATATATAAAAGTTATACTGCGTCTTCCAATATACTCTGAGGTGACAGACATTATGTGATTCCTCCTTATATCGTGGCAGACCTCTGTATGCCCGGCGTAATTCAGCAAGTCGACGTGGCATGGACTTAACAAGTTGTTGGAAGTCCTCTCCAGAAATAATGAGCCATACTGTCTTTACAGCCGTCCGTAATAGCGAAAGTGTTGCTGCTGTAGGATTTTGTTCACAAAATGACCTCTCGATTATGCCCATAAATGTTTCGATGGGATTCATGTCGGACGAGCTGGATAGCCAAATCATTGGATCGAATTGTCCTTCAAACCAAATGTGAACAACTGCCGATCATTGAAAGGGGGCATTGTCATCCATCGTTGTTTGGGAACATGAAGTCCATGAGTGGCTACAAATTGTAGCCGGACATAACGATTTCCAGCTAATGATCAGTTCAACTGGACCAGAGGAGCCAGTCCATTCCATGTCAACACAGCCCACACCATTATTGACCCACCAAAAACTTGCACAGTGCCTTCTGGACAACATGAATCCATGGCTTCGTGGGGTCTGTGCATGCTCCAACCCTACCATCAGTTCGTACCAATTGAAATCGAGACTCATCTGACCAGGCCACTGTTTTCCAGCCGTCTAGGGTCCAACCGATACGGCCACAAGCCCAGGAGGGGCGCTGCTGACAATGTCGTGCTGTTAGCAATGGCACTCGCGTCTGTCGTGTGCTGCCACTGGATACGTTAGTCGTAGGTGCCACATTGATTTCTGCGGTGAGTGGCAGGGTTGCTTGTCTGTTAGCATTGACAACACCACGCAAACGCTGCTTCTGTTGGTCGTCAAGTGAAGGCTGTCGGTCACCGCGTTGCCCGTGGTGAGAAATAATGCTTGAAATTTGGCGTTTTCGACTCACCATTGATACTATGCATCTCGGAATGTCCCATGCGTCTATCTCAAACTATCATTCCGCGTTTAAAGTCTGTTAATTCCTATCGCGCGCCCAAAACTTTTTCGCATGAATCACTTAAGTACAAATGACAGCTCCTCCAATCCAGTACCCTTTTATACCTTGTGTACGCTATAGTACCGCCATCTATATATGTTCATATCGCTATCCCATGAGTTCTGTCACCTCAGTGTACACTGATAAGCCAAAACATTATGATCATTGCCCATAAGGAAACTTTATTCTGCTGGCGATGTTGCGGACGTATGGCCACAAAAGACGAGTATGTTAGAGACGAATTGGGAACCATTCTAGCGACGATACGGGAAATCCGGTGACTCACGCGACTTCCACAAAGTGTAGATTGTTATGGCATCTTCCACTAGGATAACTATCCATATCAAAAGGCAAGAATCGTGATACATTGCTTTGAGTAGCATAATAGTGAAGTAACGTTAATGTCTTCGGTCACCAAATACGCCTGTCCCGAACCCGATGACACACCTAGCATTATATTCGGCTCCCACCTACTAGCGGTCCGTATTTTCCTAGAACTGTGTGCGTTTGCGTAGACATCGCCGGTTAATTTTTGCAGCACTGCCACTAACCCCGCCCCCCCTCTTTCTTCCAGTCGCGAAAGGCACGGGAATAAAGATCGTTGTTAATCCTGTCCGTGAGATCGAAGATTTTTAGATTTTATCGTGAGGTGTACATAGGAGAAAGCAATATATTCGTTGACTCCTGTAGCAATGTACGGTTTCGGAATTTTGACGGTAAACCACACTGTGATACACAACACCTCTCTTGTGCAGGCAGCTATTTGAGTTTTATAAGCATAGTTACTCAAAGTTTCCGTGACGGAAAACGTTGCTCTTCTTAGGATCTCACTCTCGTCTCTCAGTCGCTTCTGGTAAGCGAGTTAGACTCACGAGCAATATTGCAGTAGCGCTCAAATGAAGATTTTTGTAATCTACCTGCTTCGTGAGCTGAATGCAGATCCTGGAGCTTTTCCCAATGAACCTCAGTGTGACTTTCCTATGATAAATTTTATGTGATCGTTCCACTTTAAATCACTCCGCACACATACACCCGGGTATTTAGTGAATGTGACTGCTTCCAATGAGTGTTCGACAGTCGCATAATCATGCAATGTCTCCCGTCCTATACATGGGCGATGCATTAAACTAAGCGTCGATACTCTGCAGATCTTCGTCTACAGCTCAGACTGTACTTCCGAGAAAGCACAGACGGAGACGTAAACAGCATGCCCTTCGGCACTGTCACATACAGAACGCTGTTAAGCGCTGCTTCAATATATGATCACTCCAATAATTATCAAGTTGTTACAAGAAAATAAACAGGACCATCTCTACATCTAGACAGGTACTCCGAAAGCTGCCGTACGGTGTATGGCGAAGGGTGCCCTGTGGAGCTACTAGTCCTTTCCTTTCCTGTTCAACTCGCAAACAAAAAATGGCTCTGAGCATTATGGGACTTAACTTCTGAGGTCATCAGTCCCCTAGACCTTAGAACTACTTAAACCTAACTAACCTAAGGACATTGCACACATCCATTCCCGAGGCAGGATTCGAACCTGCGACCGTAGCGGTCACGCGGCCCCAGACTGTAGCGCCTAGAACCGCTCGGCCAGTCCGGCCGGCCACTCGCAAACAGATCGAGGGAAAAACCACTGTCTATATGACTCGCATGAGTCTTAATTTCTCATATGTTCGTGGTCCTTACGCTCAATGTCTGTTGGAGGCAGCAGAATCATTCGGCAGTCAGCCGGTTATATAAATTTTCTCAATAGTGTCCCTCAAATAGAACATCTCCTTCCCTCCAGGAATTCCCATTTCAGTTGTCAAAGTATCTCCGTGTTGTTCGAATCTACAGGTAACAAATCTACGAGGGTAATCCCAAAAGTAAGGTCTCCTATTTTTTATACGTACATAGACCTGTTTATTTTCCACAATGGCTTACATTAGTTTACAGCTTGGACATTTAGCTATTTTTCGACATAATCACCATTTCCGTCGATGCATTTATGTAGACGCTGTAGCAGTTTTTGTGTGCCCATGTCATACCAGCTCGCCGCCATGCTGTTTCTGGACTCAGTTGTTACGGGTGACGAAACCTGAGCATACCACTTTACACCTGAGGCCAAGCAACAATCACGCTAGTAGCGGCATCCTTCTTCGCCAAAGCCGCGGAAATTCAAACAAAGACAGTCTGCCGGTAAAGTCATGACAGCCGCGCGGGGGATTAGCCGAGCGGTTTGGGACGCTGCAGTCTTGGACTGCGAGTCCTCCCTTGGGCATGGGTGTGTGTATTTGTCCTAGGATAATTTAGGTTAAGTAGTGTGTAAGCTTAGGGACTGATGACCTTAGCAGTTAAGTCCCATTAGATTCCACGCACATTTGATCAGTTTTGAGGATAACATACTGGGCTCTATTACTTACGAAGTCTTCAAGCCACTCACATCTCTGTGAACTTGTTCCATATACTCGTACCTTCGTTAACAGTCTACAATGGGACACCGTATCAAATGCTTTCCGGAAATCTATAAATGTGGAATCTGCCTGTTACCCTTCATCCATAGTTCACAGTATATCACGTGAGAAGGTGCAAGCTGAGTTTCGTACGAGCGATGCTTTCTAATACCGTGCTGATTCGTGGACAAAAGCTTCTCAATCTCAAGAAAATTTGTTATGTACGAACTTAGAATATGTTCAAGTATTCTGCAGCAAACCGAAGTTAGGAATATTGGTGTGTAATTTTGCAGGTTCGTTCTTTTACTCTTCTGATATACAAGTCACTTGCGATTTTTTCCAGTAACTTGGACCTTTGTACTAGGTGAGTGATTCCCGATAAATGCAAGGAAGATAAGGGGCCAATTCCGTAGAGTACTCTTCGTAAAACCGAAATCGGATTCCATCCCGACCTGAGGACTTACTGGCTCTCAAATCTTTCAGTGTTTGCTCTACGACAGGGATGCTTATTACTATGTCGTCCACACGGAAGTCTGTCCGATGGTCAAAAGACGGTATGTTTGTACGATTCTCGTGCGTGAACGATTTCTTGAACGATAAATTTAAACTTGGGCTTTCGTTTCGCTATCTTGAACTGCCATACCAGACTGATCAACAACGGAGCGAATGGAAACCTTGGACGCGCTTAGTCATTTTACATAGGATCAGTATTTTCTCTGGTTCCCTACCATATCTTCCGCTATGGCATAACGGTGCTAAGGCATAACGGTGATAGTTCTTGTATTCTTTGCTCTAAGATTTTTTCACAAACTCATGAATCTCGACTAACCTATGCTTGTGCATTCTGTTTGGAACTGAGAGTCCAACAGCCTCCACTTCCTCAGAATCTTCCCAGTTTCGCTATTGGACCATGGTGGGTCTTTCCCATTCTTTGATCACTTACTAGGCACATAACTCTTGAAATTAAGATTTACAATCTGCTTGAACTTTGCCCGTAATCCCTTTGCTTCTATCTTATTGGAACTAAGTGACATCAGTTCACTCTTTAAATGAGATGCTAACAACTGTTTGTGTGCTCTATCTAGCAGGAACACTCTCTTAGCCTTCCCGAATGATTCATTAACTCTCGTATCCATAGATGCTATAATGACATCATGACCGCTAATACCCGGTTACATACTGACTTTGTCGATAAGATCCGGACTCTTTGTAGCTACAAGGTCTAAGATATTTCCATTGCGCGTGAGCCACCGAGATGTTTTCACGAGATTTACATGGTAGTACCTGGGCTGTTGATTTGCAAGACAACGTCACGATCTTCATCTATGACCGTGGCGCTGTCTCAACGTATTTTATCGAGAACGGTTAAGATGGCTGTTTGTACTACGGTATTTTAATCTGTATAGTCCATTGAAGAAGTTGTGGGCGAGCAACGCTCGTGAGCGATTAACATATTAAGACCACAACTACTCTTTGATTTCAGAAACGGTACTTCAGATAGTCATGCGCAAGACAGTTTTTGATTTTAGTCAGTCCTGATTTTCGGGAACGGGTACAGATATTACAAAGAACAACATGAGTCATTGTTATCATTTCTTCTCTTTCTTTTCCTATTTAATAACTTACTTGTATATTTTCCTTTTTATTCTTATTCTAAGAAACCAGACAGTTGACAGCATTGACCAGTTGCCTTGAGTTACAGGATGAAATGTGAAACACTTGACGCAACCTTTGAAGTACTATAGCTAGTAAATGAATCACGACTATATTGTGACACAGTTCGTGCACTGCCTTCCTAGGTGAGGTTAAATGAAATCGATTGCAAAGTGTGTTTTCCTGAGAATACGAAAACTGAGACGCGAATGCAACTGATTTCTCTGTACAGTAAATATCTGTGTCATTACGACCAAATATGTCACATCCTTCCCCTGTCAAACCATGTACTGATACGATTGTCGACCTTCCACCGCAATTCCAATTCGATTTGTATCACTGTACTGTTCTGCTCAGGAACAGCGTTGCCCGTGGTAGGAAAGAATCCGAGCCTCAGTGCTGTGCTTGGTGTTAATGTTGGAAGTTCCACAACATGACACTTGCGTGGAAATAGGGACATTCACTGTGGGTGTGGCATGTTGTTCGAGAAATTCGACATCTGGGATAGGGGCCATAAACGCCAAAAATTCCTGGAAGATAGAATGCAGAAAGCGTGACTCAGCAAGTAAATAAAAGGAAATACGTTGCCTTTAACAAATCTAACGCTTCTTTGAGACGTAAGGTAATATTAGCCTATGATTACTACAGAGGAAAAGACTTATCTAGGGGTTCATTTAGAAGCAGTAGATCAAGGGATCGGGAACGAAGACCGGTTGTGCGATCCACACGCGGGTTTTATTTTACGCAGCTGATCACCTATGCAAAGACATCTTGCCCATTTCGTCACGGAGCAACTGACACAAACAGCTATAACCGGTCGTCTTCACTGATTTTCCCACGATGCTTTTCGAAGAATTTTACCGAAGTTGATAGTAGGAGATTACAATTATTTATGTCTTTCACTTGATATTCCTAACGGTCACTGTCAGGGCTAACTTAAAATATTTAGAATTAAAGTCATCAGAAAGCTCTTAGTGTCTTAATGAGATATTGAGCGGCAAGTCTTGATGTTTCTTTCTTTCCTGGAGACGTAAGTTTTTACAAGATTTCCTGTTGATGTACGTGGATTTATGTACTGCCGCAGCGTGATCGCGAAGACACGTCTGTGTACTGAAGCTCCTCTCGGAGGCAGCCAGTTTGAATCATGATGGTGGAAGAAATTTTAATCACCTGCGTTTGGCTGTGGAGGGAGGAAGGGGGGGGGGGGGGAGATGTTGACGTTCAGGTCCTGATCACCAGACTTTCCTCCAATGTCCTGGATTAAATTCCAAATGTCCTCTCTTGGAGTGAGACGCTGTAGATGATGATCTGTCTGCCAGGTGGGTACACACCCGTGGCGTTATTCGAGAGGAGCGGCCTATGTGTCGGCACCTGTCCCACCCATATCACCACAAACAATTACACCACGCTGCGCAAATACTCATCACAGTCATCCGCAAGACACAGATTCCTCATAGCAGGTCGGAGGAAGGAAACAGCAGACGACCTCTTCTGGAAACTTCCACAGGGCGGCAATGAGGGATATCCGCATCTGTTGTGGATAACGTCGGAAGTTCACAGAGCTTTTTTGCGGATGATGCTGTAGTATATCGAGAGCTTGTAACAATGGAAAATTGTACTGAAATGCAGGAGGATCTGCAACGAATGGAGCAGGGAATGGCAATTGAATATAGCAACTAGAAGCAGTTAATGCCATAAATTATCTGGGAGTAGGAATTACGAGTGATTTAAATGGAATGTCCATATAAAATTAATCGTCGGTGAAGCAGATGCCAGACTGAGATTTACTGGAAGAATCCTAAGGAAATGCAATCAGAAAACAAAGGAAGTAGGTTACAGTACGCTTGTTCGCCGATTGCTTGGATATTGCTCATCGGAGTGGGATCCGTACCAGATAGGGTTGATAGAAGAGATAGAGAAGATCCAGTGGAGAGCACCGCGCTTCGTTACAGGATCGTTTAGTAATCGCGAAAGCGCTACGGAGATGATAGATAAACTCCAGTGGAAGACTCTGCAAGAGAGACGCTCTGTAGCTCGGTACGGGCTTTTGTTGAAGTTTCGAGATCGTACCTTCACTGAGGATGGGTTAGGTAAGGTTAGTGTTGTTTAACGTCCCGTCGACAACGAGGTCATTAGAGACGGAGCGCAAGCTCGGGTTAGGGAAGGATGGGGAAGGAAATCGGCCGTGCTCTTTCAAAGGAACCATCCCGGCATTTGCCTGAAACGATTTAGGGAAATCACGGAAAACCTAAATCAGGATGGCTGGAGACTGGATTGAACCGTCGTCCTCCCGAATGCGAGTCCAGTGTGCTAACCACTGCGCCACCTCGCTCGGTTTCACTGAGGAGTCAAGCAGTATATTGCTCCCTCCTACGTATATCTCGCGAAGAAACTATGAGGATAAAACCAGAGAGATTAGAGGCCACACAGAGGCATACCGACAATCTTTCTTTCCAGGAGCAATACGAGACTGGAATAGAAGGGAGAACCGATAGAGGTACTCAAAGTACCATCCGCCACACACCGTCAGATGGCTTACGGAGTATGGATGTAGATATAGATGTTCCCAACAATCATTTACTGAGTGCCCGGTTGTGGCTTTGTTCGCAGTTTTAGTACTTATTTTCAGTTGTCTAGTGTTTATGTTACGTTAAGATCACCTAGGAAGGTAGATAGTGCCTATCCCCAGTTCATCAAAATGAAAATTTGTGCTATACGTTTTAGGTTCTCAGATAGATTGTTTGCTGTGGGAATTTGAGGTGAACATGTGAATTTACATAGAAACGGGTGTGGAAGATGACACAGTACCCCCAAGGTCAGTCTATACTGCTTCGAACTAACTCTACTTAGTGCGTCCCTTCCTTTGATCCATGTCATATTCATTTCCATGTTTCGCAAGGTAAGAGCTTGCTCAGTGGAATTGGAGCGTGAAGATATTACAGTAAGCCCAGACTTTTTCTCGATTATCACGTTCTCCTTCTCATTGTAAGGCCGCCATTGGGCACGGCGGTGCGTGCGGAGAGTGCCGACTATCAGTGCAGCACTTAAAGTGGGAGTGCTGTCGCTTTCTCCGGCGCCGGACAGCTGCTGTGCCGTGGACCTCGCTTGCCAATGAGCGCTCGCCCTCGCAGCCACTTGAGGAGCGAAAGTTGTAACCCACATACTGCGCTCAGCAGGCGCTCACCTCGCTAAACATCCAGCGAGCTGCCCATGAGACACGACAAAGTCCATATCAAATGTTCCGAAGTTGGGTCACAAAATTAAAAAAAGAAATAACTTTATTCGCCTACAATGTAATTTTCATTGACCACAGAGAGCTATTGGTAATATTGTCTTGCAAGTCTTGTAATCCTCAAGCAGTAATGTGTTTATACTGCTGCTGCTGCTGCTGTTATTGCTGCTGTTGTTGTTGTTACGAAAGATAACGGAGGTGCAGAAACTCAGTGCTGGAGCATAGTCGACTCCTCTCAAATAGTACCGGGTGAGCCGCCGAACGTCGTCCCCCATTCGACGATCCCATGATCACACTACAGCGCAGCGACCCCATTCGACGATCACATGATCACACTACAGCGCAGCGACCCCATTCGAAGATCACATGATCACACGATCACACTGCAGCGGAGCGACCTGGAATTTAATTCGACCGAGCAAAGCACCACTGCTGAAGAGAACATTAGAGGTTTCGACCACTGTGGTCACTAATTTAGATATCTGTCGAAGTGTGATGGAAAGAACTGTAATGTACAATCTTGAAGGTTGTCTACCCTACTCTGGGTGTAACTGATAGTATTAGATTTTACTCCCTATAATGGCAAACTAAGAGAGCAGTTTTTCTTGTTTGTTTGTTTATAACTTGCTCCATTACACACTATTTGTAATAATCCATGTATGTATTTTGTGTGTGTTCGTAAAGTAATGTTTGTGTTGTATGATGATGATGATGAGGGAGAGGGTGAGGGTGAGGCCCGGTGCTAGCACATAGCCTACCCCTCTCCAATAGCACCAAGGGGGCCGCCAAGCTTAACATCCCCACTTGGCGGACGATTCACCATCAACTGTGTCTCACGCCCTCACTGCACAAGGTATTGTGGAGAGGTTTGATATTCAAAGCAAGACACTGGCGCAAAATCTGTTGATCAGGAATTTTTACCCCACCACCTCTTCTCCCTTTACCGCCCAATACCAACAGAGCAGTATATTTCAGCTTCAGCCCCAAAACAGGTTGAACCAATCACAAAAGCATTGTCTGCTCGCTGCTTTTGAACAGCGCGTGCATCACTTTCGTTTATTTCGGCAGCTTATGACACAACTTCTTTTTTATAAAGACTGTGACAAGTCTCTTCATACTCTTTACATGCGACTAGCTGTAACAAACAAATCTATTTAGATTTAATGCGTTCGACACCATGTAGTGCTTGATATTCCTCTACATGTGCATGAGTATGCAAATGCATTCATTGTAACACACCTTGCCATTTCGAAAGGTTTATGCTAAGTTTGCTAAGTAGAATACTGCGTTATATAAAGGTAAGAAAAAAGTAAATGATGTTAGTAATTCGATGTTTACATGTCGAGAAGCTGCCACTGTAGTGGAATCACGGTCAGCCTCAAGGAAACAGCTAGTGCTTCATTTTTTTCGGAAAGGTAATGGATTAAGCAGCTAGGCGGAAAGGTTTATTGAAGCATTTCCCACGTTGGAAACGATGTGATCACACGGACCTACTGTCGTTTGGCCATAACTGTGGGTTCTTTGGTTGTTCTGGGAGAAGGGGCGTCAAACTAGAACACATGAAATATTAGTTCTCCTTATTATATAAGTGAACAAAAAATTACTTAACTTTGACACAGTTCTTTGCCACAGGAGTACTGGGTAAATTTCAGCTGTCATGCGCTCGCAAAGAGTCATTTGATGTTCTAATTAACATACTGTTCTCTTGAGGTACAATGCTTAACACTAACAGTTGACCTGGAACTTTAACTACTCGTTGGTGCTAGACGATGTCGTTGACTGCTGTAACCGAGTTCTCGAACTGGGAAAGAGCTCTTCGAAGATCGGCTCCATGGTGACCTCAGCGCTGAGAAAAAGGCGTAGTCTTCGGGAACGCCTCCCATACGTCGTTGTAGATTGCAGCGAGAGGCCTCTCTGATGTCTCTGGCACTGAGTCGCATTGCAGACTTTCATGTGGCACCGCGATCTCTGAAGGTACCATAGCAGACATCAACAGTACATATTTCCTCTCAGACTTTGTGAGGAGGAAACTGTACAGTCGCGTTCACACTGTGAGTGAAGTAAGAAAATCAGAAGGAACTCTTCACCGTTAGCAAATGACCAAACGATCATCGACAGTCAATCACTTCTACCTGAAATAATGTGGCTAGCAATACAATGTGTTTGGTACTGCGAGAACAATGGTCGTGTCCTGACCCAGACTCGAAAGAAGGAAGGAAGGAAGGAATATTTAGGTTCAGAGTTCTGTCGACGACAGGATCGTTGGAGCAGAAGGTCGACTTGTTGAAGAACAGAGAAAGAAATCATCCGTGTCCTTTTCAAGGGAAGCATCTCTTAAACGGTTTGTGGAAACCACGGAAAACATACAACTGGATCGCAGGAGTAGTATTTGAACCGATGATCTAACGAATAACAGTCCAGTGTTTCACTATTGCGCCATTTCGCTCTGTCCGTAGACTCGAGTCCTGCTGACAAACGCCAGCCGTGCTTAGTCGATGGTTGCGGCAACAAAGTCGGATGCACCTGTTTATCGCTTGCATTCTTTTCGCAGAGCGTTGCTTTGCAAAAATGGTACTGAAGTAGACAATATGGACGTATATGAAGTGCAGTGGCATAGTACTGAGGATCTATAGAGAAAAGTCGACAGAGAATACTTGGACTGCCTTAGCTGGAGCCTAGTTAGCTGACTATGTTTACAAGGGGTAACATTCCCTGACAACTTGTGC
Source organism: Schistocerca gregaria (assembly GCF_023897955.1). Lineage (NCBI taxonomy): Eukaryota > Metazoa > Arthropoda > Insecta > Orthoptera > Acrididae > Schistocerca > Schistocerca gregaria. The sequence goes on from NC_064921.1 coordinate 476,417,675, forward strand.
TTCTAGCGTTTCGTCTACATACATCTGTTTATCGCTGAACATCAGAAAGTGTTATTCAAGGGAATTCACGGTTTTCAGAAAAAATTCCTTAAAGGTAACAAAAACACACACACATACATACACACACACACACACACACACACACACACACACACACACACACACTCGAACTTAGTGCTCGCCTTTCGAAGGTAAATCCTATGAAAGATGCTAAGGAGGCTTCTTAAGCAGTGCGAAGGGTTTATTCTATCACAGAAGAAAAAAATGTTGTTAATAAGATACTGCACACACCAGAGATGAATTCCTGATCGTGACTAGTGGTACATGATGTCATCTAAATGACTCCAGGATTGTTAGAATTGTTACGGGATAACTTTTTTCAACGACTTCAGTCTTCAGACTGTGGGTGGGAGAGGGTTTCAGGGACAACTTTGAAGTATTGCTGTGAATGTAAGAAGTAGCTACAAAATTAATTATCATTGGCGATTATTTTGGTACATAATTTTCCGGTGAGACGATTCCGGACTGAGGTTCTTAGTCTTATTATGGTACCTATATTGTTTTTGTTTCACCATTAAAGTTTGTTACATCAGCGGAAGGCCGACACTCTCCATACAGATGAAGTGCCAAATGCCTTGTTGTAGGAGCTTGTAAGTAGGAAATGCTATTTTGCCTGAAAGATATATAAACAAACAGATGCGTCGCTGTTGATGTAGAAATATTGTATGTATTCTAACGAACGATGACTTCCGCAGTACGGAAGCGCTATGAGTAGAGGTGTGCGAGGATAAAAGACTGGCGTAAATTGATGTTTGCTGAAGCCGGACCTCGTAATTTGCATTCCACGGACTAGTAGTGCACTCATTTGAATTCGTTTTAATACAGTTAATGCTGTCATATTCGTAATACATTTTACAAGCGAAAATTTGTCATCATTATTGAAACTGATTTTATGAAATGTTGTGGCGAATATTGCCCCAACATTGGAAAGTCATATAAAGTGGTGTTCAAATGGCTCAAATGGCTCTGAGCACTATGGAACTTAACATCTGAGGTCATCAGTCCCCTAGAACTTAGAACTACTTAAAGCTAACTAACCTAAAGACATCACACACATCCATGCCCGAGGCAGGATTCGAACTTGCGACCGTAGCGGTCGCGCGGTTCCAGACTAAAGCGCCTAGAACCGCTCGGCCACACCGGCCGGCACAAAGTGGTGTCAAGAGCTGTCATCGCATATTGTGCATTGGTGAACGTTAGTAATATTGTTCATTTATCAGATTATGTAAATTCACCATAATGTTAAATCATTGTTCAAATAACTTACGGGAATGCATTCGGTTGACGGCGTCTACAACCGCCGGCAGGTGCACACACTGTCATTTTCGAGATAAAACTGCAGGCAGAAAGCATCGTGCAAGGGAATTTAAAACCTCGGTTTGTAGAACAATTCCTCAAAAGTAACACACACACACACACACACACACACACACACACACACACACACACACACACACACGAAGATATCGGTAGTGAAAATTAATGAAGTTATCGGTAGTGAAAATTAATAACCAACTCTGTCTTCCTATGGAATATAACAACATGGAGATTCTGGCATGCACTTCCAGCTATTAGGATAGTTTACTGAGAAGGCCCTCTGAAATTAAATTGGCAGGTTTTTGCTTAAATTCTGCGTGCAATACTGCTGTCTCCATGGTCAAAAAACGGAGGGGCAGTTAATGCTACCTCATACGTTAATTGTTAATTTTCATTATAGCTAACTTCTGATGTCGGTAATCTTTGGTTCAGTGGTGGCGCTATTGCTTTCAGGAATTGATCTACAAACCGGGGTTTTAAATTACCTTGCAGGACGCTTCCTTCCTACAATTTTGCCCTGAAAGTGACAGGAAGAGCACCGGTAGAAGTATCAGCTGTTGTCGACGACGTCACCTCGCTGCGTTCCCATAACTTATTTGAGCATTGTGTATGCCGGGAGAAAATCATGCTGAAGCGTAACAATTTTCAGAGTAACAAGTACTGAACTGCATACTTGGAAATATATTGAAGAGCAATGCTGATAGATTCACAGATTTTATACAAAATATTATTTGTCATAAGTGGTTCGCAAACAACACTTACACCACGGAGTGAATATTCTAACGGACGGATGTCGCCGAACAACATGTCTTGGGGCAGGTGTTGATGTTTCGCTAAATGACCTCTGCTATTGCAAACGAAATCAGATGGACTTACGCATCAAGACTGGTGCGACGGAAACACGACGTGCGTGTATCAGAGTGCAAACATTTGGAAGAAAGCCAACTTATTCCTTGCAGTAGTCGACAGCAAATCACCCTCTCTAACATGCTGCATTCAAGCCAATACAGTGTCGCCGTCGCGAATGGCTAATAATAGGTACTTAATACAATTATTATTATTATCATCGAATGCCTACGACGCAAATAGGAATAACTGAAGTATTGACACTATACTACGATGTAATAATTACTGTGGGAATCTGTAAATATGCTACCAGATGTCCGCATCAACGCCCGGTTTTGTCAGCTGTTATTCAGTGATATATCACAGGATATCTTCATCCGCGGCGACCTCTTGTTATGTAGTATCCAGGCGCATGGGGCATGCCGTTCCGGAATTGTCTGGAAATTCAGTATTTCGCGGTTCCCCGTGTAGTGAATGGGGAAAACGTCCTTAAAGGCGCCGTCTGCCACTACGGACAGCAGTCCGTGTACTTAATTGGCGTGACCCACTGACATCAGAGCGCACTCATCTGGCAACCAGGAATGCTTCACTACACCAGGCAAATTAATTTTAGTTAAACAAATCCTAAATACATTCGGTAATATCAGAGCAGCGTTATTTGACACTGATGAGTTATGACAGCAGTAGATGGGACACTGCGTCTGCTCCTGGCACACAATTTGAAGCTGGGTCGTCCCTCGGGCCTTATTCGATGTACCACAACCGCTGGTGGGACAAATCGTGAAGATTTTCAGATGATGTGCAGATCTCATAAAGTCACTAACCTCAGCCGTCCCCAACGCTTTGCACTGCATGCTAGTGTCTCTGTGGTAGGGGCAAGGGCAGGTGAAGAGGGGGGGGGGGGGGCGAGGGGGGAGAGATGTTTCATCTCATACTTGAGGTCCAATGATGAGAGTGCTTTAGTTTTTAGTGCAGATCACTAAATTAAGCTGATAGCTGACCTTACACACCTTCAATAGATTACCCGTCCCATGTTGTCAGTGACATTTACCAGTCTTTTTTGCGAACCCTGACGAAGGTTTCAGAACATCTTCAACGACAGATTTGGATACCAGGTCGAATATCTGGGAATAATTGAACGATCCGTTTATAACCTGAACACTTCGCTTGGAACAACCAAATATGTAGGAACGGAAACTTAACTGGCAGATTATAACTGTGCATCAGACCAGATCATAAATCGTGAACCTTCTCTTTCGCGGGCAAAGCTCTTATCGAACGAGCTAGCAGGGTGCTACTCCTGATTTGTCGGACCCGTACAACAGCTGTTGAGGCAGCATCTGTAAGAAGCCTTGAGATCTGCGTGTACATTAAAAAATTCCTAAAAATGAAGGTTTTGGCTTATCAGTCAGTGAAATATATGGTCACTCTAGCGAACTGTTAAAAATTGTAGCTAAAGTAAGAGAAAATTCTATAGAACCCAATATCAACATATGCAACTTGTGACCGTACTCGTATCCAGTGACTTCAGTTGCTCCCCTGCGGATACTACCAAATAAAGGAACTACAGTATAATTTTCTCAGTTCAGCGTGCTGCCAGTCAAATTTATATGGTCTGAAACTTTTGGATGGTAGTTATTTAAAAAGAAAAATCAGCTAATAACAACAATACTGCTGGTATTGAATAAGACCTGATTTATAAAGGAATAAACTTGATTTATTTTTCACATATTATCAGCATGCTCCTCGGTTGCATTAGATATTAATGAACACGCAGCGGGATTTTATATCCCTTGCCTTTGTTACTTTTGCAGTGGCAGTATTCTTCAAGTGGCAGAATTGGACAGAGACAAAAAATACTAAGAGCTTAAACACAATGGCCGGAACAAAGGGGACCTGAGACCCGAAGAGGAAGCTGAACAGCTGTGATGTATGTTGGCCTGTCGTATATTCTAGCCCAAACGAGCAAAACATGTAAATGTAAATGTAGAAGTCACTTCTACATTGTAAGTTATATGTATATTTTCCCTGTCGGCTGATTTATTAGCGGAGTATTAAGCGACACGGTAATAAATACCACATTGTAGTGGTCCATTCTCGTCGGGCTCTCGCAACCAGCTGTTCGAGAGGAGCTGGGAGGAGAAAGCCGGAGATAGTCGCGAACTTATGGCAGTGTTCACGGAGCCGTAGGCGTAAAAAATGTTTCACGTAAAAAGCGGATAGCAACAGTGTTGACGGGAGGAACTGAATATATTTTGGTCTGTAAGACCTTGGAGATACCTATAACGAAAATTTTCCATTTCGTAAGCTATCTTGCTGTAGAAATCTCCGAGCATTCCTTGAAGGATGAACGGAACATGTTAGAAGCCATTTCCTTCCTATGAGTGACGTCAGAATTTGGAGTATAACTTTCTGGAGAATAAACATTTGATAACAACACAAAATTTAAAGTAATCGGGAAGTCTTAGTAACTGCGGTCGCTTACACGCACCTATGCGATAGCGCTCGACTCGAAATTAGCGGATTCGAATTCCATTGGTAGGAGGGGTGAGGTGGCGGCAGTAAGTTTCTGATGAGCAGTTTTCGCGCCAATGTCCTTAGTCAAGTTACAAACCTCCCTGCAGTGTCTCGTGGAGTGAGGCCTTTTGACAATGTCGATGGCAATCCGTCCGTCGAGCGAAGACGCTATATCTATGTATTCCTAGGTGCGGGAATTTATTGCAGCATGCTACGGCTGGCCGCTGTGGCCGAACGGTTCTAGGCACTTCAGTCCGGAACCGCGATGCTGCTACGGTCGCAGGTTTGAATCCTGCCTCGGGGATGAATTTGTTTGATGTCCTTATGTTACTTAGGTTTAAGTAGTTCTAAGTCTAGGGGACTGATGACCTGAGATGTTAAGTGCCATACTGCCTAGCAGGGCGCTGCGTCAAACGCCAGGCGCGGCATGATGCCCGTCAGAATGTAAAAAGTGGAAGTGGTGTTTTTTTTATATAATTTGACAACTGCACGTGGGAATGATACTAGGGCTGCCTTGTGATACCTGAATTCAATGAGAATTTTGTGCTACTGAAATAGAAAAATATTTAAGCTTTTAAGAAAAGTTGGTTTTTCGCGCTACTCAATATTTATCACGCCATATCTCCTAAACAGCAACATAATTTTGTAGTTGGCTTTAGTAGAAGAAACGTTCTGGCCAATTGAGTCAGCAACAGTGAAGTAATAAAACAAACATCCGAAAAGCGACAAACTTTTTCCTTTTAAATCAGTGTGTGTGTGTGTGTGTGTGTGTGTGTGTGTGTGTGTGTGTTTGTGTGTGTGTGTGTGTGTGTGTTAAACGAGAAAAAGTTTCGGAAAGGTTTGAATTTACATTTACAGTTTGTTAGAAGTCGGTAGGTGCTACAGTTTCCCACAGACGAGAGCATTATTGTGTGGTTCATTGGCGTGAGCCGAGTTTCAGCGCGCTGCGGGGAACATTTTTGCTATTACAGGCACGGTGCAGTACGACGCGACAGTATTTAGCGCAGTGGTCGATCTAAAAAGCTGTTAGTTATGGCACTCCGAAAGTTCATGGAAGTTAGAGAAGAAGAGGAAGACTGTATATTATTACGAACAGAACACAGTAAGAGCAAAGCAGACAACTGTTCTTACGTCGTGAAGAAGAACGATCGTATAACACTGTAGTGACATGACGATGGATGATGCCGAGAGCGACAGTTACCACAGTCTTACAACGTAACAAAAATTAATTAACTGCTCAAGGACAACGTGATATCCTTTGGAGGTGTCTGCCCAAATTAACTGTTTTTGCGTTCGCTTCTTAAAATCGCTGCCAGCCACGTTCCACAAAATACGTTGTTCGGATGCTCATGCTGTTAGCACCCGCGCGCGTGAAACAAATCCTGCAGCTGCCGCCAAGCAGTCGCTGCTGCTCGGTTCGACGAACCCCCTCTCCTCAAAAAAAGCGTTTCCCGCAGGTAGAGCCCGCAGAGGCTTTGCGTTGCCCGCATCCTAGGAAAACGGTCTGGCATATTTGCATTGTGCGAGTGGGGAGCGCAGTCTCATACGTGTTTTGCGCGGAACTTTGCGCGAAATTCTCGCAGATGGGAAAACGTAGCTTAAGCTCTGCGACCACCTTGTTGTTATTCGACAGGACTGCAGGCCATTTCCCTTGTCTCAACAGCATACAGCGCAAAAATGACACCATGCTTTGCACACAACCATTACAGTCGCCTACAATCACATACAATTTCAATTGAGACCCAAGTCTCACACACCAGAGGGAAAAAGGGGCCATTGTGCTCGGAAGAAGAAAACAGTTTCCGATTAGGCGGCCGGACCTATCCCTGGTGGTTTCCCATTCAATAATACTATACTACTACTACAAAGTGACCAGGCCCAGTGGACACATCACACGAAAGTTACTTTTATCCTTGAGTTTCGCACACCATTGTATATGTAGAACGAAACGATGTGTTGCTCGATTGAATGTGTAGCATTGTACTTACTCTTCACTAAAAACATCTCTAGTCGAATAAAAACATCACTAGTCCAACATAAATTTTTCCGGTATCCCTGTATCGTATCTGTGCCAAGTATGTGACATTATGTAGATAACGTGAGTGGGACAGAGCAACCGAATCTGAAATCCGGCTCTTACAATATAAGCCATTAGCGTCCCGCACGCCATTCCATGACGTACACGAAGCAACTACCAATTAGATCTTTCTTTAGAAATTCTTTGTCTCACATGGCTCGCGTCTTCGAACTTTCAGTTGATTTCATTTCAGAGCAAATTGCATCGCTTGCTTTCCATCCTTACCTTGTGCCCTTGTATTTTTCTCCTTCATTAATCAGCTGAAATACTGAGTAAATTACCGGAAAAGTGAGACCTCAGCCAAAAAGGTTATTTTTGGGGGGTGGGGGGGGGGGGGTGGGAGAAGGGAGGGGGGAAGTCGCATCCATACAGCCATCTCAGTGGTGAAAAGAAGACGATACGTCGTGTTCTCAGGCAACTTCGTGTCAGATACGACGATATGCTTGTAAGGGCAACACAACACCCAGTTCGCGAGAGGAGAAAATTTCCAACTCAGCTGGGAATCGAACCCTGACCCCCTTCGACTGGCAGCGGAAGAAGTGTTACGCAGTATCCTATGACAGCTAGTGCTCACAGTATGTGCTCTACCCTCGACTTCGTCTGAGAACTGACTCTCGTAACTGCACCGTACGGCTGGTGCAGGGCTGGTGCAGCACGGCCCGCATGGAGGTCAGTGGCCCATAAGCGCCGCGCCGCTGGTTTGGCGGCAAACAGAATTGGCCCCGCGCGGCCCGTCCTTGTCCTGGAAAGTGCCGCCGGCCCCTCCCAGTGATTACGCAAGGCCGCTCATCCCACACCTGCCAACCTGACTCTCTCCGCCCGCCGCCGCGGCACCGACCTCCGGCGTTCTGCACTCTGCCGGTTGTTACGCAGCGAAACGAGTGTGGGTTGCAACTTTGCGGCTGCACCGAGCGACAAAAAGAGGGCAATTACTCCTGCGTGCCGCATTTCCAGAGCACGTGAAGTGGTGGTTACCTAAAGGAACAGCAGTGTCATCGTAAAAGAAAATGACATCCGTTGTAATCTAATGAATGGGCGCGTAATTAGTTTACAATAGTTGAAATCATGCTAGAAGCTTCTAGAAATAAATTCACAGACAACTCACAGAGAGTTCTGAAGACACATGTGATGTTTCGTGGTAATGGCTCCGCAAGGCATCCAAAGCGTTTCAAAGCTGTTCCATCCACATTCACATATACAATCTGCAAATCATTATAAAGTGCGTCGTAAAGAGTACTTCCTGTTGGACGACATATTAGAGTTTATCTACATCTACATCTATACTCTACAAACCACTGCGGAATACCTGTCACACTGTAAGTCCCACTGTCTGAGCTGTCAAGGTTTCATTCCGTTTCATTCGCGAATGGAGTGCGGGAAGAATGATTATTTAAGTGCCTCCATGGGTGATATAATTAATTTAATTTTGTCCTGACATGCATTGTCGAGGCAACATTGCATTGTGCTTCTGAACAACACAGGCACTGTAATATCATATTCATCCGTCGAGAGAGGGCAAGCAACCTCAGATTAAAATGACTCCTCTGTACGGGAATATACGTAACGAATGTTCGAGTGCAGGTAGTCGAGACGTGGTTGACATAATATGGAAGTTTGGGTCTGTCCTTGAAGCATGCTCGGATAGCCTAATGTTATAGCGACTGTCCCCGATAAGCGTGAAATTCTGGTTCGAGTCCCAGGCGGCACAAATTTTCATTGTCGTCATTCCATTATACAGCTGGTGGTTGTCCACAACCGCAACTGCGCAGACATGTCGTATATTTCACAACGGCTGTAGTCGCCGAAGTGACTGTTCCTTCGGACATGCAGTTCGTGTTCGTAGAGAACAAGCGCTGCCCTCTCACACTGTCCTGGTCACTCTTGCCGATAATCGCCGTCCAGGAAAACGAACTGGGTTCTCTTAGACCTGTATTACACTATCAAATTTCTTTGTCAAAGTTGATACGTCAAATATTTTTGGCGAAGTAGTTTGATGGTGTAAAAGTGCACTTTGTCAAATCTCGTCTGTCGTGAAATAAATTTGATCAAATCTAGCTCCTCGCTGTAGATATGACATGATACCACTTGGAGCGCTAGCATCGCTGCAGCGTTCTGTCATCTGTAGTGTGTTTATAAACACGGCCTGTAAATACAAAAATGGCTCTCAGCACTGGGGTCATCAGTCCGGTAAATACAATTGGTGTGTACTGATAACTACAAAATTAATAGAGATGTATGAAGCTGAAGAGGTACGTTACAACTAGAGGCACGCTGAATACAAAAATGGATTAAGAAGATTGGAGACCTAACCTAACTCTCTCCTGTGGCAAGGAATCGGAGTATTACAGTGAGACTGCCTTCTGCAGATATAGCAGTTCTTAGGTGAGTGTTGTGCTTTGTGATATGAGGATACACTTCACTGAGCACATACTGAAATGTATGTTCATCCATTCTTAAAGTAATTGATGTACGACTTGACGTCCTCCACTACGAGCTCACGTAACAAGTTTTGCTGAATGCTTTTACTGTCTCGTCGTAAAACCCACAGCTTCACCCAGGTACGTTTCCTTTTTTGTCCCCAGCTTCTCTTCCACATGTGCACACAGTGCAATTGTGGTACATGCAACTGCTGCTGTTAATAACAAGTTATTGTTGTCAGCCATCTTGAACTTTGACGAAAAATATAATGACAGTGTAATATCCCTTTTTAGCGCCACGTCAAAGATCTTTGTCAAATAAATTTGACGAATATTTCATCATATCTTTGATCAAATCTTTGACAAAGAAATTTGATAGTGTAATACCGGCCTTACTTCTGAGCCAATTACGCATCGCAGAACCTATTCTGTATGCTCGGACCCCCATTAAGTCTGCAGTGGGAGACTACTTTGGGAATATGCCCTTCATCTATGATTCGCAAGATGTAATATGAGAAAAGAGCAAGCTGAGATGTGCACTAGAGACATTTTCTAAAACCGTACTGATGGGTGGACAGAAGCTTTTCCGTCATGGAAATTTATTATTCGATCTGAGAAAATGCTCAAGAATTCCGCAGCAAACCGATCTTGAGGATACTGGTGTGTAATTTTGCGGGTCTGTTCTTTTACCTTTCTTATATACAGCAGTTACCTGAGCTTTCTTCCAGTCGCTTGGGACTTCGCGCTGGGCGAAAAGTTCCCTGTAAACCAGAAATGGGAGTCCATCCAAATGTGTCGGCATATTATTTTCAACTATAGCAGTTTCTTTTCTACGTCACGGGTGCTTATTACTATATCCTCTATACGGCCGTCTGTGCGACGGTCTAAGGACGGTTTGTTTCTACGATCCTCCTGCGCGAATAATTTCTTAAAAGCGAAATTTTAAAGTTCAGCTTTTCTTTTGTTGTCCTCTACCGGCGCACCAGACTGGTTGACGAGTGAATGAATAGAATCATTCGACCAGCGTAGCGATTTTAAGTAGGACTAGAAGTTTCTCGAGCCGGCCGCTGTGGCAGAGCGCTTCTAGACTCTTCAGTACGGAACCGCGCTGCTGCTATGGTCGCAGGTTCGAATCCTGCCTCGGGCGTGGATGTGTGTCGTGTCCTTAGGTTAGTTAGGTTTAATTAGTTCTAACTCTAGGGGACTGATGACCTCAGATGTTAAGTCCCTTAGTGCTTAGAGACATTTGGATCATTTTTTAGAACTTTCTCTTGTTTTCAGCAAGATCATCTACGTCTTTATAGCCGCAAGAATTTCTACTAACTTTTGCCCGTCGACCTTTCCGCGTTCTTTTTTGAACCGCGAGTGCAACAATCTGTTTCCTCAGCGCTCTCCGAATTTCGATATTAATCCACTCAGTCGGCACATACTTCTCCGGAACGCGATTTATGAGCTGTTTAAACTTTGATCATAATTCTTCTATGTCCATAATAAATGGTAAATAATAGGAGAGAGCTTAAAAAGTGTAAAAATAATAGTATCGTTTTATCAAGGAGGAGGAAGGGCAGAGCAACATAAGAATATCAATATTTACAAAAAGCAAATGTATGCGTCATCCATTCATTTACAATCGCCTCACTGAAGAGCATTTGCATATAGCCTCAAAAAACAAGTCAGATATTAACATACAGTCAGATATTAACATACATTCAGAAATAAATTTTCTGAAGCTGATACAAAATTTTGATGATGCCCACTGCATTTATTCATATGACGATAACAGCAATATTTTAAAAAATAAAGACGGCTTCCGCATAATAATCGATATATTTAAATGAAATGTAGAAATATATTTGACAGACATCTCATGTGACATGAATGATGTGACCACATCGAGGATGCAACTGAAAATGAGGAAACGGCCGTAACTAGCTTTTTTTTGGTCATCAGTCTACTGACTGGTTTGATACGGCCCGCCACGAGTTCCTTTCCTGTGATAACCTCTTCATCTCAGAGTAGCACTTCCAACCTACGTCCTCAATTATTTGTTTGACGTATTTCAGTCTCTGTCTTCCTCTACAGTTTTTGCCCTCTACAGCTCCCTCTAGTACCATGGAAGTCATTCCCTCATGTCTTAGCAGATGTCCTATCATCCTGTCCCTTCTCCTTATCAGTGTTTTCCACATATTCCTTTCCTCTCCGATTCTGCGTAGAACCTCCTCATTCCTTACCTTATCAGTCCACCTAATTTTCAACATTCGTCTATAGCACCACATCTCAAATGCTTCGATTCTCTTCTGTTCCGGGTTCCCCACAGTCCATGTTTCACTACCATACAATGCTGTACTCCAAACGTACATCCTCAGAAATTTCTTCCTCAAATTAAGGCCGGTATTTGATATTAGTAGACTTCTCTTGGCCAGAAATGCCTTTTTTGCCATAGCGAGTCTGCTTTTGATGTCCTCCTTGCTCCGTCCGTCATTGGTTATTTTACTGCCTAGGTAGCAGAATTCCTTAACTTCATAGACTTCGTGACCATCAATCCTGATGTTAAGTTTCTCGCTGTTCTCATTTCTACTACTTCTCATTACTTTCGTCTTTCTCCGACTTACTCTCAAACCATACTGTGTACTCATTAGACTGTTCAAAAATGGTTGAAATGGCTCTGAGCACTATGGGACTCAACTGCTGAGGTCATAAGTCCCCTAGAACTTAGAACTACTTAAACCTAACTAACGTAAGGGCAACACACACATCCATGCCCGAGGCAGGATTCGAACCTGCGACCGTAGCGGTCGCGCGGTTCCAGACTGCAGCGCCATTAGACTGTTCATTCCGTTCAGCAGATCAATTAATTCTTCTTCACTTTCACTCAGGATAGCAATGTCGTCAGCGAATCGTATCATTGATATCCTTTCACCTTGTATTTTAATTCCACTCCTGAACCTTTCTTTTATTTCCATCATTGCTTCCTCGATGTACAGATTGAAGAGTAGGGGCGAAAGGCTACAGCCTTGTCTTACACCCTTCTTAATACGAGCACTTCGTTCTTGATCGTCCACTCTTATTATTCCCTATTGGTTGTTGTACATATTGTATATGACCCGTCTCTCCCTATACCTTACCCCTACTTTTTTCAGAATCTCGAACAGCTTGCACCATTTTATATTGTCGAACGCTTTTTCCAGGACAAATCCTATGAACGTGTCTTGATTTTTCTTTAGCCTTGCTTCCATTATTAGCCGTAACGTCAGAATTGCCTCTCTCGTGCCTTTACCTTTCCTAAAGATAAACTGATCGTCACTTAGCGCATTCTCAATTTTCTTTTACAATCTTCTGTATATTATTCTTGTAAGCAGCTTCGATGCTTGAGCTGTTAAGCTGATTGTGCGATAATTACAGCACTTGTCAGCTCTTGAAGTCTTCGGAATTGGGTGGATGATGCTTTTCCGAAAGTCAGATGGTATGTCGCCAGACTCATATATTCTACACACCAACGTGAATAGTCGTTTTGTTGCCACTTCCCCTAATGATTTTAGAAATTCTGATGGAATGTTGTCTATCCCTTCTGCCTTATTTGACCGTAAGTCCTCCAAAGCTCTTTAAAATTCCGATTCTAATACTGGATCCCCTATCTCTTCTAAATCGACTCCTGTTTCTTCTTCTATCACATCAGACAAATCTTCACCCTCATAGAGGCTTTCAATGTATTCTTTCCACCTATCTGCTCTCTCCTCTGCATTTAATAGTGGAATTCCCGTTGCACTCTTAATGTTACCACCGTTGCTTTTAATGTCACCAAAGGCTGTTTTGACTTTCCTGTATGCTGAGTCTGTCCTTCCGACAATCATATCTTTTTCGATGTCTTCACATTTTTCCTGCAGCCATTTCGTCTTAGCTTCCCTGCACTTCCTATTTATTTCATTCCTCAGCCACTTGTATATCTGTATTCCTGATTTTCCCGGAACATGTTTGTACTTCCTCCTTTCATCAATCATCTGAAGTATTTCTGGAGTTACCTATGGTTTCTTCGCAGCTACCTTCTTTGTACCTATGTTTTCCTTCCCAACTTCTGTGATGGCCCTTTTTAGAGATGTCCATTCCTCTTCAACTCTGCTGCCTACTGCGCTATTCCTTATTGCTGTATCTATAGCGTTAGATAACTTCAAACGTATCTCGTCATTCCCTAGAACTTCTGTATCCCACTTCTTAGCGTATTGATTCTTCCTGACTAACGTCTTGAATTTCAGCCTACTCTTCATCACTACTATATTGTGATCTGAGTCTATATCTGCTGCTGGGTACGCCTTACAATCCAGTATCTGATTTCGGATTCTCTGTCTGACCATGATGTAATCTAATTGAAATCTTCCCGTATCTCCCGGCCTTTTCCAAATATACCTCCTCCTCTTGTGATTCTTGAACAGAGTATTCGCTATTACTAGCTGAAACTTGTTACAGAACTCAATTAGTCTTTATCCTCTTTCATTCCTTGTTCCAAGCCGATATTCTCCTGTAACCTTTTCTTCTACTCCTTCCCCTACAGCTGCATTTCAGTCGCCCATGACTATTAGATTTTCGTCCCCGTTTACATACTGCATTACCCTTTCAGTATCCTCATACACTTTCTCTATCTGTTCATCTTCGGTATGTATACGTGAACTATCGATGTCGGTGTTGGTCTGCTGTCGATTCCGATTAGAACAACCCGGTCACTGAACTGTTCACAGTAACACACCCTCTGCCCTACCGTCCTATTCATAACGAATCCTACACCTGTTATACCATTTTCTGCTGCTGTTGATATTACCCGATACTCATCTGACCAGAAATCCTTGTCTTCCTTCCACTTCACTTCACTGATCCCTACTATATCTAGATTGAGCCTTTGCATTTCCCTTTTCAGATTTTCTAGTTTCCCTACCACGTTCAAGCTTCTGACATTCCACGCCTCGACTCGTAGAACATTATCCTTTCGTTGATTATTCAATCTTTTTCTCATGGTAACCTCCCCCTTGGCAATCCCCTCCCAGAGATCCGAATGGGGGACTATTCCGGAATCTTTTGCCAATGGAGAGATCATCATGACACTTCTTCAACTACAGGCCACATGTCCTGTGGATACACGTTACGTGTCTTTAATGCAGTGGTTTCCATTGCCTTCTGCATCCTCATGTCGTTGATCATTGCTGATTCTTCCACCTTTAGGGTCAATTTCCCACCCCTAGTACAAGAGAGTGCCCTGAACCTCTATCCGCTCCTCCGCCCTCTTTGACAAGGCCGTTGGCAGAATGAGGCTGACTTCTTATGCCGGAAGTCTTCGGCCGCCAATGCTGATTATTTATCAAAATTTAGGTACTGGCGGGGATCGAACCCGGGACCGAAGACGTTTTGATTATGAATCAAAGACGCTACCCCTAGACCACGGGTACTACTCGTAGCTAACTACAATTACTTAATAAATATTCACTTATACCAATAGTCTGGTGGGAATGATGTTGTTCCTTAAATCTCTCATGCTCATTACTTATCCTCTGCGAAGGAAGGGGGTGAAGGGATAAAAATTCGCGGAGTCGTAATAATATGCGGTATGTGCTGGCAGCGAATGGGAGAGCGAGATGTCGGTCAGTTGTTGCAAGCTAATTAAAGGTAAAGTTACCTCCTTATATGTTCAGCTATTAAAGAGAACAATACGTCTCGAATTGTGTCGGTTACTTGGAGATTCTGGATGTCCTAGTTTCCCAAGAATTTGTTGTAATCTGTCAAAATCACTTTTTCTCCAGCTTAACTCAGGCGAGAGTACTCGAGTTAGGTCACGTAGATAATGTGTGGTACTTGTTCTTTCCAGTGGCAATGATTATTAATACAGTGAGTGACTGTTCACTAAGTTCAGGTGGACTCTGTTTCTCCGACACCCTATTTCCGATAAATCGTGCGACGACATCTGAGACTATATCTTTGTACAGTAGGGACGGCAGCTTCATCCGTATAGTATTTGTAGAACTTATTTTACTTGCAATCGACTTCGTTATTACGTAACCATCTTTAGGCCCCCTCTAATGCTGTACAGGAAGACAGAAATCGTCAGCTTTATATACGAAGCTGAAGGCACGTACGCATATTTTTGGGGAGCACTGCTTTTATTTTTCATGAAATCGTCACACTTGCAACTGCAACACTGTTTTCAAACATTGCCCCCCCCCCCCCCTCCGCTCCAGGTGGTAAAATAATGTTTTCTATATACGCGACGACGCATCACATTCCAATCGCTGTCCTGTCCACCTACAGTCACCGACTTTCCGAGATTTATCAGACTGTCTGCAGCTGCAGAGTCAGCAGAGAGCGAGGCGGCGTCAGTAGGGGACAGGGTAGCGATCGCAGACGCCGCCCCGCGGCTGCGAGCCGGTCACGAGCACGTGGTCGTGCAGGTGATCTGTTACGGTGTCCCCGAGCACGGTTTTCTTACGTTCGAAAATTATTTACAGCGTTGCTCGACTGGTTCAGTGTTGGGGAATACATTCGCTGTTGGAACCGAAGCAGGCGGCTGTTTATCTCACGCCGGAGCAACGGCACACGAACAAGTTTGGCAGCTGTGTTTTCTCCTGCGATGTAGTTCTCACTCGGACCATTATTTGTGTACCGTAGGTGGGGTCGACATTGCCAACCGAAAGTGACTGGCCGTGCAACTCCCTTACTTTTCCTCCAAACGAGTTCCCAACAAAGCTTGCTTCGAGTGGAGTACATTCGTACAAATTCGAGCCAGTTGGTGGACATCACTGGGGACAAATATGAATATTTCAAGCAGCTAAATCCACGCCCTTGACAAGAAAAATTTCTCGTTTCAGATAAATTGATAGAAAAAGTGGTCAGTTCTTTGGATTCGGGAAGGGAGGAGTTCACTGCCCCGTCCGATCATCTAGTTCCTGTTTTTCCCAGGTTACTCTCAGTTTCTTTAAGTAAAACGTGGGATGATTACTTTGAGAAGAATTTAGCCGACTGCCGTCTTCGTCATTCCTAAACCCGAGCCTGTAATAACTTTATTAAACACGGATCCTCCTGCCTGTATTAGTTCTGGACGCAACTAATTGGCTGTTCATACCACACACAATGAATGAAGACCATACTCAATCTTATGTACCGCACTCAAAGCTGATGAAGAGTATTGAATTTCTAATGATCCTGATGAAGGTAAAACATGAATTTAGTCCTACCTCGCAATAGGCATTTGAGAAGGAAAGTAATGTTCAGCACTAACGTAATAGTTTATTTGGAACCTTATATACGGTACATTGGCACGCTCAGTGGGTTGGTCTTAGGACGTAATTACGTTCAGCCTTGTCACCGAGCGAGGTGGGGCAGTGGTTAGTATACTGGACTCGCATTTAGGAGGACGACGGTTCAAATCCGCGCCCGGCCATCCAGATTTCGGTTTTCAGTAATTTCTCTACGTCGCTCCAGGAAAATGCCGGGATGGTTCCTTTTAAACGCATGGCTGAATTTTTTTCCGTCCTTGAAGCATAACGAGCTTGTGGTGCGTCTCTAATATTGATGTGACGTTAGATCCTAATCTAATGACGACGAGACGTTAGATCTTCATTCATTGACTTCGCTCGACCATGACTGGTAACCCAGCCTTGTTACTCACGTCAGTGTCGAGTTATATTACTACGTTCGTGTGGATAAGGCTTTTGATTACTTTTCAAATTTAAATTGCCACTGAGGAAAAACTTAAACTCTTTGGTTGGAGGCGAGCTGGTCGTAGAATTGCCACCGCCATCTGCAAAGCATCCGTAATAGTACAGAAATGACAAGTGTGGGGAAATAACGTCACAACATTTTATATCGCGGAAGTAAAGGAAAGAAGTAGATAAGGGAAACACTCCAAGTTAATAGCTATTTTTCGAAAGTAGTATTTTAGAAAGCTTCTGAAGAGAACTGTTGATTAATTTTGTGGTTTTTCATTGACCGCATTGTGACCTCCTTCTTGAGAGATTGTGAGATGTTCTTCTCTTGCTTAAAGGGTGCATTAAGAATTATGCAATGGACGAAATGATACAGAACCAGCACAATGTTCCAGAGTATAATGTACTCTATAAGGATTACGTCATCTATTTGGATTAATCATTACGCAGCCGACTGGGAAAATCACATGTAGTGGAAGAGAGAGAAATTTCTACGAAACAAGTATAAAAGCTTTGTCTGAAAATTACCCGACCAATGATGTACACTCAGTCGCAAAAGTAACGGCGCATAATTTTGCAGTTTGCCGCATGAAGAAATACAGAAATTGCACTTTCTAATGTATTTGGGACTCTGGGTACGACGTCGCAACGTGAAACACACGTCAAATACGAAGACTTGCTGTTGGGCATGTGTCTGTTACGTAATATTTCCTGAAAAGGGCTTGGGAAGGTGCAACAAAAGTATTCGGACAAAAGCGGACAACGTGAGAGAATAGTTCATTCCGAGACGCACAGAGGGTGAAGCGACTGCAGTGTGTCCGACATTTCCGCGAGACGATAGCAGGTCGGCAATGAGACGCAGGGGGAAGTGTTCTACGTTCGAGCAAAGGCAACTTGTCGTTTATCATGACGCAAAGGGGAAAACCTGCAAGGAAATTGCCGCAATAGTGAACATGAAGAAAAGCACAGTTCACGACATTATTAAACGGTTTTCAGAAAGAAGACAGATTGGAATTCCGTTGCAGTACAGGACGGACACGGACATTTTCACAGAGATATGACGTGTGATTGTGCGAAAGGTACAACAGACGCCGAAAATATCTGCCATACGAATTGCAAGTGAGATGGAAGGAGAACTTGGTATAAAAGTTCATCCCGAAACCGTACGGAGAGTACTACGACGATCGCAGTACCATGGTCGAGTGGCACGGCGAAAGCCGTTCATAAATGCATTGAACCAGAAGAAACATATGCAGTTTGAGAGGGAATACGCCGAATACGATCAGGCTTGGTGGAATCGGGTGATATTTTGCGACGAATGTAAATTTACACTATGGCAAAGCGACGGAAAAGCAAACGTGTGGCGAAAGGCCAATGAAGAGCTGAATCCCAGCAACCTCAAACCAAAAGTAAAGTTTGGAGGTGGGAGCATCATGGTGTGGGGATGCATGTCCGGCAATGGTGCGGGTGATTTGGTGTTCATTGATGATACGATGAACAAAGAAGCGTATTTGAATATACTGCGAGGACATTTGAAGCAGAGTGCACGACATGTAGGTATTGCGAACAACTTTCATTTTTATCAGGATAATGATCCCAAGCATACCGCGCATATTGTACAAATGTGGTTGCTCTTCAGTTGCCCGAAAGTATTGCACCCCCTTCCCCAATCACCAGACCTGAACCCAATCGAACATTTGTGGGATAAATTGAAACAGATCCTCCGCGCGGACAACGTCTATACGAAGTATGCCTAGTAGATTGGAGGAGGTATTGAAAATTAAAAGTGAACCCACAAGGTATTGACATTTTCCTCCTACAACTTATCAACGTTTATTGGACAGTGTCCGAATACTTTTGTAGCAGCAGGGTGTTTCATTTTTGTTGTTAATTTTTCTGTTATTTATGTTTTGTAAACGAAATGATACAATAATTCTTTTGTAATTAATGTTGTTACGCATGTATATTACTAATAAATATGTTTGGGTTTCATAGTCAGTGTTTCTCGAGTACTCATTGTGAAACTTCCCACTGTCCGAATACTTTTACGACTGAGTGTAAGTACAAACCGCGCAATTATGGTATGCGTGATTAGATTAAGAAAGAGTGAATGACAGAATATGTCTCACAAAAATAAAAAGTAAATTGCCTTACTATGAAATAAAAATAGAACAAAAACAGTCTGTTGGAAAGCATGCATCTTTCTGCCTGAGTGAAATCAAAATTTTCTGCTGGGTAACGGAAGTATCGTGTTGCTTCAGGCCGTGCACTGTAATGCACTGCTCTGCAAAACTTAAGGATCAGATAGGCAAAGGAACGTAAGATATTATCCACCGAGTAGCAATGAATGAAAGTGTGGTAGCATATTCTCAGAGCACAGAAGACTGGCTCTCACATGGCGTGAGGCCAGGCGACAATAGCGTCAAATGCAGCTGACCCCACACCACGTGGCAGTTGGCAGTTGAAGTGTCCGCCCCCGGGAGCTGAGTGTTGTGCCGGCACGGTAGCTCAGCGTGTTCGGTCAGAGGGTTAGCTGCCCTCTGTAATAAAAAATAAAAAAACTGAGTTAATCGATCAACAACGAACTTAAACGGGTGTCTTACGACGTCCGCCCCGAGCAGATGCAACGAACTGAAGCGAACAGAAATGAGATTAAAAAAAAAGTGGTCAGCACAACAGAATGTCAATCCTAAGCGCCCGGGTTCGATTCCTGGCTGGATCGGGGATTTTCTTCGTTCAGGGATTAGGTGTTGTGTTGTCCTAATCATCATCATTTCATCCCCATCGACGCGCAAGTCGGCGAAGTGGCGTTAAAACGAAAGACTTGCACACGGCGAACGGTCTACCCGACGGGAGGCCCTCGTCACACGACATTTACATTTAGTTGAAGTGACGGGGGGGGGGGGGGGGGGAACAGCGTGTGTGTCAGTCGGCGAACAGCTACGGTGCACTGTGATTGTATTTATTACAACATGGCCCGGACTACACACGGGGAGGAATCACCGGGAAACTGGAAGAAGGACTAAGTGTACAAGTGTAGCCCAGGAGTTTTTTATTGGTCACAGCATTGTTCGACGTGCACGGGGAGCGTTGCGGACGACATGCACTGCTGCTGGTCGACCACGGCCAGCTACAGCAGTAGGTGAGCGCTACATTGTGCAATAGGAAACAAGGAATCCTCGTCAAACGGCGGGCACAAATGCCGGACTGCAATGAACGCAATTGGACGCTCCACAGTGGCACGGCAACATCGGCAGCACAGTTTGCGGTAGTGCCAAATGCGTAGTGACTGAACCACCGAGGACTGAGATCGGGTCTTCCTGGATGACAGCGTAGTGACTGAACCACCGAGGACTGAGATCGCGTCTTCCTGGATGACAGCGTAGTGACTGAACCACCGAGGACTGATATCGGGTCTTCCTGGATGACAGCAGACTCAGTCTGAATAGTGATTCTGGATATGCCCTCATATAGTGGGAAGTGGGAACTCGTAACGCACCCACGAACGTAGTCCAACAGGGTCATTTTGGTGGTCAAGGTGTTATGTTGTGGGAAGAGGTACATATTGACCTTCAAACTTTTGTACACGGTACTCTGACGATTCAATGTTATTATGAGACAATAACCCTTCCTCATGTGCGTCTTATCACGCCGTGCTTTCGGCAGGAGCTCGTGGAACGAGCCTGGCCTGTCCCCCGTGTTAAATTCCATCGAGCGCCCGTGGGATGCGGTGGGGAGACGTATTGCAGCACATTCTCATGCACCAAAAACCATCCATCACTTTCTATCCCAACTGGCGGCGGAATGGAAGGTCCTACCACGTGAATTCTTTATCAGCGTCGTGGCCATCACGGATGCAAGTTGCAGAGCATACATTGTCGTCCGTGGCGATCACAACACACTGATTTAATATCCGGTGGACCATCATGTTTCGTGGTGACTAGGACGTTATTATTGTCTTTGAATAAAAGTGTCATTTCTGTTCGTCTCATTATCAGCTATCTCCTGTATTACGCTGTAGCAGCTCTTTCCAAGTTTCATCGAACTATGTCACTTGGCAGCGACACATCATGTGAAAGTCACTTTCGTCCTTAATTTTTTTCCTCTGGTGTATATCTGGATCCTCCGCGGTATGTTGTCCACAAAGTGGTCGAGACGTGCTCTTCAGTCCCTCCATCGCTTTAACGGCGCTGTCCTGGAGTTATCACAGCGTGAGAGAGTTCCTGTAATGACCCATTCCAAGGTCCAACTGAGCGAAAGCAAGTTCAGTCGATTTCACACCAGCAGGAAAGGCAGGTTAATTCCCACCTACTGGAGGTGGTAGACGTCGCGTTTTCGTCCGTCATCGTCTTCAAAGCCGAGCTCATCGCTGAATGTTGTCTCTAGAAACATCCGGATATTTTCAAATTACCCTCGATAGCAATGAGAGGCAAAAGGAGTAATCTGAATTGGCCTGACACAGCTGTTATAATGCCGCTGCTGCCGAAAACGATTTACGGCAAGGTGCTGCATTTTGTCAAAGGGCTGCACCCTTTCCTGTAGCTCCTGTTGCGGCGTGCTATGATACTATGACGCAGAAATTCCATTGTGTATAATTCTGCAGGCGTACACCTGAAAAAAAATAACGATGTAACACTGTTTTTCGGAGGCGACAATTAAAAATAAGAGTATATACTGCCAGCTGCAAAATACTAACGCGAATTCTTTACAGACGAATGGAAAAACTGGTAGATGGGGACCTCGGGGAGCATCAGTTTGGATTCCGTCGAAATGTTGGGACATGTGAGGCAATACTGACCTTACGACTTATCTTAGAAGAAAGATTAAGAAAAGGCAAACCTACGTTTCTAGCATTTGCAGACTTAGAGAAAGCTTTTGACAATGTTGACTGGAATACTCTTTTTCAAATTCTAAAGGTGGCAGGGGTAAAATACAGGGAGCGAAAGGCTATTTACAATTTGTACAGAAACCAGATGGCAGTCATAAGAGTCGAGGGGCATCGGCATGAAAGGGAAGCAGTGGTTGGGAAAGGAGTGAGACAGGGTTGTAGCCTCTCCCCGATGTTATTCAATCTGTATATTGAGCAAGCAGTAAAGGAAACAAAAGAAAAATTCGGGGTAGCTATTAAAATTCATGCAGACGAAGTAAAAACTTTGAGGTTCGCCGATGACATTGTAATTCTGTCAGAGACGGCAAAGGACTTGGAAGAGCAGTTGAACGGAATGGACAGTGTCTTGAAAGGAGGATATAAGATGAACATCAACAAAAGCAAAACGAGGATAATGGAATGCAGTCCAATTAAATCGGGTGATGCTGAGGGAATTAGATTAGGAAATGAGACACTTAAAGTAGTAAAGGAGTTTTGCTATTTAGGAAGTAAAATAACTGATGATGGTCGAAGTAGAGAGAATATAAAATGTAGACTGGCAATGGCAAGGAAAGCGTTTCTGAAGAAGAGAAATTTGTTAACATCGAATATAGATTTAAGTGTCAGGAAGTCATTTCTGAAAATATTTGTTTGGAGTGTAGCCATGTATGGAAGTGAAACATGGACGATAACTAGTTTGGACAAGAAGAGAATAGAAGCTTTCGAAATGTGGTGCTACAGAAGAATACTGAAGATAAGGTGGATAGATCACGTAACTAATGAGGAGGTATTAAATAGGATTGGGGAGAAGAGAAGTTTGTGGCACAACTTGACTAGAAGAAGGGATCGGTTGGTAGGACATGTTTTGAGGCATCAAGGGATCACAAATTTAGCATTGGAGGGCAGTGTGGAGGGTAAAAATCGTAGAGGGAGACCGAGAGATGAGTACACTAAGCAGATTCAGAAGGATGTAGGTTGCAGTAGGTACTGGGAGACGAAGAAGCTTGCACAGGATAGAGTTGCATGGAGAGCTGCATCAAACCAGTCTCAGGACTGAAGACCACAACAACAACACTGCCAGATAAAATTAGTGCACCTGGAAAAACGAAGACGAATTTGATTCAGTGGATGCCACCTGGGGAACAGCAGATGT